>NC_133899.1:6760988-7082551 GCF_964199755.1 Larus michahellis
GCTTATCAGTCCAGTGGTGTTCAGATCCCGTATTAACTGCCTCACATTACTGTGAACAAGAACTGCTGTAGAAACCAATGGACTAAGAATTTAAAGTACGTACTGCTGATGTGTGTCCCTGTAGTAACCCTTTCCCATCATAGGTACCTGATAGGCTCTTCTTCCACAAACAATTATGTCTTATTGTCAAAAATGTTGTATTATAGGACTTAAACTTTCCTGATGCTTTGGGGGCGTATCAGTCGTCGTGTTTGTGACTGATGAGCACAGGGAGCAAGCACTCCCCACTAAGGAAACATGTAGGAAGATTGCTTTCACAGCATGCTCAGGGCATATTTAAAAAATTATGTTTCAGCACAAAAGGAAAAGAATTTAGCCCGTGCATGTCAGGCTGCTTTAAATATTTTATTTTGCCTGTCTTCAGAATCAGTGAAACCCAGAAGAAGCCATCCCTTGGGGCCCAGCCCTTCAAGGATATGGCATTCTTCAATCCCATTGATTTTAGTGGACCTTGAAGGCACTTAATACTTCATAGGCTCAGTCCCATGCTGTAGACAGGTTACCCTGTGCGTGCTCACCCATTACAGCTGCCGGGAGATTCAGTACCAGTTGGTTTAGCTGACAAAGGGAAGGTAGGCAAGTTCAAAATAGAAACAAGGAAAAGGTTTTTAATAAAGAAGTCAGTCTTCTATGGGTTAAGGTACCAAGGGATGGCGTCTCCCATCCTATGAAGACTGTGCAAGGACTCTACCTTCATTTCCCAAAAACCGCTACAATTCCTGAAGACATCACGGGCTGCATGCAGGAACTGCAAAGCCGAAGTCTCCCGTCTGCGGTATTGGGATGGATACGGAGATGAGATGGTTACTGCAAGGTATCTTTGCCCTTAAGAAGTCTGCACCCATTTTATATATGATAGAGAAACTGAACTGAAAAAAAAAAACAAAGAAACAAACCCAAACTTGTCAAAAGAACATTAGGGTTTAAAACTGAAGGGGGGGCTTCTACACCTCAGTTTTGCTGTCTTACAGGACTGTAAGTTGTCTTTCTTGTGTGCATCAGTCTGCGTTTGCATCACCACTAGTCATGGGTTCGTTACTTCATGCAGGGCGTATGTAGTCACTCAATATTTCTTTTAATCCTTATCACTCAACAAGTAGCCGCAGACCTTATATAGAAAGGCTTCAGAGGCTGCAGTGCTCTCTGCTCGATGTGATGTGCTTCCTCCTCGGCGCTGCTGCCCTGCCCTCTCCCCATCACGCACGGGCTCCGCAGACGCTAATGAACACATCAGCCCCACTGTAGAGATGAGGAAATGAGGCACATAGCAGTGAAGGTCAAAAGTTTCCATTTGCTTTTGGTGCCCAGTCTGAGACGGCGAAGCATGGTTTCGCAGAGCTTGGTGCTGCCCTTTGCAGGTGACAAAGGGCAATGTGTCCCTGGTGGGCTCCTGCCACCCTGTCCCCAGTGCCAGGGAGCTGGGCTTGGCTCCTTCCACCCTCCGTAAGAGCATTGCCTCATGACAATGACCACACGCTGCAGGAAAATAGCTGCAAAATGCCACAGCATCACTAAAATAGCTCCGCTGGGTTGCCCCGGCGTAGCGTGTATGGCAGTGCACGGTGGGGTCTGCCTTTGTGGCTCGTTCACCTGAGTTACAGGCACTCCGGCGGCTTTCACACGCACGGACTTCTTCTCTTTGTGGTGATCTGAGGAAGAGAAAACCAAGGAGACAGATACATTTTTGAGTAAAACCACTCTTCATTATGACCCAATCCCTTTGGGTGCCCTGCCTCTTCTTTTTGTTCATCTTAGTATTTAGGCTGGAGAAGAGCCTCTTGCTCTTGCCCGTTAATTATCACTCCAAACCTTTTATACTATTAATTTCTTATCATGGTTCTTATCATGCTTTAACAAGCAATATTGTACATACACTTTCAGATTAGCTTGCTGAATGGAAAAAAAAATCTGTTGTTTTAAATTTCCTCAAGGCATGTTTCCCTGATGGACTAACTGCATGACACATGGTTTCAGGGGAGTTACTCCAGTTCAGATCACTTCCGGACAGGTACTAGAATTTTTTTAACCTTTCACAGAACATATACACACACACACATATATATATACACACACACACACACACACACACACATATATATATATATAAAGCCATGTCTTTTCCCCACGCTTGTGCTGGTGCTGACCATTTGCTTATTTGAAAAAAAAAAAAAAAAGTCACTAGAATATGCTACCAGATCGAAAAGGGTGTTTTACACTCGCTTTTCTTAAAGATAAAAGGACAGAGGAGGGATAGATTGACGCCTCTCTCTAAACCATATAGAGAAGTCAACCTTTACATGTCAGTCAGTTCCTAACTAGTGACCTATAAGCTGGTGGTCTCAGCCAGCTGCTTGCGGCTTGCCATTTGCGGTGAGGGTGCGGGTATTTTGCAAGAGCGGGCAAATTACAGATTACTGGTGCATCACCATGAAGGACACTCCCACCAATAAGCAGAAGGTGGGACAAATGCCAGGCATTTAGATATACCCAAAGGTACCGCAGTGGCAATGCTGGGAAGAGGGCTCGGTTCTCCAGGGAGGTCTCCTTTTGTGTGGCCTCTGCCTCCAAGCTCAGATGAAAACCAAAAGTTGCCAGACCTTCTGCTGGAGCTACAGAGCTATTAGTGGAGGAACTGAAAGCAAACCAAAACAAAAACCCAAAACTCATTCGTTTTATTGCTGGTGTGTATGTTGGGTTCCTGTAAAAAAAAGAAAAAAAAAAAAAAAAAGAAAGAAGAGGCAGTAATTTTAACTTGTGCATTGGCACAGCAAGTCACAGAAGCCAAAAGTATACGTAGATTCAAAAATCAATTGATGAAATTCATGCAGGGTAATAAAGGCAGTGTTTGTTTGGGATGTAGTCTCCAACCTGGGACATCCCAGAAGGGCTCATCCCCACAAGACAAGGAGGTTTTTGGAGGAAGGGTTGTTCCCTCCAGCACGGTTCCTTGTCCCTCCACCCCCCACACCCCGCCAGGGATTTGCACAGTCAGAAACCAGTGGCCGGACCGGATGAACCATTAGTCTGATCCGCTCTTGCGGTTCCCATGGTATTAAATTTGCCTGCAACAAAAGTGCACCTCTATCAGTTTGATAATGTTAGTTGCAGCCTGGACAAAAACACAAATAAGCCACACGGAGCGAGACGCTGTGTATGCAAAGTAAATCGGTGCGCAGAGGCAACAGAATCAAAGACGTGCTGCTGGCTGACAAGAGTGTGCCCTAAAATGAAAAGTAGGTCTGTCCGTGGGCACAAGGAACATGCTTATTGCCTTCCCTCCATCCTGCAGAGCTTTTTAGGTGAGCGAGTACTGGTCTCGCTCAGGCAATTTACATGAGCGGAAGTGTGACAAACGGGGACAGTCCCTACCTTGAAGTAACAGGCCACAGAAGGGAAGTTTAGCAAAAATAGGAGCCATTAATAGTCATTCCATCTCGCTCTGTGAAGTTCACTGAGGTTTAATTAAAGCACTGATATGTTTTCGACTGACCTTATTTTCATACCTGATAATCAGTAAACTCATTATCATTTTTTAAGCTTGGTTTTGAATCTAGCTAATTAGCACTCTGTGGGTCAGCATCCAAGTTAAATAAAGACGAGGAGGAAAACTCCAAGAGCTGCGTATTTTAGGTGCTCCCTGCGAAGGCAAGCGGTCATCAAGTAATGCCGCCAGCAGAAGGCTGAGCTGGCACCGGTGGTGGGTGATGTTTTGAGGCTCTGGGTGAGCACCAGCCGCGCAGTGGGGACAGGACCTAGCTGAGCCTCCAGCTTTGGCAATAAGGGCATCAAAACTGGCTCAAACATCAGCTTTCTTCAGCTGAACCCTTTGAACCCTTAACCTGTACTGAGCAGGTCTGGAGAAGAGCAGGGCACAGATTTCATAGCTCCTCGTTGCCCCATGCCGTTAGCACATGGGGAATGAATGAAAGGACAAGAGGAGCACCGGTTTGCAGCACTGGCATTTCCAGGAGGGAAACGTGACCTTCTCTGTGTTTAATGTGGTGCTCAGCTGCTCCTGTGCAGGCCCCGGCCCAGGCTGGATGGACCTTTCCCTTATGCTCAGCATCCTTCCACCAGTTGACCCTCTTGGGCTTCTCCTCCTGCTCTGAGCTTCCCCAAAGTCACAGCTCGTGAAGCATTCACTGGGCAGGAGAGGTCTAGGGGAGGTTGTACTTCCATAAACACCATCAGCTCTTACCGCAGAAGACCCAGCGGTGGGCTGGGGAGTGCAAACCCTCTGCGGTTACCTGGGGTTGCCAACAAGAAAACCGGCAGGAGGAGAGGTGGACAAGCAGCACCAGGCAGGACTCAGAGGGGAGTATTGAAGGGGGGTCCCTTCTCTTAGAGGAGGACAAAGAGCATTGGCCAGCAAGTGAGGAACGGTGGTCTGGGCCGCATGTGATGCTCCTGTTGTGCTCATATCTGTCCTCACCGTTCCCGTGCAAAGCAAACTGCTTTCCTCTCCACCTCCAGCAGTCAGGAATCGCCAACGGTTTAAATGCTGGGGAGGAAACAAATAATTATAATACTCAGCACCTGGCTTGCACTTTGCCCACTGACAGCACTGCGCTGCCATCAGCTAATGAACTGAACGAGGTGTTCAATTACACAATGATTGTTAACGCTCAGTTAAAACCTACAAAACTGAGCACCAAATGGTAGAGCTGCAATTTCGGCTGGCGGCTTGTAGACACTTCCTTCGTAATCGCGGATGGCGCTTAGCAATACTTAAAACAAACTATTTCTCCTCTTCCTCCAGCTTTTCCTGATGTTTGTGTGTAATGGCCTGTTCTTAAATGAGCCTCTCCCTTTTTGGGAGCTTGTAATCTTATGTTGTAAGACTCTGGGTACGGCGTATGTGAGGTGTGCTAGGCAGGCTGTAGATTTTCTTAGGAGAAGGCTCTGTTGCAAGTTTTTGCCAAACCCATGATATACACACATACACACACACGAAAAAAAAAAAAAAAAAAAGAAAAGAAGACCAGTCTGTAAAGTAACTAAAACGTTCAGCGAACTCTTTATATTGACCATAATTGAAACATGACCAAGTCTTGAGTTTCTTTAGAATTCGACAAAACCTTCAGCACCTCTTTTATACATGCAGACATGCAATATGGTTATATCAGCTGCAAAACTAATGTCTAAAGCATGTGATAAATTGCATTTATTCTTCACCTTTAGCTGCTTCACCCATGTGTTGGCCATCTCCTTTGCCCCGCACGCAGTGATCCATCCTCGTGGGGCTACTTTTCCCCTCCTGCTTCTCCCCGCAAGAGCTGCTTCGTGCCTTTCAACAGCCAGCCATAAATCTGCTTCTTCCTTTTCATCCTGGCAGAACGACGGGAGCCCTCCACCTCCAAAGGCAGAACATTCCCACCGCTGAAGATCCCTGCCCCACCGGTTCCCTCCGCGCCGCAGCCGTTCCCAGCACCGAGCTTTGATTCCATCACGGGCAGGGGACAGGCAGGGCCGTCCCCATCCTGACGGCTTTAGGGAGCACACGGGGCTCCGGGGATTTCCTCGTCAGGAGGAAATTTGGCAGCTCCCACGGCTGCCCAAATCCTGCCCACATCATCCCGGGGTGGCGGGGCCGGCTGTGCCAGCGATCCACCAGGAGTGTGCCGAGACGAATTACACCAACGCGCTTTCTCCAGATACTGCTGTTTAAGGAAACTCACACTTGTGTCTCTGCAAGCATCATTTTATCCTCAGTTTTATGACCCTAGATGATAAAAGTGTACAGAAGCGTAGCTTGCTGTTATTTCCTTCCCCGCATCCAGTTTGCAGCGAACTGACAACATTTTCCCCCCTCTTTTGCTCGCGTTGTGGAGCACCCAGAGTACAAGGTCATCGGGGGGGGGGGAAGCATCCTGTTATCTGTTTACGTGAAGAGGCTTTTTGATGCCTTAAGAAGCAAAAGAAGAGGGCTGATGTTATGAAGGTTAACAGGGGACTCTACATGTGGGTGAAGGAGAGCTCACAAGAAGAGGCTTGATGCCTCCAGCCACGGCAGCGGCAGTGTTTTGCGCTGGGGACCACTACCTGTCTCCTATTAAATGACCTTCATTCAGATCAGCCGTTGCATTGCACCTTGCCTTCATCCGGTCTTTCTTTCTGGACACGGTGTGGACTGTGCTGGGTGTTCCTTCGGCAGTTAGCCTTAAGGGATGGAACAAATTTGACAGTCACGGGAAAGGGAAGTAGTGGGTTAGAGCTGCCAGGTTAGAGAAAGAAAAGAATTATTTCTAAACTTGAACTACCCAATTTGACGGCAAATGTGACAAAGCGCAAATACCCTCTGCCTCGCAGAGAGGCGTTAGCAATGTTTGTGTATCCCCAATTTTGCAGACTCTGAAGACACAGAGTGCTGCGGCCTGACTGAGATACCACAGCCCTGCAAGACTTCCAAATGTTGCTGCTGCAGTGACGTATTTCTGGCGTGCGGAGGAAAGAGACTGGGACAAAAAAAACAACCCTAGGGGTCTAATCCTGGTCCTGCCGGTGAACTAGTGTGACTTTGGGCAAAGCGTTTACCTTGCTTTTCCACAGCAGTTCAGCTCGTGTGACTGCGAAAGAGGGCTCACCTGCCGCCCAGGGGAGCTGGCAGGGATGAGGACTTCATCCCCAGGCCTCACGGCTGCCCCCTGGTCCCCTCCGTGCTGCCCTTGGAGCAAACCCCCCCAGCCCCAGCCCCGTGCAGGGGCAACACCCTCCCGTCCCCCTCCCTCCCAGGCTCCCTGACACCCCCAGGCATCCGCGGGGGTTCCTTTGCTCCCCCCCCCCCGGATCAGGTTTCCTTCCCACGCTTTCCAGGCCCGCCTGGCACCAGGCTTCCCCCCACCAAGCCAAAGCGGGCGATGCTCCCGCTCGCTCACCGATCACAGAAAGCTGCACGGTGAAGGGTGCTTCGCCCTGCTGCTGTGCATGCTCGCCAGGGATTATAAAAATAACTCTGGAAAATCATTCATTAATTAGTTGGAATTGCATTAATATAATAATGGAAGTGATTTATTTCCCCCCCCCCTTTTTGGCTGAGGGAATAAGCAAGGGTACTTGCAAGAGTCTTTTACAGAACAAAGCGATGGAAGCAGCAGAGGAGACGGTGCTTTTAATGAAATGTGTATATTTACTTGTAAAAATGCGCTACGGATGCATATGCCAGGTAATAAACAAAGGGCTGAAAATCTGTCTGATCAGCAAGTCTATGACTAGCTACTAATTAGGCGTAGCTCATTTAGGAAAACCCACATGTCTGCCTGGGTTTTGTTTGGGGGGGACGGACGGGACGGGACACAAGGAGGAGGCGGCTGTGCTGGAGGAGCAGGCACAGCGATGAGACAGAGCAAGTTTGAAGCAAATCTCTCTCCTCCTCTATCCCAGACGCAAAGGCCAGACCCATTAGCATCTATTCCAGCAAACATTGTTTTTTAACCTTTCCCCTTCTCCATCCCGGAGTTTTCTCGCTGTCTGGTAGTGCAGCACAGGGAGAAACCCCCTGGGAGAGGGGTGTGTGATGGGGGACCCTCCTGGGCTCCTGAATGAAATGCTGCGGAAAGGTCCAGCCCTTTCCACGGGTCCAGGCGCCAACACGTGTTTTCCACAGCCCCGGAGCAGCTGTAAGGAAAGCAGCCCTACTCTTGGCAGCTGTGAAGAAAAAGAGCAGAGTCTGGGTTTCAACCGTGGCATAAAGTAGTCCCTTTTAAAAAAAAATAAAATAAAAAAAAAAAAAGTGGTCTTCATAAATGAGACTTTCTTGGCTATGATCATTAAAATAAATGGAAGCAAAGAGATTAATAATGAAGTAACCCAAGCAAATCAGACAACGTAGCCTGTCTCCCATCCATTTCAATCTGAAGTTCATTTTGGCTCACGCATCTGAGTCTGAGTGAGTTTGCCTGATTGATGGATGATAGCTCGCATCCAGGTATTATTTTTTTCTCTTCTTTTTACACTCAGAGGGTTTTAGAAGGCACGGTTTTGGAAATACCCATTGTCTGAGCCCGAAAATATATAGGTAGTTTCTAAATTGATTTTTGTAGGCAGATGCTATTTCCATTTCATTTCACTTGAGAAGAAGATATCTGCTCAGTTATCTTGCCGGCTGTGACAAAAAACAGTAAAATACTATAGCAAAAAAATAAAAAAAAAAAAAAGAAAAAAGAGTTGATGACAATTTTATGCCTAGACAGACAGATAAAAATAAAGGCGTCCGCCTTCTCTTACACACCAAATTCAGTGCGAGACATCAAAGCCTCAGGCCGTGCTGAGCATTGTGGCCGTAACCTGGAAAAGCATCTTCCCATGTGCTTGGCTTTAAGGACGTAAATCGTCCCGGTGGGAGCGCGCCCTCGCACGCCCACGGTTACGCACACGCTGAAGCGCTTTGCTGCGTGGGGTCAGCGCACGTTTTGCAGTTCTGCACCTACCCCTATGGAATCTGGCAGCCTCGAAGGCCTGCCAGAGGCGAGGGGAGATCCCCCACATGCCGCCTCTCGGCTCAGGGGCTGGAGGCGCTGCGCCACGGCTGGGAGAGCGAGCTGGCCCTCCGCAGAGCCTCGAAGGCAGGCCTGATAGAGACATAAGTGTGAATAAATTAAATAAATAAGCTCTCATTAAGCGCTACGTGGTCCGTGTGGCCGAGCGGGGACGGCGACTGCTGGGAGTGAGTACGTGACCCTTTTGCTGCGATGAGCAGCGGTGCCCAGCGCGGGAGGGAGGGGGCAGTTGGCAGCGAACCCAACCCCCCCCACATCCCCAGGGACGCGGCCTGGGTCTGGGGCACCTTCCAGCCCCTCCAGAAAAAAAAACCATCCGGTTCGGAGAGGGCAGCGAAGGGGCAGAAAGGCATTCCTAGAGGTGACTCCTTGGCTGAATTCCTGCCCAAAAGGATCACGCTAATGCGGGCTGGGATGGCATCGCGTTATTAATGGTGCGGTAGGGTTCCTACAGCCTTGCGCAGGAGCCTTTTTAATTATTATTTAATTCTAAATAAACAAAATAAATAAATCATATCACTTACGTGCTATACTGGTAGGCGCAATGGAAAAAAACGCGAAGACGGATGGGTAACGTCACATTTTAGCCTAATCGCTCTACAGTTTCATGTTATATTTACGCTGTTTGATGTTTAGCTGCATCAGTATCAGCATATTAAAAGCATTTTTTAAAAATCAATAATTAAACCTGGATTTCATTATTATTCAGAGCATACACATTCACAGACCAGTTGTATTAAACACGACACAAATATCATACCGTATGTAATTGTACTCACACTAATTGCACATTCTGGCACATTATGGGGTAATGATGCTTGAAGTTACCAAACAGTTCAAAGATCAAAGGCCACGCAGTCAAAGATTTTAAAATAAAGCTCCTGATTTGTGAATTTATGATAATGTGCTAAATTTGACCTCTTCCCCTCATATAAATAACTATATATAAGTATATAATTATATAATAATTAGCCTGTAGTCCCACAGCAATTACTGAGTTAGTTATTCCGTGGGTATCTGAGCCCTGATAAGGACGGGGATACCTGGCATCTCCCCCCACCTCCCCCTCTGCAGCTCTATCTTTCCATCAGTTGCGTACGTGAAAATATCCTGGGCTTTCCGAGTCCATTTTGCCGTGGATTTCGCCAAGGCTGGACTTTTATCTCTGGTTGCTGGTTCTGTTTAATTGGTAGTTTGCGGATAATAGAAACTCAGAGGAATATTATTCATTCATCTTCAAAGAGCCGGAAGCCGAGAGGGTCTGGTGGGGCACCCAGGAAGCCTCGCAGAAGACCGAAATGGGAAGGCAGCGTTTTTATCACCTTCCTCATTCAGAAAAGAGAGAGAGCGAGCAAGAACGAGCGAGGCAGCCTGACCAGGAGCCAAAAGGAGATGATTATGTGGTTATCCAGAGGGATTCTTTCTATTACTTGAAAAATCAGAGGGCAGATTTAGAGAGACAGGTTGATGTGCTCAGGAAGATCAATGAAGATGAGAGGTTCATTGATGGCATATGCTTGGGTTTAGGTGTAAGTGGCAACGTCAGAGGCAGTGACAGCAGAAGGGAAGGGAAAAGCCGACGGTCAGTGGCGTGCCCTGGGGTCCGTGCTGGCAAAGAGAGTACCCTTCCCAGCAAGAAGAGGCGGCACCAGGGCCTTGAAGCAGCAAAGCTGGATGAGATCTCAGCCGTGGATATCAGAGAGTGGCATTTTTAGAAAAGCACAGGAAGCAAGGACGCCTGAGAGAAGCTCTGGTGGAACCCGAGACGTGCCGGTGGTGGGAGATGGTGAGGAAGGGGCTCAGCAGTGCCCTCGGAAACATCTGCAAAATGCAAACAAAAAAAACTCACCCAACGAAATATTCACAGCTTCCTGAGGAGCAAGAGGTTTTTCAAGTGTAAATATTTGCTCACGTGGTTCTTTTACTAAAACTCCCTTGCAAACCCTTGTCATGAATAGTTTTAAGATGCTCTCCTGCCCTCTGCCACTCTTTTGTTTATCCTGGTCTGCAATCACTTCAACACGCTCATCCAGCACATTGTCCATGGGCAAAAGCACTTGGTCCCACTCTTCAGCAGAACAGACTCTCCATCTGTTACGCATTGATAGAGTGAGCTGCCGAAGATAGAAGGACTAGAAATATTTTTGTTGGCACGGGGGAAGAGGCTTGGAGAGAAAGTGAGTTAGGGACAATAAAGATAGGCAGGAACGCTGGAGCACTGACCTCCAGACGCATCCAGGGTCATCGGGGAAAGTATATCAAGTATGTTAACAGATACCAGGAGCCAAGAACTAATTTTAAGGAGGACTGGAAGATACTCTTGCTAGTTCAGTGAACATTTTAAAGAAACCGAAGTAGTTTCTAAACATTATGGAGCTTTTGGTTCATTTGTTTCATCTCCTGTCTTTTGCAGATGCATTCAGATTTCCGAAATTTGGAAAGCCAAAGCCATTGATTCTTAACTTAGGGCAGGCAACAAATTCTGAAAGCTTAATTTTCATAATGTGTAGTGGCGTATAGGAGCTTGTGTCTGTATTTTGTATCTTAATAAGCCATGACGACGTGCAATGATATAAGGCTTATACTTTAAGGCAGTGGTTTGCAAATAAATTTTGTCATGGCCATCAATGTGATCTCAGAAAGTTACCTGTTGTTACAGCTTTAACTATGAATGGGTTGGTTTAGGAGTTCTTAATGCCTTTTTTGCCTTGTTACAATTCCATTAATTTTCAGGTTCTTCTTGTCTTAAATACATAGGTCTCTGGAAGACTGCAAAAAGAAATATATTTTAGATTTGCTAGCCATAAGAAACACAGATATACTGTCAAACTGAAAAGTACATGTGCTTAAAGAATGCAAAATTCTATGCTAAACTTGATATATAAAATAACTAATTAGGCAAGCAGGAATCCCATAAAAATATTAGTGAAAAACAAAAAAAAGGATTGGAGACGAAAGATGAACAACTTAATTTCGTCGTTTTTGCTTCTTTCCTGATCTAAAGGAAAAATAATGTCAGAGCGGCTTCAGGCAGAGGGCATAAGGACGGTGGGGCAGAGGAGAAAGCAGAAAAAGAACCAGCCATGGTCAGGTCCGGAGTTATGCTCCAAGTGACTCGGCAATCCTCAGATTCCAGGTGATTCAAAATGCAGACACTGGAAGGGGAAACAAAAGCATTTTAAAGCAAATCATATATTAAACTGTCCATGTATATATGAAAGTGGGTGTAAGATATATACGTCTATATAAACACATACTTGCACGTTTATATACGTATATTCCTGTGAATGTCTCGCTGTACAAAAGATGCCATTAAGCCCACAGGGAGGAGTAAAGGCATCCATGGGAACAACTGCTCTGCAACTGAGAAAATACCCGAGTATTGTAAATGGCCAAAGGGTTCAAAACCGGGGGGCTAATATAAAAATTAGGAAATTAAGACTAATCAGGTTATTCAGAGGGAACTATTGCATTTCATTCAAAGTACAGTAAACATATAGATTAATCAGCCAATAAGACCACTGAGGCAAAGACTGTGGCTCGTGCTCTGGAAAAAATGATTTCTTTTATTTTTTTTGTACGTTCTGCTTGTTCGTGGAATGAAAACAAATATTTAGATGACTGACCGACCAATTTGCCAGTAAAAGTTGTTTGAAGTGTAGTTCAATTGATCACCATGGATGTGCTTTTCACTCCTTTTTTTTTTTTGTAAAATTTCTTTTCAAGACAACTTGAGGTAGCTATTTTCTGTGGGTTTTTTTTAAAGTCTGCCTGATTTAAGCGCTCCATAAGCAATTTACAGAGTGAAATAGTAAACTCATGTAAAGACACGTTAAATCCTAAGCCTTCCTCGGCTCTCCCCGTGGCAGGCCACTCAGCCACGCGGTGCATGAGGTCTGGGGGAAGCATCGTCAGAGAATCATAGAATCGCCTGGGTTGGAAGGGACCTTTCAGATCATCCAGTCCAACCATCAACCTAACTCTTGACAAAACCCATCACTAATCTCTACCCGTCTTTTAAATACCTCCAGGGATGGGGCCTCAACCTCTTCCCTCGGCAGCCTGTTCCAATGCTTAATAACCCTTTCAGCGTAAAAATTTTTCCAACTCTCCACTCTAAACCTCCCCTGGCGCAACTTGATGCTGTGTCAGTGCCTTCCATGGCCTCTGCAGGGCTTAAGTCAAGTGCCTATCTGTGCGATGGCATTTTTAGCCCAGGTTTTGGGGACCTAAGCTGCTTTAGCACTTCAACAACCAGGTCACCATCCTGTTTTCAGCTTTTGGGTTTTTTTTTGCCAAACCAGAATAAAGCAGACGCAGATGAGAGCAAGGCGATTGGTCCCATAAATTATTGGTAGCTTCCAAGACTGTTTGGATACCGTGTCGGAGAGGTGGTGGTGTGAACCTTACACCTTGCTCTGCTGACCCACGAGAAGGAGCAGGGGACACGTAGGAGCGCAGGTAGAGCTGCTGCTGTGCCTCGGATGCTCTCGGTCACAGCCCAACGTCCTCGGGCTCTTGGTGATGAGGGGTTCACCCTGCAAACCACCTGCCATCACCTGTAGAAAGGGATGACAGCCTCAGCTAAACTGAGGTCCTCTTTGAGATTATCCTACAGGGGAATGAGCAGATGGGATTTAGCGCAGGGTGGGCAAATCCAGGATGACGGTGAACAGGGCAAGGTGGCATGGGGGTGCTGAAAGAGGGATAAAAAAGTTGTGGTGGTGTGGTTATGCTCACACAAGTGTAAAAATGTCGGTGAGGAGCCGGCAAACTGACATTTGTCGGCAGTGACGTGGCATGAACAGGCCCCGTTTGTTTGCCAGCACAACCCCGAACCCGCAAGCACAGAGACGATGGCAGAAAACGCGGGTTGCTCAGCGTTGCCAGTATTTACATAAAGAAATTTCACTTCTGTTACAGCCTCCTTGGGAATACCTGGTTGGGGGGGGAGCTCTTCAGCCGAGGATGCTGCCTCAGCCTTATATAAATACCTGTAGAATTGCTCAAATAGTTCATTAGTAGCTTATGAGTTTGTGTGCTTGCATTCCTCGCTAGCTCTAATTGCAAGGATGTTGATTCGTACTGCATCCGACCGGAGCCGGCTAACAGATTCTCTGCTCTGTTGCCCCATTAAATGAGGTGTTACTGTGTTTGACTCAAGCTGAAAAGGATCCCATCCCATTTAGTAAAGAGACCGGCTAGGGCTGACCTAGCTGGGGACAGATTTCCTTCCAAATCTCAGAGAAGTCCTCCTGAATATGAGATGTTAATTGTGGCAGGAATTAAGGATTAAACAGTCATGGCTTCAGGTTACTATTGGGAACTGAAATCAGGATTACAAAGGAAACTGGGCCATGCCCTCACAATGCTATTACCCCAGTTCTTGAATCTAAAAAACCTTAGAAACTCATCCTCGGTGACCAATAAAAACTAGCCTAAATTGTGCTTACTGAGGCCTGAGGAAAAGAGTCATAATCATGCAGCCATAGTTTGGACACCTTTCAAAGCAGAAGATAACATCAAGCATGAGAGAAAGTGAAATTCAGCCCTGATTTATACCCTCCGCAACCTTTATCAGCGCCAAAGCTCCAGTGTTGGCCACCCACCAGGCCACAACCTCATCTCCTGCCCGGGGAGACGGAGGCCGGGCTCTCCGGTCGCTGCGAAGGGAGCGAACGTGTTGCAAGAGCAACTCCCCTCGGGACGAGACTCGGGTGAAGCCCCTGTGTAAGCTCAGCCTCCGACCCGGGGTACCCGTTAACCTCAGTGCCTGTACAACCCCGTACATCCCCTGTGGGCAGGTAGAAGGCCGGATTCTGCCCCCCGGGGGGTGGAAGCCCAGCTCTGGCTCCCCCACGGCACCCACTGAAGGGCTGAGCCTCAGGGCGATGCTCCTCGTTCGAGTCCTGGGGAGGGATGCTCAGACGGGCTCGGCATTTATGATGCTGCGAAACCCCGTACCTGACCCCAGAATACAAAGCCATCGACACGAACGGGAAGAAAAAGAAATTCTGTGGTTGAAATTTATGACACAGTAGCACATACTTAATAACCAATTAAAGCCAAGATTTATTGGGAGCTAAATTACATTTGTATTATAAATAGAACGAGAATATACTGTTACAGAACAAAAGCAAAACATCTTAGCATTTAATATTGTAAAAGACAAAGTAATCTAATGGACCCTAAATGTTAATGGGTGTAAAGATTTACACTTTAATTGCATTTTTAAGTCATCTTATTTTACAGTGCTCTTTTTTCTATGTACATAGAAATCAACAATGTGCAGCAACATTATACTTAGTAGCGGCAAGACCGACTTAGGGAAACCTGTTATTATAGGCAAGATCAGTTTATTACTTACAAATCCTCGCAAACATTTTAATTGAAATGAGCAGTGGACTTTCACTGACCTTGGCCGTATGTATGTGAGACCTTCATAGCAAATTAAGCCGGTGAAAAGTGGGGGGTGGGGGGTGACGCCAAGAAGGGAGGGAGCAGTAACGTGACGATTTCCATTTGTAAAGCCAACAAATAAACTATATTAGATTTGGAGATTTGCTTTATGGCAAGGAAAAAAACCCAACTAGCAAAAGATGAAACATGACATTCCAGCTGAATAAATTATCAAATAATAATATTGTATTTATTAAAGTATTATCAGCTATAATCCAACCTGGGGACGATATCTGAGGTTGGCGTTTTAGGACCTGCTTCCACAGCATACAGAAAGGTTACAAACTTCCCAGAAACCGATTCCCGTGCTCATAAAATTCCTCTTCCAGTTTGTGTTACCGCTTCAAGATTCATAAGCTGAGTTACAGTTATAGATGAATCTAACTCATATTACATTTGAAAAAATAAATGTGCACTAAAAGTAATTAAAGCATGTTGGTTCATGAATAATACACCATTTTACTACTATTTGCAGAGTATAATGAGACAAGCTACTAAATTGACAATGAATGCTCTATTATGTGATTGCCAACTGTTTTATAAGATATTGAACAGATTCATTTATTCTATCATCATGTGCATTATCAAGCCATTGCTTTTTAATAAATTAATTTCTCCTGTGTCTCCAGAGCCTTACTTTGAAATCTGGCTGAAGGCATAAATGAAATTAATTTTGTGGTGGGAGTTTAACTACCAGCGCCGGGTGACTTACAAACACAGCGTCGCAGTCGGCAGCCGCCACAGAGCGGGATTTCTGCCGGTGGCCGCCACAGCGCCGCGCTGGCCCCGGCGGAGGGGCTTAATTGCGACGGCGAAGGAGGCCTTTTAATAGCCGCCTGGCAGAATTAGTGGCCCCTGCAGCACAGGGCTCTCTCACAGCTCTTGTCTACCAGGGGTGCCAGGCATCCCCCACCCGCTAACACATCGTAAATTGACCCTTTAATGGTTTAGCAGCCCAAACCCGGTGCCACCATTCGCTGGCTGTAAAGCAGCACTTCATCCCTGGCTGGGCCATGGTGTCATTAGGAAAGCAATGTTGATCGCGGGGAGGAACCTCGGATCCCGGCTCGGATTATCCGTGAGCCCTCGGCTGGGGCTGAAACAACACGTACCGTCCATACAGCCCCGGCGCTGCAGAGCTATTTCGCTCGATGGTAAACAACTTCTAATTGCGGCTGTTGACAGGACTCACCGTGTTATAACTAACCTTGCCGCAATGTTATTATTTCTGAAGGGAGCCTTTCTCCATATTTTTAACAATAAGTCTGACAGGTGTCATATTAAAAACAGGGCTTAATTCTAATGCAGCTATTCCCACCCGCCCTTCCCTTTTCATTTTTGTGCCTCTGTAATGCATGAATTTCTCCTGCTCATAAAGATTAAAGGAACAGCTTTGCTGGAAGGAAAATACTTCTGGTTTGTTTGTAGTCCAGGTACATTGGAGATGGTCTCAGCACCGGCTCCCTTTCTCCCTCTCTTCTCCAGACACGCCGGCTCAACGCTGGGAGGGAGGGAGAGGGAGAGAAATAAAGCCTTCCCTGGGATGAGAGGTAATTCAGGATCCATTGAAGCGAAATTTCAGGCTTCTTTTGAACTGTGACCCGCGGCGGCCGGCCGGGCGCTCGGTGGGCTGCGCAGCCTGTGATGCATTGCTGACTGCCGTCCACCAGAGACCCAGCCCAGGCCAGCAGTTCACTTACAAGTTTACACTGGATTTAAGTCAAAATGCTAAAACGCCGGTGTTCAATCACCGCTAACTGCGCGCTCGGCAGACAGCTCCCAGCAGACCCTGTGCTTGTAAAATCCAATACGCCGCATAAAGTAAGGGTTTATGGAGGCGCGAGGGGTTCAGAAGATTTTTCTTTTTTTCCCTTTCCCTCCTGCTTCTTTCCTTGTGGTGCTGCTTTTGAGGCGCTGGGATGGCTTCAGCCGCGTCCCACACAAACCAGGCACAAAGCACCGGGGGCTGCACACGGGAAGGCGCTCCCCATCGCCATCACCTTTCCCCAGCTCTCCTGCCCTTCCTCTCAGGCCGCCGGCAAAAGGCAGAGTCCATTTTAAGGCCATTAGTCACCTGTTGATGTGATGCTCAGAGCCAGGTCCGGCGTGGCTCCCAGGCATGCGCTTTCCCTCGCCTCCCTTTGCAAAAAAGAGTTTACACGTTTCACACCCGCGAGCATCACGCGCGCTTCCCCGTCCCCACTAACAACATTACAGAGCTGCTCAAGCCACTGCTGCTCAAGGATAACACCAGCTCGAGGAAAAGAGCGCCTGGTTTGCCAGGAGGGACGGTGTAAATTCAGTTTACAAAGCCCTTAATTTAGACCCTGCTCGCGTATCCGCGGGCACTGCACCAGACCCGCGTAAGGTTTCCATATGAACAACGCGCACGGTGCAGGATTCATTCCCAAAGCCTTGGCTAATGTTCTGTTTTTATCACACTTCTTTTGAAAGAGTAAAGATAACCAGCCAGGATAGCCTCACCAGGCATTTGGCGATCTGTTCTGTACTCCCTTAAGGTAGATGACTTTCTGGGATTCAAAAAAATATATATTATTTCTTCCTCTTTTTTTTTTTTTTTTTTTTTTTTTTGCATAAGCAACTGCCCAGCAAATTGATAAGAGCCCTTTTTAATTAGATAGTGAAGTTGTATGGGTAATGTTCCATATAAAAGGTCTATAAAACACAGCAGAATTAATAAAATGACTGCTTCTCATTTAATTCAGGTCCTCCAAAGGGATCCGTATGTCTTGCTTTGGTCTGTTTGTAGTACTTCTCTCCACCACCCAGCCATGAATTGATTAAAATCACATTCCTCACTTAAAACTGGAGCCCAGTTGGTAAGAGATACTGGGTAGTAATTAAGGTCTGTGCACAGACACGTGAACCCCCCATTAAAAAAAAAAAAATACCAAAAGGAATCGTTGTGCGTCGCTTGGATTATATGCAAACACAGCTCATGTTGACAGCTACCTCTGGATGACTCCATCAGTACACACTTTATCTCCAGCTGTCCAAGTAATTTTCCCAGGATTTCGCCCCTCTTTTTCACTCCTCTCCACACAGATGGATTAGAGCAACAAACGGTTTACATGCTGCACATCATTAGCTATCCTCCCTCACTACCCAGCAGATAACAACTGGGCTCTATCATCAGGACATTCATAACACCTTGACACTTTTACAACTATGCTGTTCTCTGCCAGAGCAATCTTCTCTTTTAAAGCATGAAGCTAATTCACGAAACGCCCGTTGGAAAGTACTCTGCAAACGCAACAGGGGTGGGGGAGAGAAGAAAAAGCACAGCCCAGAGAAGGCATCTAGTAAATAACATAGTTAGCACTGGAAAAAAAATGTAAAAAAGAAAGAGAAAAGCGGCACGTTCTCCCTCTCCGAGATACCTATTTTCCTGTTTTCTCCGTCCCACGGTGAAGGGCATCAGCAAACAGCCACGCATCTGCCGGCTGTACTTCAGTGCGTCCATCCCCATGGCGTCCAGGCACCTCCCGTGCCTGGCGTCAGCGCGGCTCGCGGCGATGGCGTTTTGGCTGTGAGGGTCCCCGCTGGGGCGCTGAGCTCCCGGCGATGGCTTGGCGGCGTCCGCAGGCCACGGGGTTCGCTAAGGGACCTCTTTGCAAAGGGACTTCAGCCAGCGGTGTGTTTACTGTTGGGTATCACCAACGGCTATTCTGGCTTTCCTAAACTGCCTCCAGTCTCAGGACACCTTGGCTCTAAAGGATTTGTTAATAAAACAACACGTTCCCTGCGTAGGTTGGGATCCTGCCGCAGGGACCATGCACGCTCAGCCGCGGGCTTCATTTAGAACAAAATACAAGCCTCCATCTGTGGATGGAAAGAAATAGATTTTAGCAGCGTTCTCCAAGCTTCTCTGTGTGCCCCCCTGCCACCCCAACCATACATTTTAATGTATAGTACACGCTTGTTTAAAAAAGAAATACATAAGGAGAAAGAGTAATTACCGTAGCTTAAATGCAGGCTGATAAGAAGGGCTTGCACAGGCTGAGCAGCTGTTCCACTGCCATTCAGATTATGAAAATATAATCCTAGAGAACCTTGTCAAGATAAATACGGAGCATGAAATGTATAGGCGATTTTTCCCCAGCCACATATAATGATCAATTCCAAAGCCACAAGTGATACCAAAGGACAAAATAAGATCTGTCTAGACTTTCTCACTTACAAGATATTGATCATTCCAATGGTAAACTGGTTAGTATAAGTGTGTTTGGCTTGAAAGGTCATGAGCTTAACACCTGACAAGGAGTTATTCAACCTTGATACAAGTCAAATTATTGCAGTGTTGCTGGAAAGACTTTCTCTAATAAAAACCCCTACCTGGTCTGAGAATATCTGAAATTTGTCTTCCAGATGTCAAAAGAAAAAGCCGGGGGGTGGGAAAAGAAGTCAAGACTTGGCATAGATTTCTGCTGGTTCACGTCTGTGTGGTTTTGCAAGTCAAGGCCCCAGCAGTCAGGTACTTTCTGGGCAGAGCACGGGCTACGTCTGCCGCACGGACAGCAGTGGAAGCCGTCACTGATTGAAACGGCACCTCCACTCCCCTCAGAGCTTCTGGTGGCTCTTCACTCCTAGCAAGGCACTTTGCCTGCTCACGTAGGCGGACTTGACAGAGCCGGGGCACCCATATGGACAGGGGCAAAAAGAACACCGTTCAAATGGGAACTGTTGACTTTGGAAGGGAAGCAGAGGGGAAAGGGTCTAGCGAGACCCTTCAGCGTGTGGGTGGGAAACGCTCCGCGGCATCACCCTCCAACGTCTCCCCGTCAGAAAGTCCCGTGGGGCTGGAGCGGTGCATCAGGGACACAGCCCTCACCCAGCCTCCTCCTTTCTTATGGGGATAACTAGCAAGCGCTTATTAGGACAATTAGGAGCTTGATGTAAGTTTGCTGGATCTCTTCCAAGAACTATAAATACCCTATCTATTTTGCTTTATTCAGTTCTTTTTGTTTTGCTGATATGATACTAGTTAAGGTTAATGGGGTTTGCTTTAATATTAGACACAGGATCACTTAACTACCTTTAATGAACACTGGAGTCAATGCATTGTGGAGTAATTCACACAGACATTGCCTCAGGTAAATCAACCGGAAAAATGTAAGCCAGTCAAATAAATAAATCTGGCCGGCTGTAAATGTGCCAAATTTTACACCAAAATATATTTGAAAGCCAATGACTTAGGCACATCTAGGATATTAAAATGGAGGGTTTGGAGTCTGTTTCTTTTCAATTGCTTCTCCTTTTTAATGTCTCTGCACATCCCTCCTGTGCTGAAACCAAGCTGAGAGTGCAAGAAAAATTATTTTCACAAGTGTTTCTAATAGAAGCGAATGCTCCACAGCTTTGTGCCATTTTTTAATTTGGAATGAAAACGATATAAAAAATAAAAAGCTTTTTTTATGCTTGGCTATCTCAACACAGGAGAGTGAGCGACAAAGAGGAGGACAGAGAGGGAGAGAAAAGAAAGAGAAAGAGAAAAAGACAAAGGATAGAAAGGGAAAGAACAAAAGAAAGAAAAAGCAAGAAAGAAAGAAACAGAGAGAGAGAGAGAAAGGAATTTTATCTCAGTTGGAGAAAATAGTGACAGTGAAATTCTAGAGAGGGTAATACACTAGTGTCAATAAATATTTATTAAGCGGAAACAGGAACCAGAGGAACCCAACCAACTCCATGAAGTTTGGTAGCTTACTTCATACTAACACAAAACTATGCTAACATTAAAAATGCTTTTACCTCGTAACACTGAAATCGTGAGATGTGTACGGAGGAAAAACACCTCCCAGATATTCTTTGAAGCAAGGCAGGCAATCTCTTTAAGTACTGAATTCTCATAAAAGCATGCAATATTTCAGCAATAAGGAATGACAGGGTGTTCATTATCGGTTATTAATGTTTGCCTAAATGGAGCATAAGGTCCAGGCCTTCGGGGGAGTGCAGAGCTCCCAGCATTCCTTAATTACCGCCTCTTCTTAACCCAGCAATGCCAAGCTCCGCTGCGAAGCTCTGCTGTCGTGGACCAGCTGCATCATTGTTAATTCTGTTTGGCTGTGAAAAGGAAAAATAATGCATTTGAGAATGCTGTTGCACAGGTGACAGAAGTTAATCAGGTTTTCTCCCCAGACAAACTCCAGACAATACAAGGAATTTGACTGTAACCATCACCTCAACTTGCAAACACTTTGAGCCACGCCACTACCGTTCTCGGCAGCATCTGGCACGGACTGGACAAAACTTCTAGGAGACACGAAAAAACTTTTTTTCTTTTTCCTTTTTCTCCCCCCCCCCCCCCCCGCCCTCAGAAAGGCTGAAAAGAGGTGCTGCTCTTTCTGGAATAGTCCCTTTCGCTTCTCCCCCAACCATGTCAGTGCAGGAGCAAGCTCATGAGGATGTGCTGCCCTCGGGGAAGGGGCTTGCTGCAGAGAGTAGAGGAAGACCCGTGGGCAGGATTGCTTATTTACTGAAGGCTGTTGCTAAAGGTGGTGTAGCAGGTATAAGCAAGGCCGTATATTCTTTACTACTGCTTTAGGAAAGACTGTGGTGTCAGGTAAGGAAGTGTCCGACTAGGGAGCGGCTGAGGCTGCTCTTGGGCAGAAGCTTGAAGGATGCCAAGGGCTTTGGGGAAAAGAAAAAGCCCTTGTTTTCCGTGTATAAAGCCAGCTCAGCTGATTCACCCTAGATCTGAGGAGAGTGTCTCCCAGGCTCCCCGCGTCCACCTGGAAGACGCTTCATTTCACAGATAGAGACTTCACTTGCAGAGATTTCAACCCCTATGTGCACAGAGGCCTGAACACCACCTGCCTGAGAAGCGCTCGCACTAAATTAGAATTAGTCATAAAACCAAAAAAATAATAAAAATAATTGAAATATATAACTGTAAAGCATACCTGTTACACTGCAATATCATAATTACTTACATAAGCGCGGTGGGTTTTTTGATGGGAGGATGCTACGGCTACTTCTTCCAGGTGAATGTGTGCCTTTATTGTAACACCTATTCAACAGCTAATCAAACGCATTATGATTGCAGACGAGCAAAATCACGGAAGGCAGACTGTTAACAATAAATCATAAAAAATAAGGGGGTCAAATAAGCTTCTATTAACAAGGTGTCCTATTTATTTGTTTATATTCTGTCTACAGAAAACGTGATGCTGGACTGAGGATGGCTTAGGACAACCTTCTGGCATGAAGACAGCTACAAAGCACAAAATACAAAACATGAACTCAGAAAGAAACAAGAAAAAAAACAGCGTTTTCTTGGCATCAACAAGAAGCTCTTTATTTTTCCTCAAGTTTTCTTTTCTAAAAAAAAAAAAAAAAATTGGAACTAAGACGTTTGCAGAAATGAGACAAACTCTCTTCAGGTGAAAATATTCAAGCAAGCATGTTGTTTTATTGAATTTAACTTGAAAGAAAAAAAAAGAGAGATTTGGAATGGGATACAGTATCAGGAGAACTGAGAAACTGTGAACTTTGAAAGAAAAAAAACTCCTTAAAACTGTGAACTGAGAAGTGGATGGAAATACCATTTCAACCCCTGATTACACCCTGTGTGTTCTTAAGGAGACAACATCATCTTTGCTAACTCGACAGTATTTAGGGAATGGTTTACAACATATCTTTTATTATAATCTTCTAAGAAAAAAACCAGAAATACTTAATTAGCTGTGACTTTACCGTTTCTGTTCAGATGTCTTATTGCACTTTCTTTTTCTAGACAGCGCAGATGTATTTGCAGCCAGCAGTCAAGGGCAGGAAAGATTTCTTTCCTTAATAATCTTTTTATTTGCCACACCCAACAAAATCCTTGTAGGGAAAAAGAATCAACACAACTCCCGATCAATAGCTAAAGCCTAACGGACAGTAATTATCAAAATAAAGAGGAAATCCCATAGTGGGCTACATACCTACCCATTAATCAAAACAACAGAAAATATCTGCAGCGTTGCTTTTCTAAAATAAGACAAAAGATGCCTCCTTGGGTTACACTTTGAACAGGCTATAATCAAAAGAAAGAGAACCAAGGCTAACTGAGCCCCAGGAAGCCGCATTGTCCCTTTAACCCGCAGTATTCCCCATTTCCCATTAGTACTTAACATTTTTCACGATGTTGTGACTGCTATTATTTCATTTAACACTGGTTAATCTGTATCTGAGGTATATGGAAACCCTCTAGATGATAAGATTGGACAGGTTCCAGCGTTGGCAGTTTCCGAGCGTGCACACACACGCACTCGGTGTGTTTTGATCCTTCCAGGAGCTCCCTGTTATTTGGACTGCCTGCCAATTCGTTCTTGGAGCAGCCTCTCGCTCAGCTCCCAGAGGGCCGTGGCCGTCGCGCCGCCCTGCGCCTCCTCCGACGGCAGGCAGCGGCAGCAGTTGTTGAAGTACATCCCGCCCAGCCCCTCCAGCTCCGCCGCCGTGGCGCAGTAGACGGTTGTGGCAGCTCCTTGTTGCTGGAATTAAAAAAAAAAAAAAAAAGGGAAAAAAAATAAAAATCACAGAGAAAGGAAAAAAAACCTATATAAATAGAGATATTTTATGGTTGTAATTTTGACAGTGGTCCTTTGAAATCTTCTGAAAGCATCGCTGGAAAGGATCACAGCTGACAGGCTGCGAGAGTTGGGGTTGTTCAGCCTGGAGAAGAGAAGGCTCCGGGGAGACCTTAGAGCCCCTTCCGGCACCTAAAGGGGGCCTATGGGAGAGATGGGGAGGGACTCTGGATCAGGGAGTGGAGCGATAGGACGAGGGGTAACGTTTCAAACTGAAAGAGGGGAAATTCAGATGAGATATTAGGAAGAAATTTTTTGCTGTGAGGGTGGTGAGACACTGGCCCAGGCTGCCCAGAGAAGCTGTGGATGCCCCATCCCTGGAGGGGTTCAAGGCCAGGCTGGACGGGGCTTGGAGCAACCTGGTCTGGTGGGAGGTGTCCCTGCCCAGGGCAGGGGGTGGAGCTGGATGATCTTTAAGGTCCCTTCCAACCCAAACCATTCTGTGATTCTATGACAGGGTAACCTGGAGGGTGACAAGGCTGAAACACTGCCGAAGGTGCTGCCTGCCTGCTGGCCACTTTACAAAACACCTTAGTGAGGGTTTGTTGGTTTTTTGTTTTTGTTTTTTAATTCTTTCCTCTTAGAGCAAAAGAAAAGAAAAAGACACTCCTGAACCCCAGCCCCGGTCTCGGGTGTTTTGCCCTTTTTCATGAAACCCTTGGCTCGTCAGCAGGGAGCGCCTGGCCTGACGCAGAGGGACAGGGTTGGTTTGGGTTTGGGTTTTTAAACCTCCTGCGCAAGATTAACCTGGGCACTCCAATTAGGACCTATCATGTAAAGTGCAATCAGGATTGGTGCCAAAGCCGCCCATATATCTCAGATCAACAGTTCCACCGTGGCAGTTGTCACCGCTGCCCTGGTAGAATGGTTCTCTGCCGCAGGCAGAGCTGGGTTCTGATTTTGCAGAGATGCGAGGCTTTCCAGTGGGTTTGGTTTTTTTTTTTGTTCTGTAACAACCATTTCTCATGTCTTCTAATGCTTTAAGAAATGGAGCGGGTAGATTAGAGGCTTTTGTGGATCACGGTTTCTTTTTCTCCTAAATACCAAACAGGAAGAATGGGTTTGTCTGGATTTCTCCAACGCAAACCTGGCGCCTGAGGCCACAGAGGGGCCAAGCCCCCAGCAGCGGCGATGGGCTGCTCCCAGGCACAGGTTAAAAGCGCGGTGCCAAAATAGCTGTAACGAGGACAAGAAGCCAGTTTGCTTTGTAAACTAGAATTAAAAACAATAGGTGAGAGCGCATACCAAGACACAACACTAATTTAAAACCAATACAGTTTTTCTGGCATCTTATGATTATTTATGTACACCTTAGTCCTTTCTGTGGTAACTAATTAAGAGCTGATAGGAATCAGAATAAAGAGGCTGCCAACTATGATTGAAAAAGTAAGCGGAGAGAAATTAGATGTTGCCACATTAGGATAATTCAATGGGGAAGGAGAATACGCTTCAATCTCTTGAGATTTTCCTCCAGATCTTTTTTTCTGGCCTTTCATTGTCACAACCAAGGAAACTCAGGGTGCCGTAAGGGGGTCAACCTGGAAGAGACCTCTGCTTTACATTCTCATCCTTCAAGGGCAGCAAGGACTCTAAAAAGCCCACTTCTCCTTAAATGAGGTGTCTCAATTTTGTAATGGCAAAGAAAGGCGTATTTGTTTGCAAGACATGCGTTCTTCTCAGAAGATGGGATTAAACTGATAATGATGACTCCACAGCTTAGAAATGATCTCCCATCACAAGGTAAACCAAAACTGTCTGTATTAAGTATTTTGAAAGGCATATATTTATCAACAGACCAAAATATTTTTAAAGTTAGTATAATACAGAGTAATCCTCTTATTAAACCAATATCTTTTTTAAAAAAGAGAAAGTATCTTAAAGGCGGTAGCAGAAATGGAAGAGAGTTCTACTAAAAGTAATATTAATAGAGAACAATAAAATTCCTATGCTCATTTGAACTATCCTATAAAGCTCCACAGCACAGGTATGATCGCCGTATTCAGCTGTTTAGAATGATTCAAGGCCCCTGAAAAGTTCTGGGGTTTTTTTTGGTTGGTTTTTTTTTTTTGTTTTTTTTTTTTGGCAAGCAGTTCAACTGGACATTTATTAGAAAGGTAAAATTAAACTAAATTGTTCAGCGCAGAGTGAGAGCCCTTAAGCTGTCGCTGAAAAGCATGCGTCCAGCCAAGCTAAACTGAAGCTAGCTCTAGTAGAATTCAGCTAATTCATAAAGTGGAAGTTTATCAGAGCAGTTTAAGATCCAAACCAAACAATAATTCATCTTTTCAAATGAGTCAAATTTGACGACTTTTAAACAAAATTCTCAGCAGGCAGAAAAACGTGCCATAGTATAACAGCAGTGCTTTATACCTCGAACATTGACACAACCTGGACTCCAAAAGAAGAGAATAGTTTTCCCTGGGTGAGCATAGGATATTTACTTTAAGTGATAAAAGATTATGCAGCTGGAAGCCCAAAGCACTTTATCTTGCAATGCCTTCAGTGTTTCACTGAGAACTGGATGTAAGCAATGTGCCATTTGCTTTTTGGCTGTGTATGTCTTCACTTCTTTCTAAATGTTTCAATCACGTTGGCTGTTTTGGAAGAAGAAAGTTCAATGGTTCTATCATTGAAAGAAAAGTTCCTTTCTTATTACTTAAGAGAAATGCAATCATATTTATCCCTTTGTTGACAGAGGGTAAAGCTTTAATATCTCAAAATAATGGACAAACATGAACTCATCAAGCTTAAGAGGTTCCTTCAGATGGTGAAACTACGAAACAGAAGGTAAATCCCAGATTCTCAAAGCCATTTAAGCGTCTGGTTTCCTTTGGTGAATGTGAGCTGGTTGCGTTCAGACATTTGAGGACCTAAGTGACTTGCCCAAGGACAGAGGGGAAGGAGTACTGCAGAATCACGGGAATCGAATCACGCTTTGGGTTGCGAGGGACGTCAGGAGGTCTCTAGCCCAACTTCTACCCAAAGCGGGACGCTTGGGGGTCCCGTATATGCCACGCTGAACGGGAAGGTCCTCAAGGGACAAACTTCTCCTTTCCGTCTGTGGCTCAGGTAGCACAGATGCGGGTATCTGTATATTTTGCAGATATCCAGAGCTGCAGATATCTGCAAAACGCCTGCACCGGCAGCCATGCCAAGCCAGGCTGAGAAACCGCTTCATTTCCCAGTGAATATTGTTTATCCCTCATGAACACAGTCTTTTGAATGACATCTCTATATGTTGGGCCTTATGACAGTTTAATAACAAGTTTTAATTTTTTGCTCATCAGCTTTCCTGTTCACATATCATCAGCATACGACAGCAGAGGATGTTAGGGAATCTAATTAGTAAACAATTCCATACTGCTGATACAAGATGAAACATTCTTAAACCGATAAAAAGAGCACTTTAATCACTGTTGAATGACTTTCAATGCCAAGCGGTTTGTGCCATGTCAGAACATAATTTGAAGAAGATTAGAGTACTATATAAAAGAATTAATGTTAACAACTTCGTTAAAAAATGTCTTAAACAATGAGCCTGTCAGTTGTCACAGACTCTCCCTCATCTATTGTGATTAACGCACCTCCCTCCCCCCCCCCCAACAATTTCAACTGATAAACAATGCTAAAAGCGCTGGGCAACCTAAACATTTTTTTTTTTTCCATCCGTCCGTCGGTTGTACGGGGTGCTAATCACCAGGGCTGGGGGTCAGCCTTCTTTAACCTGCAACAAAGGCAGCGGGTTGCGACGATGAATACACAGGATGAAGAATTTGTGAGAAGCCCAACTGAATCTTTAATCATGCCTCAATGCCGTTTCCGATCCACTCGAACATTTGAAAGCTGCTAGGCAAGCACCACGCTATCAATCTTTCTAGCGTACGTAAAAATTACCCGGGAATCTTGTTTTGGATTAAGTTGAAGAGTGTCTTAGTAATAAGGGTTCATCATTCTCTTCCACAAATCATTTGTCAGTTTTGTAATACAATCTTCAACCGCAGCAGGGTGGGATTTATACAGCAGTTGCTGTTTATTTATAGTTGAGGCTCAAAGATCTGAATTATCCATCCTTCCCAAATCCTTTGTTGAGATGAAAATACTAAGTAGCTACTAGTTCACAGGCATTTATTTCATAACTTCTAGCTGTCAATTTGCAACTGATGGCACTGAATACAAATTAATATTGAATATCTTAACAGTACAAGAAAAGGGGTTCTTGATATACAGTATACGGTAAAGCCCTCATTAATATATGCAACGCATCCGTTAGCATTCTAAGACACCATTTATGTTCCTGATAAGAAAACATATTACACAGTTAATGTTTAGTTTTCAGATTTGTCTACTTTCAAATGCATGTTTATCTTCTAAAATTAGATTCCTGTTCTGAAGCAGGTTTGCATATCAAGCATATAAATAATAGAAACAATGCCATAACTTAGCTGTATACTTATCAACTACAAACGAATAAGATAACGCTCTGAACTCTGTTAAGGGCACACAGATAGCATTAAACATTGCCCGCCAGCGAGATGGGATCAGCTTCTTCGAAAAGGAGGTTTTTATTTTCTTATGAAAAATTGAGGGTAAAGGCCAGTTATCTTGGTAGCCTGAGGTTAAGTACAGTGCATTTTAAAAGCTGGCCGGTGGGAAGGGGTGAATTCAAAACGACAAGAGAGGCGAGTATTTGTGACAAGGGCCAGGTTCAAAGCAAGCAGCTCGAGTGAAACAAAAAGGCAAGCGCTTCCTTAAAACTCTTCAGGCTGTTCCTCTTATTCATCTCAGGACTATGAGACAAAGCCAACACATCCCTAACACAAAAAATATCAGACCCACACAACAGCACTGTGAACATACCATTTATAGCGGAATATCTCATTACACAGCAGTGAGAAGATGAGGCAGTCTGAACGTATTCCCGATCGTGAAACCAGTGAGGTCTCCCATGCCTTCTTTGTGCTTTTGAAAAGCACCCTGAAGACTTCAAACCCATTCTGCTGGAGAGGGGAGTACTCTCCACCAGCTAGCTTCAGCAATGGTCATTTCCTGATTTGACGGGAAATATAAAATCTCCTTGGAATAGCAAACAAAATGATATGGAGCCTATTTCCACAATGACCAGTTCCAAATTGCCCAAACCAAACCCTAAAGTCACAGCTGCAATTCTATATTCCTCCAGCCCCACCTTCACCTGGTGTAAGTCAGCTCAGGTCCGTTGCTCCAGCCCGCGGCTCACCAGCTGAGCTTGGGCTTACCTCTGGGAAGACAACTGCCCTCAGAATGCATTTGTTTCTTTTTAGGGGTGCTAGCATCCCCCAGCTGGGTTTGTGGTGCAGAGTCTTCTCCAAATCTACTTATTTCTTTCTCTATAATGTTAAAATGTTTCAGCAGATGAGCTGAATGGGTAGTTTTTCCCATCAAGTCTTTGCAAACCACGCAGAGCGTGATGATGGTGGGACTTGACGATCTTAAAGGTCTCTTCCAAACATAAAGATTCTATGATCTCTTCAGAAAAACACTAGCAAGTCTAAAATCCTCATGTCCTCATTCAACCTTCAGGATTCCCCAGTATCTGAAGTGCTTTTAGGAGCAGTCTTAAGAGCCGTTTGGTGGTACCAGCCACAGCTGAGACAGCCATAGCTGGGGGACCTACTTTTCTACACCAGGTGTGACTTTGCCGTGTTTCTCACCGGGGTAACTCAGAGCTGTGAGGGACAGTCACTTTTCGTACAATGCAGTGAACAAGTTTTAGTCAGTCTCGCATGTGAGATGACAGGAGAACTGTTCGGTTCCTGCTGCAGTCCTCTTACTCAGAGCAATCCCAGATGCACAGTTATCTCATGAGTAACACTCAGAATATGTATGTATTAGTCTCCTGTGAGAAAACAGGATTCCCTGATTGCTTTTTCAGCAAGGAAATATGAAATTGAGACCTGCCTTAGCTAGTTTGGGTGAGTATGATAAACTGAAATCATATCTGCAGCTAAAAAAATAAAACTTTGGAGCTGCCAAATATGATCTAAGAAACAAATTAGGCTCAGTTGACTTCAGGTCCCATCTCCACCCAAGAGTGCCAGCAGGAAAACGTGACCTGAACTGACTCTGTAATTACAGTCTTCTCAGAAGTCTCACGGAACCACATCTAAACCAGAAATTCTCAACCACCTCCCCTTCCCCCATGACCACATTTAAACCAGCAAAGCATCTCTTAGAAGATAATACAACGGATAAACCGAAATCTATAAGGTCTGCTTTTTTTTCCTCTGATGTATTCCTTTTTCAATTAATTCCCAACTACAAAGACTCGAAACTCCACCAGCTTCTCCACTTGCAAAGCATAGTTGGTTTCAAGTTGTAACTTTTCTTAGCGTCATTAAGACCCTTACACATTTACACTATTCTTTACATACATTATAGAAGATAAATGGGCTATGTTCTTTGAGTAAGGAAACTGCAGTAGTTCACCAAAGAGGATTTGTTTTCAACTGTTGAGGCATTAAGACCTAGTGATTATTCCAACTATTCAGTATATGCAGCTATATTTAACTTACATTCTGGGTTTTAACTTTGCAAAAGAAAATGTGTCCATTGTAATAAATGTATTTTGATAATGCACCATGTTGTTTGTGTTATGCAACACCCCATATGTTCTCAATTACGGCAATGATAGAGCTTGAAAACTTCCAACCTCCAACATCCAGTGTCAAACAGATTGTCTGCAATCGTTCCACAGGAGAAAAAAAAAAAAAAATACAATACAGGACGTCAAGTCAGGAGAACTGGGTTGGTTTTCTCTTTTCGACTTTCTCTTCCCGAGTGAACTTGGACAAGTCACTCCAACTCCATGTACCTCACTTTTCCCAGCTGTAAAATGGGGAGAGTACTATTATTTACCCACCTCACAGGGGTGTTGTGAGGACTAGTTCAGATTTATGGAGTGCTTTCACACTTATCGTTGAAAAGCACCATGTAAAGTGTTACATTAAAAACCATTGTTAAAATGTGTACAAGATGTAGAACAGGGTTGGCAAAATAGCTGACAAAAATGTAATTACCTTTTAAAATCATGCATATTTTTCTCTACTGTATAAACTTAATTCTTTAACCTGTGAATCTGCCTGCTGCACCGGGCCCTGTTCCAGTCTCTTCCCTCTCTCACCTTGTTTCTTTTTGCCCAGCTCACAGAGAACTCCATAAAACTCTTACTAGCCAAAACACCGTTGAATTCTTCAAAAAATGGATGCTTTAGGGGGAACCAGCTCTGAAAGGCTGATCCATGGGTTCATCTCTCCTACCCTTTGCACATGCTAGAAAGAGCCACCGTTGCATACCAGGGGTGGGATTCAATTGCCTAACGCGGGTCTTAACAACATCTGAGCCGCCTTAGGATATCCCGCATGCTGTACAGCTGTCCTCCAGAAGGGCACGTATTTCCCAGGGGTCTGGTATTGTATTTGGCAGCCCCTCAGAGACAGCTCAGACAAAAGCATACAATGTTTAAGAGAGCACCAGACACCCACGTCTGTGCAACCCGATTGCTCTTACCCCAGCACCTGGCAAGGGAGCTGGTTCCCACTGGCAGCACCCTAATTCTTTCCTTTTCCCGGTGTCTTATTAAAAAGTCCCCAGTCAGCTTCTGAAAATTGTTTCAAGCCTGATGCAGAGCCGTCTTCAGCTTCCAAAACTTTAATGAAGCACATGGCTTTACGCCGCTCAACCAGCGCTTTCGCCCCACAGGCTGCTCGCCCCGGCCTCTTCACCCACATCGCATTTCCACGCAGATCACCTCTGCATTTTCTTCTCCTGCCTGCCGAACTCCTATTCACACCTGATTTACACTTTTAAGACACCATTGCTCCACTGAAGTGGCAGTTTTGAGCACCGCATGCACATTGCTACGACCCAGTATTGCTTTGCTTTTCTTCTTGCAGGCTAGCGCGGAGCGGTGGTGAGATACTGCTCCTGCTCAGTTCTGGATTTGGGAAAAATCCCTGAGGAAAATTATCGATCTTCATTTCAGAGTGTAACGGGGTAAGGGTGCGATCGGGTTGATCGTATTACGTTGCCCCCTGCCCTATGTGCCAACACTGGCCAGGGGAGTGAGAAGCGAAGAGCATGTAAAAGACAGCCCTTGGACATCGCAGCAGCGCGACCGGGAGCTGATCATACCTGAAAATCTCTGTCACTCGCTTTCCGAGATTTTACAATGTGCATTTATACAAATATGAGTCCTATCATTACTTGTCGGCCACCGTCAAAAATGGAAATCCTCTGGAGGATATTGGAAATCCTCCTGAGATACATATCCTGCCAGCTGAGGGCGGATTCTTCCAGGCAAGGGTAATTTGAAGAGTTGGGCAAACAGGTTGTTGACAATAAACACATCCTGCCAAAAAGACGGATTAGATACGCTGCTGCTGCAACTAAATCATCAGAATAGGGCTGGCTGGTGTTCGGGCATACGTAGATGAGAATTCGTTGAAATCACTTCTGTTATTAACTTACGCTGACTTGAAATGTTTTATGTTTTTGCTGTACCTAACTTTAATTACAGATATACTTTATATAAATGTACGTATACATACAGTTCTGTATATGCTGTATATATTTATATAGCTTTTTAATACTATTACTAGTCAAAATTTAGACTTTTACATATGCAGTATTGCAAAGAATGTCATCACAATACTGACATTCGGCTTCTTCCTTCATTGCACAGATAATTTTTTAGACAGACTTTCATTTTAGATACGTGTGGGGAAAAAAAAACCTCCACACAACACGATGCTTTTCAAGCAAGTGACCTTTTGGGACAAAAATTTAACAAGCTGTTTGTTTAGGTTTTAAAGGTAAAGATTGTTTTTCATCCGTTGATACAGACACGCATATGCACAGCCACACACATTTCAGTAACACAACGCATTGAAAAACCACAGGGTGTTATGATGGGGACATATCATGGTAAGAAATTAACTACTAACTGTCTTCCAAGAAACTAATTAAGCGAATGTATTTTGCAATAATACAGATCTAGCAAACGGGCCTCTAAAGTCTAGGCTTCGAGCTGTAAGCCAGGCGCTCCTGTATTATGTATGTGTGATTTTCATAGATAGCCTGCTGTAAAGTGTGCCCTGTTAGTGCATCTTTCAGGCTCAAAGACACTGGCCTTGTTAATATTTCATTTAGTACCTACTGTAGAGTCTCATTTATATTACTTCTATAATTAATGGTGATAGCTTAGGCACTGCCTTTACAAGGAGAGATCCCTGTATGTTGGTCGATGGATAATGAGAAACAATAGATATTTCATTCACCAGCAGCTTGTTGCTAGTTAGTAGGAAATTATCGTGTGTACTGTTGCTTTAATTGCCAGGGTAAATAATGCCGCCGCTGTGTTAGTGAACATTTTAAAGCACTTGATGCAAATAGACTAGAAACAAAACACAAAAAAAATTACCTTTATTATGCTATACCTTAGCATAGGGAGTTAAAAAGGTATGTCTTAAAACATTTGCGTTCTATCATGCAAATATATCTTAATATGCATGTGCTGACTATTCAACTACTGTATTTTAGGAAATACAATTATGCTGCCTTTCTCTTCTCCTATGTAGACTGTAAATAACTGTAGATCTTTCTCTTGTTTTCCTATGTAAATATATGTAAATACTAACAAGCTATGCATGCTGATATTCTAGGCAATTTCAGGTACTTTTATAATCTGCAGGCATGTACTTGAATTGGTTTGTTAAAAAAAAAAAAAAATCAACTCTCTCAAACCCTTTAAAGCTCATTAGAAATTAAAGATTTCTTATTAGACTGGTTCCTTCAATCTCAGTCGCTTTTTTTAAATATTTTTCCCTGCTTTGTCAACACGGCCTCCCAAGACCCACCACCATGGATGCGTATTCCAACACTGTTTTCTCCGAAGCAGGGAGTCCCGTCTCAGGACGTGATTCACTCCCCGACCGAGGATGTGCACCTCTTGGACTCAACACCATCCCTTTTGGAAACCTCAGCAGAGCCTCGGAGAGGGGGGAAGCCCATCCCCATTGCTCTGACCTCTCCGCCTGCTTAATGATGTTTTCTATTTCATTTTCGCAGCCCACAATCCATCAAACGAGGATCTAATACGGCTAGTGCCAGGACTGGGTTTGAGGGCAGACGCGGTCGCAGCCACGAGCGGTCCCCACGCCTTTGGCCGTGTCTTCGCTCTTTGGCCGTGCGGCATCAGACACGGTCCTCTCTTTGAACATACTCTCTGTGCTTCTCTTCCAGCACACTCATGACTTTGACAGACTGCGAAAATAATTTGATAAATAGCTTGATAAATTTCCCCATCTCTTCCCTTCAGTGCAGTAACACTGTTTGTGGGAGCCTTTCAATTGAAGGAGTGTGAACAAAAATGAAATTACCTAAGCTTATAAATCAAGTCACCCCCTGCATACAAATTTGGAGGCAAGGTTTCAATTTAGCTCTCTTCTTGGTTTTTTTGTGTTCTTGTAATAAATGAAGATTCCTATGAGGAAAACGGTAAGAAGAAAAAAGAGATGCGTTTATCCCCCATCACGGTAAGGAGGGGGGGAAAAAAATCCCCTCTGCATTATCTATGGAAACTAAATGCAATGACAACTTTGTAATCGAAAGAAAACTGCTTTCATGTCTGAAGATGCTTTTTCCAGAGTAGATGTATAAGAATAAACACATTAATTGACAGGATCTTCATGACTTTTTAAGTTCCTCGAACTTAGCTCGGTGTCTGGGGAAGATCTCTTTCCAGTCCTTGAAGACTCTTTTAAGATGAATGTTTAAAAAGCTGAGCTGACATGGGCATTATGTTCAAGTGCAAGCTGTACTATTCTTTAATAGAGGGCGTAGAAATGGTTCATAGGATTATTATCTTTCTACAGACAAAACCCATTACCTTCACACTAGGAGGGAAAAGCTAGTTTTTAACTTATATAAAACAGAATCAATTATCAATATCTTTGCACGGTTTCCCGGCTCTGCTGGAGAGCCGTCGCAGAGCTAAACACAGACAGCCATTTGGCAAAAGGGCCCCTTCCTACACTGGGCTTCTTGTTACACCGTTCGTTTAATAAAATCACATCTGCAGAAGAAAAAATAAGTAGCGACGATTTGTATGCAGGGCTTCCACCTTGAATGTCACAAGAGAAGACAGGAATCCCATTTGCAGACTGATCGCCTGGCTACTGTTACTTTAGACTTCTTCCCAGTAAAAAGTGAACAAGCGAATAAAAAGCAGTCATCGATGCAAAGTCAAATGCAGAGGCAAACAGCAGCACAGGTCAGAGCGTCCATACAGCCTGTTGTCTTTAGCGTGGAAGAAAAGCAACCCCCGTCATATAATCCTCACCATCCAGCCTCCCAATAATCCTTTTGTTGGCTTTACCGGTGGCTTTTCACAGATGCTGATGTTTCCAGTGAGGAAAGGAAAGCCGCAAGGTTAGTGGTGGCTTTTCGTGGTGAAAAAGTCCACACGTGCCCGTCACTTCTTAAAATACTACAAATAAGTCTTATATCTTTCAATAGACGATGTCTACTCCAACTCCTTGTCCCTCAGCAGAGGGATCAGTAAGTGCATTAGCCATCCTTAAAAATCCGTGTCCCCAGCTACTTTACTAGCACCTGCAAATTCAGGTGCACATACAGGTGCAGTATGTGCAATATACATAAAACATAATACTCTAGAAGCTGGGAACGGTATTTGGGAAGGAAGTGTTCATTATTAGACTCTTATCTGCTTATCCCATTCACGAGATCTGCTTCTACAAAGCGCATAATGATAAATGGCACATTTGCAAATTATCTTCTGAGTGCTGATGAGAAATCAGCAACCTGCGAGTTACCGTGACTTTGAATGAGTACACTCCACCGCAAGTCTCGTTTGCCGAGATGCCTGCCAAATGAGTGCATTAGTATATTAGGAATCTAATAAATTGACTAACAAGCATTTGATGAAAAATAGCTGTACCATCCGTTACAGTTATCATCACAGCCAACAAGGCTACCGGGGTTGGGATTTTGAAGGCACCAGCTGCTGATAAAAGAGATGTTGCCGCACCGTGACACGCTCTCGGCGGCACCTCCCTGCCAACGAGCATCATAACAAACCCTCAGCGAGACCCAGGGCCTCCTTCACATAAGCTCCTTCGTGACACCTAAGAGGATTTAAGCCGTTGCAGCCTTACTCAGTCATGTCTTGTCCCTTTCCACTGCAGCAAGTAGGATGCTGGGATGGTGGAGAAAACTCTCCTGACAATCCAGCACTGAATGAGTTTCTCCTCCCGGGAAGGAGCTGGAGGAGACACTTTCTGTTATAAGGCTGAGCACTGTTCAAACATCTGAGTCTGCTTTCACGTTCACAATCTGTAAACTTTAAGCTTGTTAATTATGATCACAAACACGATGCTAAAGGACCAAGGCGGCTTTAGCTATATTCGCATTCAGCAGATAGGCACTGCGTTATTCAATGCCGTGCAATCAAAGTAGTTTCAGGAATGGTTCACAGTCCTACTTATAACTCGGGGTCCTCATGGAAAAATTGAAAGTCAGGAAATAAATCTTCATACAGCACTTCGCCTGTGTCATTCCCTGCTTTGCTGGATATTTAAGAAGCCCAATTCCTTTCTTGAGTAAAACCCATGATCCCCTCTCGTGCAAACGTCCCCCCGGTCTGGGAAGGTGCAAGCACCCGAGACATTCAAACCCACAGGACATGGAAACCTGAAGCAGGCTAATTAAATGCTCGGGGTTAATTGTGTCCAGAGCCCGGTGGGAAGGTCTGGCCGCCCTCCCCGCAGCCCACCCGATGCACTGTGGGTGCTGCCACTCCTCCCCCCGGCGCACATGGCAGATCGCAGCCACGCTCTGTCCTGGCAAAGCCCGTGTGAGTAATTTACGTCTTTTCAGGCTAATTAATTCTAGTAAGAGCAATATACCCTTACATTCAAGTTTCAGAAATCTTCTGCGTGCCACTTAATTTGTTTAAAGTAGAGAGGAACCCAATTCATTATAAATGCCCATTTATCGTCTGCCAACAAATCCCAGCAAACACTTAAAAACTACGCACGCGTAAGAAAAGCTCCTTCTGTACCTTCCCAAATGGCATTTCTGCTTTTACCTGAGACATTTGCAAGATCCCCCAACTCTGTCAACAGTCGCTCTCCAGTTTTGTTTAGCTTATCATCAACAGACTCTGCTTTTGTGAGTGGACAAGTCATTTGAGTGTGCACCACAGTTATAATGGCCTGACTGACAGCTCAGCCAGATAAACACGAGAGAATAACAGACGTAGGAACAATCTGGGTATTCATTTTGTCCGTTCAACCGGGTTGAAAGGATTTGCCAGCCAAGGGCACAACACTTCAGGCTAATTTGCTCAGCCAAAGCACTGCCAGAGTGTAAGGCTGCGAGCAGATGACTGATGTTGGAGAGATCGGCATCCCCAGATGAGGTACTTATTATTCACCTCTGCCTCACGGGAAATGAAAGCACCATTTATTCAAAGCATCCATTTGAAAGAGGAAAACATATAGAAATGAACTTTGTTACAAAACTTGAACCCTTCTCGCTGCTTCCCTGCTTCTGCATTAATTCCAGCTTCTTGTCCTCGTCCTCCTCATCCTGCACACTGCAGCATTTCTCTTGCCTTGCTGCTTCATTCCCCCCATACATTTGCTTCTCCTTCCCTTCTCTCACGCTCTCCTTAGCCTTGTCTCCTGCTTTGCAGTTTTGATCCTATATCTGACTCCGGGTACCTTTGCTTTGCTGTTCATCTTCCATTTTAATGCTATAACCGCTCAGCTTTGCAAACGTCTGAGGCTCAACTCTATTTTCACAGCGTCTGGTATAGAAGTGGGTGCCCAGTATATAGCATCATACAATCATAGAATGGTTTGGGTTGGAAGGGACCTTAAAGATCACCCAGTGCCACCCCCTGCCCTGGGCAGGGACACCTCCCACCAGACCAGGTTGCTCCAAGCCCCGTCCAGCCTGGCCTTGAACCCCTCCAGGGATGGGGAAGCCACAGCTTCTCTGGGAAACCCATTCCAGTTTCCCACCACCCTCACGGTAAAGAATTCCTTTCTAATATGTAATCTAAATCTCCCTTCTTTCAGTTTAAAATTGTTACCCCTCGTCCCATCGCTCCACTCCCCGATCCAGAGTCCCTCCCCAGGTTTCCTGCAGCCCCCTTTAGGGGGGTTCAAAGGGGCTTGCAGCCTTACACTCTGGCAGTGCTTTGGTTGAGCTTGTACTAAGAAAAGGTAAACACCGCTCTGACATATTCCCTCAAGCAAGCAAACAAAATAATAACAGTTTACAGTGGAGGTTTGCAAGTTTGCTCCCATTAATTAAGTTCCATTTTCCAGCACGTGGAGTTTTAAGTCATTTTTCTCCAGGATTGATTTCAACAACTCTTTTCTCCCACCAAAGAGCAAATGCTGTGTCACAGCGGCACGACTCTACCGGCTTCAGCAAACCATGGAGCCGAGGCAGGAGGTGCAGCGGTGCCGTGGCAAATCCTGGAGCATTTCAGGAGCCCGGCATCCCAGAGGAGCGCCCATGGCCCGAGCGCGGCGGACTGGGAACAACGGCCCCGGCAGAGGTGACGCACTAACAGCCTCAGACACATCACGGGAGGAATGCAAAGTGCACCTGACATGTCTTTTGATCTCCTCCTAAGAAGCATTAAAAGGCACATTAATGTGCTGCTTTAGTGCATGTTCAATGTGATAGTTGGAGACATAACTGAGCCTTTCACAAAAGTCTAATTGGGGAGAAGAATAAACTTATTGTTTCCTCCTCTGGACGTGCACCCTAGAACATAGGCAGAGTTGACATTTGCATGAAGTATGTTGCTGTTTTGCATTTTAAATCCAGGCATGCTAAATGTAGCTTGAATGATCACTTTGACTATTATTAGGAAATTAGTACATGTCCAACAGTCACTCTACAGATGCAGTAACTGATAGTGGCCCAGCGGTAGGTTGTCTTTCTCTAATGTTACCAAACACTGAAATTCAAACATACAATGTGTACATGTGTATATTTACGTACATATATATATATCTCTGTATAAATTGCTCACTTAAAATATTAAGTGACCACTAATAAAGAATCTGAGATACAGCTCCTACAGCTGCCTTCCATGCAATTGTTCATATTGCTCACGGAGATCCTCACACACAAATCATATTCACATGTAGTAACAGAGTTTTGTGCATTGAGCTAATGGTACTTCTTCACCTCACCAGGCTCTGAAGCACCTTTGCATCTCTGTGCTTTCCATTACCACCTCAAACTTCTTTTACTCTTTTAAGACTACCTCACAATGAACAAACTGCAACAACAAACCAAGTAACAAAGAAAAAAGGAATGTAAAAAGAGAACACTCCTACGCAGGTTAATCAATGGCAGCATAAAGGGAGCAAAGAAGGTCAAGTGTAAGTTCCATGGTAGAGGTGAGGTGGGGAACGACATTACTGGGGCATCCTAAATTTTGCTGAAGGCCACTTATTCCTCAGTCCTATTTCTATCAGCTTAGGTCTATGTTTGCACATCTGGCCAGACCTATATTCAGCTGAACTCTATTTTCTTCTCCGTGCAATGCTCTTTCTTACATCTTTTATGCTGATAATGTATGTGTCCCTGATTAGTTCTATGCAACACTCTCAATGTTTTATCTCTGGAAGTATTAGAGGGTTTATGCTGCCTTCTTCATTTGTCTGCAGCACCTCTTTCCAGCCTCGGCGAGTCTCCTTGGATAGCGTTCTGCGCTGCAGTACTAATGATGCCAATACTGTTATACAAAGTCACGCACCTCTTAAACTCTTTTGGCAAAAGGCAGTCTAATCTGCAAGAACCATTAGCTTCCTTTTCTTGAAGCTCTCACTCAATCTAGACACAAAAATTGTAATGCCAGGGAAGAGGAGGCTGAGAAATGGGAGCCCAGAGAGCCCTGATGCTCATCTCGGTGTCCTGGTGTTAACTAAAAAGCATGAACCTGCACTGCCAACGTGTGCCAAGTCCACTGCAAGAAAACAGCGTGTCCTGATCGAGTTAGGTAGGTCGATATAAAAAAAAATATAATAATAATATTAGGGAAGGCAACTGAACTGCTCTGGGTACATAACAGATGGATGCAGAGGTCTTCTGGATCATGCAGGTGGAAACCCATGCAATTCTATTTTTCTCGTACAACATTCATAAAACACCGCCAGTTCTTTCTGCTGGTACCAAATCAGAACTCCCTTTCCAAGCCCACACACGCCACTCAATGCTTCAAAACCACTTTGAGGCTCTTCTTATCCTAGCTTTTAGTTATCCACATTTTTTTCTGAATAGCATGATTTTCTTCTCACAAACAAGCTAACATTATTCCCACCACAGAGATGAAAGACAGTTTTTCTTCGGGCTACTCCTACGGCTGATGTTCAAGAAGGTTTCTGAGGAACCCACCTTGAAAAGTGAGAAAAGGAGGGAATCCCACTGGAACTTCAATAAATCGTTTGTTCTACATGTAAAAATTGGAAATACAAAACAAACTTAAAGAAAACTCCAGGATTTCAGTGAGAGCACTCAAGCGTTTCATAGGCCTCCCTTTTAAATTATCTCCTTAAGTAGACCTTTAAGAAGCAACCAATTTAGCTTTTGCAATATTTGGATCTGTAACCTTTTCCAAAAATGTAGCCAAAGCTTTTCTGAGGGAACATCTAAGATGCTCCATGCACGGGCAAGGGCAGAGGAGGGCGCAGAGTCCGGCATCTCCTGAACTGCCTGGCCATGGCTGCAGAGAAGGAAGGGGCTGAGCCTGGGGAGCATCTGGGCTGGAGCCGCACACACCTCCACAGGGTGAACGTGCACGTGTGCTGCCACTCAAAGAGGGAAGCACATTATTTCGACAGGATACACACCTCTCCTGCTCCCTCCAGTAGGAGGAATGGAAATGTGTCTGGCTTCCCAGCAAATGCACAGAAGATCTTTTTCAGTCGATACCAGCCAGTTGACTCTATCTCACTATTTTTCCATTTGCTTCGTACAAGTAAAAATGATGGTCTGTAACAAGATCTCTATCCCCTGTTTTGCCACAATGCCATACCCTTCTTGGGGAATACTTTCTTGACAATAAATTTCTATTAAAGTGCAATGTGCTCTTAAGTGGCATAATCTTTGACAGTTGGCAACACGTGAAATATATTTATGTTCCATCCAAATACCGTATTGGAGCTGTACTATCTAACTCTCCCTAGGTACTTTTAATCACTTTTTTTCAGCCTAGTTAGATTGTAGAAGGAAAAATCACTCAGTGGTGTAAATGCTACATACCTAAAGGATTTTTAGCTCTCACTTTCTGACAAGTCCAAAAGTGAATTTGCTGCAAAATAATGAACTTAAGTGACCCCTGCTGACTTCTCAAGGAATGACATTCCATAGGGAGTCCCATCCATGAAAGGACTCAGGTACAAAATTAGTCCATATTTCTCAGCTACTTGGACTTTTTCTTGGAAAAGAATCAAACTTCAGAAAGTTACCGGTCATCTGAAATAGCACTTTCATCTACAGTTTGGGATGGTCCATCTCATCAGGAAAAAAAGGATAAAGGGTCAGATTTGAACCCTTGCAGGAGCCAGACACAGTTAATTTGTTTTCCAGCAGTATTATCAGTTAAGCACAGCTGGAATCTAAACATCTTCTATCTGCCCACGTATCTGGCTGGTGCCTTCTGGCCTTCTGCGTGATGGAAGGGGCTAATAAAAGGTGGCAGCGCTTGATGCCAGATAGTTTGTCTCTGCCTTGTTTAATCATTCTGAATGGACTGATGCTCAAGCCCAACTTGCATTCGCTATCGGTCCGTGAGAGGGCTGCTGAGAGCTACTTCTCAGCAATCAGCTCAAACCATTGGCAAGACATCTGTCAAGTACACTTTAGCATCCCCACAGCCTCGAAGTAAGAGAAGTGGCCTTCTCAATTTAGATGCAATATTAAAGGCAGTTGACAGAAATCTTACATCCAGCTGCCTTTTCTCTCGAGGTTTGCAATCCCCATCCCACTGAAGTCAGCGGGAGCCTTGCCATTGACTTCAATAGACCCACCATTACAAACACAGTGTTCAAGATGGAATAAACACAACTGGATTGCTCTCAAACTCATTGAAAACCTAAAATCCTATTAGGTTATAGAGGTGTCTTGATACTCGAGAGACACTTGAAACTGCAGAGGCTCAGACATTTCGCACAAAAGCCAGGATGTGTCCAAACGAGGTGGCAGCACTGCTATTGTGCTCGTTAAACTCTTCAAACACACGAGTTACGCTTTCAGCACAAACCACGTTGTTAGGTCCAGTTGACTACAGCACAAACTTGATCAGAACATCTACACTCCAAACAAAAGAATTGCAAGTTCAGATGAACTTTCTCAGACTTCTCATGACCTCATTTGCAGTGGAGTGGACTGGCGGTGGATGCAACTTAATTGCAAATGTAAGTGTTTATCCAATAAGAGAATACTTTCTTAAAAAAAAAAAAAAGGGGGAGGGGGGAAGTTACCATCCAACTTCATTTTCTGTGTTGGTGTTTAAAGAAACCGAGATATCACGTGCGCTGAAAATAATAGGAGAATGTTCATAAGATGTATAAAACAATCAACTCACGGTAGGCATATGCTACAAATGGCTTAAATTGAAAACTGCAATAGCAGATAAGCTTTCCTTTTAATTTTTCTCGGACTAGGCATTAGTTCAAGTTACGACCAAGAATTTAGCACATCCATTCAAATTATACCTAAAGCACTAAATCCAGCACAGCAGTCATTTTCTAGTCTTTCATACTTCCCAACTTAATGAAAAGAGACATTAATGTCCCAACCATAGATTAATTAGATGGAATCATTAAGAATTATTTCCCAGGTATCTTTTGCTAATACACATATTATCACTGAATACTACCAACCCTGTTTGGAAGGTTAATGTTATTTTGGAAGAATATTTACAGTATCAATGATAGAAAACCCAATACCTAAAAAATATTTTCCACCTGCAGCTATCTGTCATCCATCCCACACAAGCTTTGAAAGCTTTCCACTATCTGTCAAAACACAGGTTTTGATGCAATAAAGACTGTAATTATTGAGCATTTACAAGAAATAATATTTTCCCTCTGGTACACGTTATAACAGTTGTTAACATGCAAGTATGAATACTAATGCTCCAAGCCCACCTATACTCCTCACAAATGATAAGGATTTTTTTGAATACTGATATAAAGGCAAGTATAATAAAAGAGCAAGATAAGACTGAATGCAGGTCTTGAAAAATAAACATCCATCAGAATAAGGTTTTTAGAAGCATAAGAAGTTGATTTGAAGTAGAGTTTGGAAAGAAAGCTGGCAATTAGATCCCGGGATATAAACAGCACTTCTTTCATGTTGAAAAAATAAAAAAAAAAAAAAAAAATGATCCTTTTGCAACCAAAATACAAGGCTACAAGATGTGTGAAGGAAACAATACCGAGTATGCATCAAAACAACCCTGCAGATGCCACGCTAGCAGATGGCTTAAGCCGACTGAATTACTGTATAAACATTTAACTGAAAGTTTGATTTTATAAGTGTGGAAATTATACAAAACAAAAAGAAAATGATTCTAAGAAGCACTTAAATTAGTAATTTGTAATTTTCTCTGCTAAGACGGCATAGCGCTGCCGCTTTGCAAGAGTCCTTTGAAGAGGGAATTCTGGAAACCTCTGAAAGAAATTGCACACCGTAAAAGGGAACTCATACGAACACACAGAACTAAGCGAGACACTTAAAGGTAAATATATACCTTCCCACTGCTGTTGCAGCGCGAATCCATTCCAACTGCAAGTTAATAAAAATCTACACCCCTCCCCACTCTCCATTTCCTCCTTCGTGTCTAGATAACAAAGGCTGCGTCTCTCTGTTTATATCTCTGCAACTTCTGCAGCAACCGCCTGCCGTGTCACTCGGGCTCGATTGTAATACGTGGGCAGGAAGGGCAGGAGAGCAAAAGGCTACTTGTGCATAGATATCTGCAACAAATACCAGCCAGAAGGTGGAAAGACAAAACTATACAGGAAAAGGGAGAAGAATTAATGCAGAAATAATGTGGCTTCTTGCTACAGTGTACGGTCTGGATAAAACAGAATATCGCTGTTGAATTGATGGGTCTGGCCTGATTAATGCTTAGACACGTGTCTCAGAGGAATGTTTTCTATCATTTTGCGAAGAAATAACGATGCAAAACAGGAGGCTGATGATGGTCGCAGGGTCTTATCCTGCTTTCCCGAATGTCAAAGCACTCTGTCCTCAACCTTTCCCGGAAGAGTGACAATTTTTTCTTCTGGCTTTACTGGTGAGCAACCAGACCCCAAACGGTTCTAGCACCGAGTACTGCGGCGGTGTCAAACCTGACCCTTTCGAGGCGGTGTTACTGCAGCAGGGTTGGCGTTAGTCTGCACGACATCCTCTTCAGACGGCTCCCCAGCAAACATAACCACCGCTGCTGCTTATGCTGCATATATTTAGACTTCACCACTCAAAAGCGAACTATTTTACATTCCCTGCGTCTGCAAAGCCATTACTTGCTATTCCAGAACTGAGATGGCAATTACATCTGGTGCAGATAATACTAATAAGTCAGCTTCTTCCTCAAAACCTCTGTTTTCCCAGCTGTCCGCATTCCAAATTCCCCATTTGGTATAATGATCAAGAAGAGCTAATAACTCCTCCCTTTAAGCAGTTTTGTTGTGCCAGACACAAAATAAATTATCAGCCCACTTACATCCTAATACAGAACAATTTCTCATAAATCTTCCCTCCTGATCTTCACTCTTTTTCTCCTCCCATTCATTCCCTTGTTTGTATCTCCTTTCCTTCCGGTTCATCCATTCCAAACCAACCACTTCTCTGCTTGGGATTCCCTGATATCGCAACACGGACAATCTGGAAATCAAACCGATTTAGGAATTACCGTGGTGGTTTAAATCCACCTCATCCCGATGGGTAGGATTTTTAAATCTTAAAATCAAAATGTTATTCCCTCTAACTTCTACCTGATGGTGACCCCAGAGAGGCAAAGGTGAGAAACCCCCTTGTTGACTGCAGTCCGTGGGCAGCTCCGGATTCGGATCCCATGGGTCATTTCACTAACAAACAGATGCTCTTTGTCGACCTTTCCTCTCCGTTTTCCTTGCTGTTTCCTTTTTCTCTACAGTCTTTCTAACTTCCTTCTCTCCGATTTTATGAACCCACCCAGCCTAACTCCAGAAACTGAATTCGGGATTTGTATTTCTCTTATGTTTGACTATGAAATGCAGAAGCTGGGGTTTGTTTTAAATGTCCTGGTACTGGGAAAGCTATTAAAAAACTTACTTGAAAGAAAACAAACTCCAGCACTTTGATTCAATAAACTGAAAATCTATACCAAAACGCAAAGAAAATGACATTTGTTTAGAGGAGGCCTTAAACAAACAAACGACACAGTAGAGAAAACACTTCGTGTATAACCGACAATGACGGACTTCATGACAGAGTGATGAAGTTCCACAGCATTCTCCACGTGTCAAACCCTCTCTAATAAATATTTGATAGGAAATATATTTGATAACAGGATAGACTTACAGTAATCAAACTATGATTGATCTATAAATGCCCTACTAACAAAACCCAGTCTCACATGATCTTTGCCTGCTTAAGCAAATTATCTCTAAATGAACAAGTAGCACACAGACCTCAGGAAAACGTTAACCTGCAAATTGCCCGTCCACCTCTTCTCTTCTTGAATATTGCTGAAAATGTAGGGCAGAATTTTGTCATCACTTGGGTCATAAATCATAATATAAAAAGAATATTTAACTAGAAGTCCAGGGATTCTGCTACAAAGAGTTTAATTCAACGGACTACAAATTTCTATCCTGAATGGCTTTACCTTCTCTGGGTACTTTGTACCTGCTGCTGTACTGCATGAGTTAAACAAAAAGGTATTGTGGAAAATCGAACCTAGATTCCATGGCCAGACACATTAACAGGATGGTCATTTGCGTGCACTAAAAGCACATTTAAACCTTTCTTGTGTCCTGAGGTGATCAGAAAAAGAAAGTCAGATGAACTTTGCATTTTGGAACAAGCACCTCCATGCAAAGCTCCCTCTCTTTTCCAGGGTACTAGAAGTTGGTGCGTTTCTTCCATCACTGTAGGAGCTAAAATACATTATTAAAACCTATAGTTCAGCTACAGTGTCGTAAATCACCACTGCTATCCAAGTTCCACGTTTTAATTTCACCTCAATCAGAATCAATTATTCCGCTTGCCACCCCTGGCCTCTCACTCAGCGCCGGGGAAGGAACATCTGCTGGTGGCACTGCCACCATGGGCTCCCACAGCGTGTCCCCAGCACCCCACCGTCAGCTGTCGCTGCAGGGAGATCACCCACGGTCACCCTGCTCAGGGAGCCCATCCTTGCTCTCCTCGTCCTTGCTACAAGAAAGCTGCACCCAGAAACAAGCTGTGGGTCCTGAGCGGGACAAAGGCTTGCCGGGGACACGCGTGGGGACCACCAGTAGGAGGTAGGGGCCATGTGGGCTGGGAGAGCTGCCACCCGCAGCCGGGATGGGCGCCGGCGCTTCGCCTGGCTGTGAACTTTCGTGACGTGCAGGTCGGGAGGTAGCGCACATGGGAACAGGCACAGGCGTAACCACAGGCGTATGTGCAGTGACACCGGTGTCGTTTACATTATCACGTATACTTAGAAATCTCTCATGGCAATTGAGAGCGATGAAATCCTGTTGTACAAGGTGTATTGTGTGTAAGAACTGAAATTACAAGCAGCATCACCAAACCGTGCTTGGAAAAGCTTCTGTAATTTCTCTCTGATTGACAGATTTTTACAGAAAAGACACGCATTATTCTTACAATATGAACATACGGGGTAGAAAACAAAGCCCTTATTTTTCCAAACAGTCCAGGCCACGGTTTAACAAGCAAAATAGATGTTGGTTACAGAGCGCGGGCAATCCTAACTTGTGTTGGTTTGCCGCCCACGCTTAGCTGAGTCATCCCAGTGGCTCTGCATGAGTAAATGCTTACCAACCTGAGGACTGCAATGAATTCCTCCCCAGTTCAGAGCTTAAATTCAACTTATTCTGAAACCAACAGCTACGACAGCGTGGGAGAAAACAGGATGCCCACCCCTCTGCCTTTCATATAGCGGAAGAGATAAAGGAGGAAACCAACGTATGATGAAATGATGTGTGTTTCTCATTAAGAAAAGTGACAATAGCAACAGACTTTTTAGAAGTCTATTAGAAACAAGATGAGCCTTGACCCAGATAATATTTAGCGAGTTCTGAACACAAAGACCCTGCTCAGCAGCAAGTTACGGACAGGGTATTCTCCTGAATATCCCCTAGTTTCTTTGGGGTACGGGCCCGGGTGTCATCCATCTGCTCAGTGTCATGCTCCTGGGGCATCCTGATGTCTAATGTACATTTACGTTTCATGCTGCCATGTTAGCAGGAATAACTGCCATGCTAAGAAGGGTATATTTCCATGGATATTTTGGTCTGAAATTGCTTTGGGGAGCCAAGTTCGATCACGTAGAGTATGTCCAGAAGTCTTTTGTTGGCTCCTTCCCTGTCAGGTAGAGATGTTCGCACCTCTGCCCCACGTCTTGCCGCTCATCATTAGCCGTCTGCCAGCAGCTACCACCCGACACTACCGCCAGCCCCAGCTGCTCCCCCGATCACTCCGGACTTGTTTCAGTCAAAGACTGCCTTAGCAGAGACCTATTATTTAAGCTGCTGAAGATACCAAGCTTATTTTGCAAGAACTGTGTGAGGGCAACGGTGGCGGCAGTTCTGTCACAGCGATCGTGACGTGCAGCTTGACGTGAGCCGGGGGCAATAAGCTTTTCAGCAGACACAGCCCCCGTCAGACAGCGATGCATGAACATAGCCTTAGAGCTTGCTCAGGCTCCTCTGCAGGATTAATGACAATACCCAAAAATCACCCTGGTGGGATTGAGCACGTGTGAAAGCTCTAGCAAGTTAAAACAATAGCGGCAAAATTCTTCTTCCAAAAAGGAAAAATAAGGGAGCTCCAATACGGAGCATTATAGGAACAATGAATTTAAAATAGACTGGGCAAACCCCTGCTTTTAAGAGCTCCTGTAATGTTGATGCCTTACCCTCATTACTCTAAAATTATCAACTGCTTACACTATCCACACTACAAAAATGACACACGGTGTCATGTAGAAGTGAAGGAACTTCCAAGGAGGCAACAACGGGTGGTTTTCTGCTGCTGTTGGCTTGGGCTGGCAGCCCACGGATAAAAGTTCAGACTGCTCAATAGCCCAGAACTCACTTAAAGAGTCAATTGAAGCCATGGCAGAAACATCATCACCTTCTGTGAATGCTGGGCAAACTGCACCGGCGTGGTTTGAAGTTGATTTCTCTTTCTTTCAAATAAAATAGCTTGTGAATTGATTAGAGGTAATAGAATTATTGGATGTTAGCAAGGAAGGGGATTTAAGGAAGATGTAATGACACCATCAAAGCTTTGTTGGGTTGCTTTTATTAGCCTGAATCAGCTTAGAGCAGTCCTGACACTAAGAGGTTAGAGGAAGTCTGTTACAGGCTTGCCTATGGGATGAATGCATAACAAAATCCTTTCGTAAGGGGGGGAAAAAAAAAAAAAAAGAAAAAAATTCCAAAGACACGCACCAAAAAAGAACGACAAGTACAGTACTTTAACAGGGAAAATTTCCTCAGAAAGGAAGCAAGCAATGAGGCTAGGAGAGGAATAAATGGTGTAGAAATGACAATCGCTCTTCAGTCAGGGCCCATGACTGCACTCACTGCTGATAAGATCCAGCATGTGTCAGTTGTCAAGTGTCTCTTGTCACACTTCAATGTGAACTTTACAGCGAAAGGGGGACAAGAGGCAGTGAAGGGGAAAATGGCACGGCTCAGAAGGACTTGTGCACTCAGTGTGAAGCCATTTCAATTTTATATTCTAAAGGACTTTGTAGGTGATCCCATGAATGCAATTATTCTCACCTAATAAAAGCAACATATGCTAAGACAATTAAAAGATTTTATTATACATCTATTCATTGTATTTAGTTTTAGACAGCAGATAAACCTAATTTGAAACAAGATGTTTGCAAGGCAGGAAGCAGAAATAATCGTGGTCTGTATCTGTAAGAATATTAGTGATTCATTATATTCTTTATATAAAAAGGTGAATTAATAAAACCTTCCTCTACTAATGACAATTTCACCCAGCACATGAACAACCTAATTACAAAGCTCTCATTAAAACAGCATAACTTTTGACTTACAGTGTCCAGTTTGGGTGAGTGTACATTTAAGTGACTTTATTACCCGTCAGGAATATCTATTTGCAGATGTATTCCTAGCCTGGCATAAACACTCACCCCTCCACCAAGACACCAGGGTTACCCCATCACAAATTAACTCCTCTGCTTTGGGTAGAGATATACTATTGCCCTGGTGGTCAACAAGCTGAGTTCCCCTAGAGTTGCTCTATTGAAAATAAACTGAGCAGCTCCAGAAAATAAGCTGCTCTGGTCTGTCGTTTGCAAAAATAACAAGATTTTGTGCTGTCAGACCAAACCAGGGCTTAGAGCTGCTTCAGAACAAACTTAGCATCAGTGTTAATTTTGGAGAGCAAAGGAAACGCTTCCGAGTAGAGGATAAGCTCACGGTGAAGTTTCCTAGTAGACCTGGAGTGGAAGCTCTGGTGCAGCCAGTCAGCGTGGAAGCGAGAAAGTCGTGGGTAATTATGGCAAGATTTGCATGTGACCACAGTGACTCCCCTCGCTGAGGCAAATGAAGGGTAAGAAGGGACTCTGCTGCGGCGAGCCTACCAGAATAGAGCAGAAATCTAACACTTCATGCATAACTAATATTATTATTGTGGCACCTAAAAATCCCATATACACAGCAAAGAGCAGCTGCAAAGAGTCCAGACCAGCCCCACGTAGCCAGGAGTACCAAAGGCAGGTACTGCATGAGAAAAAAAATCATTGAGGACCTGTCCCTTTTGTATTCTTGCCAAATGAGCCGTGTTAGAAGACAGCCCCTCCACCATGCTCTACCTGAAACCACAGTCATGGCACCAAGATCAACTGCAGATAAATTCCACATTCGCAGAATGAATTCTTGATCCTCCCAACATTCTTAAAACAAGGGAAACAAACCGAGTCAAAGCGATGAGTTGCAAACCAGCTAGCAACAACCAAAACCTCAGCGTGGGGCTAACAGCACCTCACGGCTGGTAGTTACCTCTCTAAATTCGTGTGAGAAATGCTGTGAAAACTCATCAGCAGTTGAAATAAAAAGGAAAAGAAAAGGGCACAGGGAACAAGAAGGTAAAAAAGATATTAAAATGTGCATTTCTTTGGTCTCCTATAGCATCAGGTACAATTTTGATCTATATGGTGAAGCCAATCACGAGAGCATTGAGATGTTCTCTTTATCCAGTTCTGGTAGAGTAGAATGAAACATCTATTTTGGGATGGCAGAAGAGAAGCAGATTTAAGGATCCTGCTGCACTGTGCAGGGAATAAGCCAGCTCCTGGCACCTCTCCCACGGATCCGGGACAATTGCGTTTAGAGCATTACTGCTCTACCTGCTCATCGCACGCCTCGCCGTTGCCACTGCAACGACACGAGTGAGTTTTCTGGCACGAAATTAGGCAGGACCCACTCGAATTTCTGCCACAACGTCTGTTCTTTGTTAGAGCTACTTTCTTTTCCTTTGGGTGAGGGTAGAAAAAGAAGTATCGGTATCAGTCACCTACAGCAGGTACTCCAACTTGGGTACTGATATTGATACCACCTACTACAACTGAGACTTGGTATTGCAGAGAAAAATGGATTGAGATTAAAAATTCTTAAGCCCTTAAAATAATTCCTCCTCACTAACAGAGCCACAGTACGATTTAATTGTGCAGCATCACGCATATGAAACCACTACAGGAATTTTCTCTGAGCTGGTTAGCGTTCACATACGGAGATAACCGGTAAGCTCAGTTTTATATCGCACGAGTCGGTTCTTTCAACTTGCCTTCAGCAAGAGCGAGAAACGATAAAACACAGAGTCAGGAGAGAACCCTGACTTGAGGAATATGAGATGAAAGTTCCGTCTTGAGAAAAGTACCATAATTGCTGAGCTCTGGTTTATAAATACTATTTGACTAATGATTTAGAACAGCGAAGCAAATGGAAAGTGTACCTAAACCTGACAATCATCAGCTATTTTCCCATCAGTACTTGAATACCTATGAAATGAAAATATCACCAAAGATCTGGCTAGCATGAACCATGACTCATTAATAATACAGATATTTATCAGCATCCTGTCATAGATACTCTTTAAAGAATAGCTGCGAATCCCACATAGCACAGATCCTTTGCCTGGCTGCTGGCACTGAAAAGTTTATCCTATTTAAACTTTGGACTACGATACAAGGCAGGAGCTTGTTGTTTTACCTTCCTGTCCCACAGAGCAACTCCAGGGGATCCCGCTAAATGAAGCCTCCCCTTTCTTTACTCCAAGGACCTTTAAAGAACACCAAAATCACGATTTTCTTCAAAGGTTGCAAACGCTTCTTTTTGGAAGCATCTCAAGTGTACACATTGAACCTTAAATTATTTGTTTTAATTTTCTTGATGCTAGCAGACTTTTTTTTTTTTTTTTTCTCTTTTATTAAAGCCACAGTCCTCTACCCTCCTCCCTTGCGGGAAGGATTTCTTTATTAAAACCTGCATCATCATTCCCTTATCCCCCCTGCTCCCCATCAGCTCACAGGCCTCCGCGCCTCCTTTAAAATTAAAAATGTGCACACAGGTGCAAAAGCTTGATGCAGAGCCTAATGTGCATCATGCGTTAAAGGAAGCAAAAAACTCTGTGCAAAATGGCTACACTGCGAGTGGGTGACAAAAAAGCAGAGTCTGGTATTACCGTTCCACCTCGGTCTTTGTTTGAATATAGAGATTTGGAGAGGAACCGTGAAGGTCTCGCTATTTATATGACCAAAAACTCTTTTTTACTTGGCACCTCTTGATGGTTATGAAGTGGATATGTGCTGCGCAGCGACATTCATTAAGAGATCACACTGCTAGTATTTAGGTTTAGCCATGTAGCTGTTGTATGTGGCATTTTATCCCGTGAGCATCTTACGCAATGGGAATGTATACCACGAACAAACGAGCAGCTTGGTGCATTATAGTATGCACAGATTACAAACGTATGCAGACGTTTGATTTCCAAATGCTGCCCGTATTGCTGGAAAGCACAGCAACAGCGCACCACGTCACTGTATTTGCAGTACGGCTATATCATCTGATAAGCGACTATATATAATGTAGCACAACCACAAATTGTAAAGTACCATGTTAATACATGATCACTGTGTACTAGGGGAGGGCAAAAATGCAACAACAACAGGCTTTTGGTATTTTGGTTTAGATTTTGGTTTTGTTTTTTGTTTGTTTTGGGTTTGTTTTGGTTTTGTTTTTTTAATTGCCACGATGCTCTGCAAAAGCTTGATGTTCTTCAGGGGAAAAAAAAAAAAAAATAAACTAAAATCACCTGATCTTGGTGTTGGAAAGGTGCCAAGCCCATCTGAGGTCCAAATCTATATGTACATAAAAAAGCAGGAAGCAGTCTTAAAAGGAAATGCTAATTAGCTTCCTGGGATTTCAAATTTTAAAAGCTCCTGTGATTGAATTTATTTTAGCAATTCTTTCTTTAAGGAATGTGAAAATTGGCCCTACAGTTGAGACTTCAAACAAAACAGGATGAAGAAGCAAAATCCCCAGTAATATTGCTTATTGCACTCAATATGATTATAGTCATACATTGAGGACTGATCGATAAAAGAGAATTATACATCAGTATAATGACTATAAAAGTAAAATGACTTCTGGTCAACTTTATCAAAATACTTAGAAAGGCTGGAAGAGTATTACCGATATTAAATACAGAACAGCCCGCAGTTTGAATAAGGGGACAGAAATGGGCTCTCGGTGGCAAGACTGCTGTGATTTTTACATTGGAGGAAGCATAAATTAAAATCTTCTGAATTATTAACAGCAGTGAACACGTCCTTTGGGGCGCAGATAGTAATGAAAGTTCACATTTGAATTAAAGCATGGACGCTGCTGAACAGAGACAAAAAACTGAGGCGGAAAAACACACAGAACATTTCTGAAGGACAAGGTAAGGCAAACACGCGACTCATTTGTGAAAGAGTGTATCAGGTGTTTGCAACGGTATTATTTGTATCCGTATGAATTTCACACTACAAGACCTAGCTCTGAAGGAGTTTAGTTTTAACATCATGACATTGTACAAAACTTCCAGTAACACACCCAGTAAACCCTGGATGCAGGACCCAGCCCCTTCAGCAATGCGCCCGGTAAACCCTCATGTATCCACAACCAGGCGATTAAAAGTTGGCCATGTCCAGCGGAGCCTTGATAAATTCGGGCATCTGTGCGTTCATCTTTTAATCACTTCTTAATGGCACCTTTAGCTCTCTCCAGCTCTACAGGAGTGAAGTTTTTCCATCTCCCTGGCGTCAGCCAGCTTGCTAAATGCTAAGAGCAATAAATGCAGAACAAAAGCGCTTTCAAGCTGCTACAATATCAGTTTAATAGTCCAGCAACCACTGGGCTTCATAGTTCAGTGCACGGGACATCACATTTATAAAATTTCAACTAGCTAAAACTCTTCGGGATGTTCGACCAGGCTGGCGGCGTTACGCAAACTGCCTGACAGTCTCTCACCTTGCCCTTATTATGAAAATTATGGGATTTGCCATGCTTATGCAGAAGGGCTGCTTTCAAGCCAGGGGCTCAGAAATGCCAATTTTAAACACTTTGGTTTTGAATGCAGGTCTTGCTCTCTAGAGGTGACAAATGCCAGTAACAATCGTGCGTTTTCGGATTTTGGAGGGGAGCAGAGTCAGTTTGCTTCCTTGAACTTCCAGAGCGTATGAAATAGCCAAAGGGCCCAACACCACCGAGAGGGGCTCAGCCCGACGAGGGTGGCCCGGACCCGTGCTCAGGGCATGGCCAAGGCCACCAGCCGTGTCCGTGTTTACCCTCTCTCTTACCCCAGGACGCATCAAGAAGCTTCAGGCGTTCATAGGTGCTTCTGAGCTGGTGAAAGCAAGACAGGGCATGGCTGGGAATAACATACACCACCCAGACATTCACTGCGCTCCTTTTAAAACAAGTTAATGGGCTCTAGAGTCAACTGAAGGTATTTTTGTGAGGGGTTACAGGAAACTCGGATCTAAGGGAAATTAAATATCTGTACCCAATGGAACCAGGTAAGGGCAAGACTTCAGAGCTGCGTCTCTATAGTTCCCGCAGAGAACTAGAAGAAATTAAAAGTGCCTTGTTTATTCCACTGAACGCTAAAGCCCTGAAGAGAGACCAAATGCATTTCTCCGGTGGGAAAATCTGCCTAAGGGAACTATTTAGCCCTTAAAAAGTATAAACCAATAAAAAATTAGTGCCCTCTGATTGTTTTGCTTGATGATAGACAAATACTTTGGTGAAGGCTTTAAAAGATGTGGCTGTGCAAATTTTAGGAATTTCCAAGTTAAATATGTAGGCATTAATATTTTTACTAAAATGCTGTCTAGGGAGAATTTTTGAGAATGAAATTCAGAGAAACATGAAAACGAAGGAGACAGGCTTACATTTAGAAAATATTTAGAGCAATATACTCTGAGATTAGCTTCGCATTTGAAACACCGCATATGTGACATTTAAAGGATTTTCCAAAAATTAAGCAACACGTAAGCTCAGGCTTCCTGAGAAGCCTTCCTGTGTGAACTGCGATCAGATTCTTACAAGTTATACTATCGTAGTTTATTCTTGATTTCCAACATGTGCATCTTTATTTTAAACTTGTTTTCACAATAAAGGATGTCAAGATAGGAGTATAGCTTAACCTCCGGGTTGTTCTAACATTTGGCTGGTATTTAAAGTCAGTATTTGTTGCCACGAAGCAGCCCTTTGAAAGATGATCACTGTACCTGAAATGTGGATAGTTATAAAAATGGCATTAATTTGCTTAGACCGGGAGATTTTCACAGGAGAGCAACTAGCAGAAAACATTATGAAAATGTCCAAGAGGACTGGTAATTGAGTTGATTAGTATGACCTTGGTTATGAAGGTAATAGAAGAGTGAACGGTGCTTAGACTGAGTTATAACCCTGCTACCTTGCTGGGAGATGTAGTGAGGTATGTAATTTGTTCAGGGTGAATCCGAGCAGCCTGGCCTCTCCCTGACAGGGTAATACACTCTGACCAGCGGAGCTTGGCCGGCCGCTTCTCCTACCCCACCAGAGTAAACACTGCGGGGTCAGGCGAGGGATGATGAACTGTGCGCTTCCCTCCCTTCAATATGGTAATTTTCTGCTGGCAGACACTTTCTGCTAAAGGTTTCTCTTAAAATCAGGCAAATTAAGCATCGTTTTAAAAAAAACTTTAAGAAGGGAAACTTTCCAGTTTCAGAGCGGAGACTCTACATCCCTTTGAATTAAACTCCAGACCAAACGCACCTCGATTTACCGACTGACCCGAACGCACCGTTCTGGTGTTGCTTTTTAACCCGTCGCGTTTCCACCCCGCAATAACTCCAGAAAGGATGTAAAAAAAGCCAAAGTTTGTGCCGCAGAAATGCAGTTTCATTTGTTCAGAAACTGATTCAGCTACAGACCTGAACGCACAAGGGCTCTGATTGCCTTTCTTTCATTAGACTCATTGCGATTATTTAAAGATATTTTAGGTGGCCTCCCTTCACAGGGAAAAAAGGCACCCGAAACAAATAGACGAAGGCGAGGAAACAAAATTCTAACTGCTATATTTTGTATTCATGCCCCTGCCGGTAACCTGGATGTGATATAAATTATCTATCAGGCATCCATAGACTATGTGCTTCGAGAAAAAAGTAGTCACAGAAAGGAATTTTAAAAGCTCTACTAAACATCAGAACATACATTTTTTTAAAATCAAGGAATGGACCAAAAGCAATGTCTTCAAAGTCAGCATAATTTAAATATTACCCCTTTCCTTCCATCCCTGACGAGCTGTCTTGCTATTTTATTGCAAGTTTCACAAACGAATAACTGGCCAAGGTTCCCTAGAAGGAAAAGGCCTACATAAAAGATTCAATTAAATTAAAATTACTCAGTTCAGTCTGTGTGTGTCCAACGCAAACTCCGCTTTACGAGGAAAGCAGGCACAGATATTCAGCTAAAAATTGCCACACATTAGACATGTAATTTCAGACCATATTCCCCTACAAAGTACAAATCAGCACTCTTTTGGTTCCATAGCTATCAGGATGTCATCATAGTCTTTCTTTTGAGGAAATCTGAGAGGATGAAAGGAGGCGCTTAGGACATAATTTTGCATTTTCTCTAGGAAATTAAAAATCTTTCATTTCTTCTCATTTATTCAAATACCACAGAGAAATGGGGTTAGAAATGGATTTAGAAAATGATCCAAGACCTCTAAAGAAAACTGTAATCTCAATAACATTCCAAATATAATAATTTCAGGGGCAGAGGAGCAAAAGCAGTTTCCGTGTGTCCCTGTATTTTAGAGACTTGCAAAAATACAAGGCGCTCTGAAATCGGGTGTTACATATTCGGCTCTCGTTTCACAGAGCCAAAATCAAACTGAATATTTAATTCCAAGTATAAACTAATGACCTGATCCTGAATCATGTAGCATGAAGATGGATTGCTGTTGACATGCAGAGTCCCAGTGAAATCCCTGGGATATTGTGCGAGCGGAGCAGCCCGCCTGCGTGCCACGCAATGCTCCAAACAGTAATGCTGAAACGGAGTTTGGGATATTAATTCACCGTCACCGCAGTTAACACCACGTTTTCAATATCATTCCTCCTCTTGTTTTGAAGGTCAGAGGATCTAGAGGAAATTTCCCATGCTCAAAACAATGCGCGCGGTATTGAAGTAATAGTGAACTCTCATTTCAAACTTCTGCTGTTGAAGGTTTATATCTCAAAGCGAAATAAAAACAACTCCAGCCAAGCTGTTTGTAAAAGTCTGCAAGCTACAAGCAGGACCGGTTTACTTGTGTTTTACCAGTACTGAGCCGACACTAATTACCCCACTGTGAACTTTGGATGAAATCCTCGTCCCGCTGAACTGATGGGAGTACTGCCACTGACTCCAACAGCACCGGGAGTTCACCCTCTGGCTTAGGCGCCCTGCCACAGCCTAATGCTTTCTGCGTAATGAGGCCCATAAAGTTTATCTTGAAAGCCAAAAAATATTAGGTCAACTTGTAATCACTCTGATTTTCCTCTTTTCAGAGGGACAGCTTGTTTCAGTCAACACCGCAGTCTCTGTGCTCGGTACCGCCGATGGGGGCTGAATCCTTCGGGGAGCTCTGCCGGAGCGAGCATCCTCCACGCAGCTTCGGCTGGCGGTGACGGTAATTTATTAGTATGCACTACCCAAATTCAAAGACTTTCCAAGGAAGTTTGACTGCAGTGGTAGCATTCTGATTTATGAAGCTCAGTTATCATTTTTAAACCACAGCCCTGTGCCCAGCCTGACTCGACTGACAATGACATATACCCAACGTGCCTGTCAAGCCTCGCAGGCTGACTTCTCCTCCCCGGGCTGGGACCAGTTACACCCCACTCCCCCCACAGATGGGTCAACTGGGCACTCTGACACCTGTCCATAACTGGCTCCAGCTGGAGGTATCGGTGTAAACCTCTGCCCATAAGCAATTCATTCCAAAAAAACCAAATCTGCTTTTACAAAACCAGCTCTGGGTAATTGGGGCTTGCACTGCAGCCACTACTGCAGACTTAGAGATTTCCAGACAAACAGGGCTTGCAAAAAAAAAAAAAAAAAAAAAAAAAAAAAAAAAAACCAAACCCAAAACCAAAAAACCCTGAAAAACCCAAGAAGAAAACCAGAAATCTAATACCAGACATACAACTACATATGTGTACTTGCATGCCAGCACGGATATTTGCTTGCTACTCCTAAATATGGACATTAAATGCTCCCTCTGTGCCAGGGCACCAAATTTTCGCTAAACCATTTCAGAACATATTTGAACACGCCTGCTTAATAGGAGCAAAATGTCATACAACCAAAACATCCTTCCCATGTGGAGAGAGAACATTCCCCATTACAAACATACAGCAAACGTAACTAGAGGAGGTATAGGCAGTTACGGAGATCTAAGCAACGGAAACATGCCTGTGTGGAGTCCAAAAGAATTACATTAAAGATGCTCAAGTGTCATTTTAAGAGTCTGTATCTTGACATCAAGCAGCCAAAGATGCTTTCATGGTCTTTCTTCAAACAAGAAGGCAGAAACACAAGTAGGGATTTTCTTTTATGCTCAGCAAGATAAAAACTGAGTATAAACACTGAAGTATTTATTCTCACAGCAATCCCATGAAATGCGCTGTTATTCCCATTTTACAGATGAGGAACTGAGTCACAGAAAGACTATCTGGCTCATGGTTTTAAAGGTGGTTTAAAAAAACAAGCTGAGGTCGCTGGGTTCACATCCAGTGTTTGAGCCACAAAACCAGCATTCATCCTTCATAATAAGGTCAACTCTTCATTCAATAACTACGAAGGTGCTGAAGGAATTCAGTAAATCCTTCTTCTGTAAAAGCTGCTAAAAGCTACATGACATTAAGATGAAAACTAGAAAACCTGAGCTCTAGTAACATATCCACTCAAGCAGGCTCCAAAGAAAATGTGGAAAATAGGTGTTTCATAGCCAAGGCAAGAAAGAGAAACACCAAATGTCTTTGCGAATGATTTTGTTTGTGTGAGCAACGTGCTTTTGCTGAAAGACTGGTGTGTGCAAAAAGGGTATATTTTTGGTATGTCAGCCTCAATTACCAGCAATCCAAGAGTGAAAAGCGACAGCCTTCTCCCAACAACCTCCTCCAAAGGAGATGCCCGTCAGCTGAAAGCCCTGCTTCCCCGGTGTGACCTTTCTCGCTTTATGGCTGGGCATAAGGGCACACAGCCATTCCATTTAAACTTGTTCTGAGCAAACTGCATGTTAGACGTTGATTTCCAGCAGCCACTGCCCTCTGAAAAGAATATTCATGGCCGGCGTTTCACTCCCAGCGCTAACAGGATCAATTTGAACCCCCCCCTACACTCTGTATTCTCTGACTTGTTTCATACATATTCATGGCCATTTACATCATTTTCCAGAAAAATGTTTATGAGTGAGGATGTGCATCGTACTGACTGTTGCTGGGTTTATTCCTAAGGCGCGTGCTAGAGAAGAACGCAGAAAATGGTCCACGCAGGCAAGTTGGCTCCTGAAAGTGGCAACATGGGAACAAATGGCAGAGCCTGGAGCCCATTCCACCGCCAGACAAAGCAGTTTTGGCACAAGTTTCAACGTTACACCAAACAATTTTTATCGGGCAGCTATTAAGAGCCCTTCACAGCCTGCTCGTCTCCTCGCCGTTTTGTTTTCTCTATTTAAACAAAAATTACAGCCTCTCTCGTTTCACTGGCGAGGCTGAAGGGCCCCGTAATCCACGGTATCCTTGGCTCTGTCACCGCGCTCGCTGACCCTACAGTGAGCAGGCTCTGACCACCAAATGCGAGCAGAATAAATTATCGCTGACACTCCAATATTTAATTATGCAGCTGTCAGAGCGGCCCTTTCGAAATTCATTTTAATAAAGTGGGAACTTTTTCCTTTCAAGGTTAGAGTCAGGGGAGTCACCTTCTGTGTCAGGCTGAGGTCTCCACCATGAGCTTTGCATTCTTCCCCGAGAAGCCTGTCACTTGGCCTGATAGAAGGACCAGATAACGGCACCGATGTCTATTGGCCTCCCCCGCCCTGCCTGAATGAACATCCTTCATTTAAACCCACAATAATGAGGACCTCAAAGTCAGACAGGCAGCCACAAGGGCAGCTCGTCAGGGGGAGGGAGGAAAGAAAGGAAAAAGGGGAGAAAAAAAAAAAAAAAAAAAAAAAAAAAGGCTCCTTATTATAAAATTCACTCGATGTTATAGCCGCAATCTAAAAGCAATCATGTTCATCTCACCGTTTTAACTGGTTAACCAGAAATATTTAACACGTTAAAAAATGTGAACGGAAACCAAATGTACGAAGCCACAGCAGCCTGGATTTCTCTGCGCCGAACTCCGACAAGTAGAGGAATATTGCTTTGTATTTTGCTGCGAGCGAAGCATCTAACCAGATTTTTTTGCCAAATATTTAGATAATAAAGCTATACAATGAAACTCTTCGTAAAAATGTAGTGCATAATACCTAGTGTGCACATACCACAGTGTATGTACTTGTATTGTATTTGATTATATGTGCTTGCTGAGATACTTAAATGTAAAGCTGCTGTGTGTGTACATAGCTATGCATATACACACATACACGTAGACTATTAATACGTACATGAAACAACTCTGGGTAATAAAGTGCTGCTCATAAGAAACCTCGCCTTCATGAAAATGAAGACCATTTTAAAACGTGTCCGTCTCTCAACTGAATCTTCCTATTCGCAAATCCCTGCTTTCTAAACTTTTGAATTTTTGTAAAGTGTGCAGCTGGGAGAAAAATAGATACAAGTTTACCATGAACAGCCCAAAAAATACATGAGCGAGAATGTAGTTGACCTAAAGAAGAGGAGAAAGAAAAACAAGCAAAAAAAAATAACCTACACGTATTCCAAATCTTCTTGTTCCTATGTGACAACGCTTCTAATTTCCAAGTAACAATGCTAATAACAACTTTGACTTACAAGCTATATTTCTTCCCCAGGTTCCTATGGTGCTACATAAGCACTGGAGATTCAGCTACACAACATTTTCCCAAGTATGATTATACATCTTTTACAAATGGGGAAGCAAAAAACACATAAATTGTGCGTGGGCTGGAAATTAAAGCTCTTAAGGAAGCCCTGCATCTCCCAGTTTAAATCAAAAGAAGTTTTGCTAATGAGAAAGAAGTTAACGGGGTACCATCCCACATCCCATAGGTGCTAAGTGACCTATCCCAAGACACAAAGTGTCCCAGGAAAAGAAATTAAAGCTTTTGCAAAAATGTTTTTGACTTAATTTGATCCACAGTGAAGTCACAGCCAAGAGAGAACAATATGACTCACCAGTACAAAATGTTTTATTTTCTGGATTCATTAGTACTAATGAAGAACAGGTGTGAGGTACCGGGGGAGATGCTGTGCATAGCAGTTCTCCAGCACATTCTTCTGCCCAAGTCATGCCTCAACATTTGGTCTTTTCGCACTTTCCCTGCGAGGGGGTGCACTTTGTATCTTCCAAGTAGCGCGCAAATAAATCACTATCTGCAAAGCTAGCAGAAAAAAAAAAAAAGTATGCAGTGCATAGAAAAGGGGTAAGGGTTCACTCCCAAATTTGCTGGGTTGTGCTACGGAACTTCACATACAAAAATGAAATGGAAATAGCTCACCCACTGGCTGTTTTCAATGTGCGATCAGAACTTCCCACCAAAAGAGAGACTTTTCACCACTGTTTCTTTCTGATTCGCTTATTTGTCTCATATCCACCTAAAATGGCTAATAACATACACCAGGGCTTATCCCATCCAACGTTAGGTACCTAAACAAGAACCTTTGTGTAAACGTGGTTGCTCTTGTCCTCCTTTTGCCAGCGGAGTTATCTGATACCTCCAGAGGCTAAGCTGGAAGTTAATTGAGTTGAGTGACCCTCTGGTGGTACCCGCCACGCTGGATCCGTATACAAAACCCAGGGTGACATCTTGTATCTCAGGAGCCTTGATTAAGCAGCCTGAATCTGGGTCTTGGACAGTTATTTATTAGCTGCACGTGAAGTACGTAGCCAACGGGGCCCTGCTTCCAAGTGGCCCCCCGCATGTTTCTGTGCTATAAATAATAATAAACTGCCGGTCTTTTTTTACAACTTGTGCTAAGATTATCTCCCACTGTTTCCTGCTTTAGATCCTCTCGCTTTGTTTTTGGCTGTGTCATTTGACTTTGGTAGAGACAAATATTTTCACGCATTGCCTGCATTTTGGCCTCAGCGTGTACAAAGCTGCATGCATCTTCTCATTGCCTTGGAGTTCACCATAGATGCTTGCCATATGGAGACCACGCTCCAGGAACTGAAAGTAAACCCCTGACACATCAAGAAAATGTATTTATATTCTATTATGAACCTGGGGAAATAAGTACCTTAAAACATCCATGTTTTCAGTGTGTTTTAACTAGGGAGCTTCAGCTTCAGACAAGCACAATACACGTGAAGGTTTCTGATGAATACTTCACCCTGAGCAGCACAGTTCACCTCCTGGTGTCAGTCCAAATAGATTTGCCGAATCCTACTTGCCACTAAGTTTTGCAGTGGAAAAATAATTATAGAGCAAAACATCAGAAAAAAAAAAAAAAAAACAAACCCCAACCTATCAACCTGGTATGACGTGCCCGTATAAACCTGCCGAACACCCCAGCTGAGCAACTCCCAAAACCAAGCAATTGTTGAATGTACAGAATGTACAAAATGTTGAATGTACAGCTGTTAGCCAAGGCTGCCATTCTCGTGCAATAACAGGGGAAGTGCAAATAAATTCTGAGTCAACGAGAAGGCTTACACTAACCTGGCATTGGGAGAGTTTTCAGTCCACAAATTCCTTCACAACTGAGTAAATTTAAAGAAATAAAACTAGATTGAGCATTGCTTTAATACCTGCTGGTGTAGTTTCCCACACTGTTCACTGGCTTGTTAAATATGAAAAAGATTTGCCTTTCAAAGCCGCAGCGAGAAATAGTCACAGATGGGTTAATTGTTCGCTCCTCGGATCTTACCATTTTTATTTTGGTTTAAATATAGGCTGTTATTATAACAAGAAAACTCCCTGGCCTTGTGTACAAGACTCAAATATAATCAGCGATATCACACTGTCCCTTAATAGAAGGTGCAATATAAAAAAGATCATTTAAGATGCCAGTAGCTTCCCTCCTGACCCTGCCTGGCTGAGAGGCAAATTGCATTAGAAAATGACATGCCATTCATCTCACGAGTAGTTGCAGGAACATTTAGCTAATTAAATGATTAATAAATTTAACACTGCTTTATAATTTCATTTAGCCGTGTTGGAAATCACACGGTGCACTGCGTGTGCACCGAATGAGATTAGGTGGGAGTTGTGGGTTTCACCGGCTGCCCTGGTAATTGAGATTAGTCTATTACTACAGTGACCTTTTTAACTTTTATATTCTCTTGTTAAAGCGAAATAAAATTTTATTCACTTTTAAGGCATATTTACTTAGTGAAATTTACGTGAAATTAAAGAAATACCAAGCTAAGAAGCGTTTTTGGTACTCGTTCATTCTCTTTTTGTTCTTCTATCCTGATTTTGCAGCCCTTCATGAATTCATGCTTTAATTTGGCAGCTCACCCACCACCACAGCGCACTCTGAAACAAACTCCATTTATCACTCAATTAAAAAAAAAAATAATAAAATCAAGTAACACTCCCAAAATGTTGCAAACCCAAATGGCAGTGAATCCATACAACGCCACGGCAATGGGTTTGGTACACACAAAAAAAGCCATAATCTAGACATACCTATATATTCGCACGTGTTTACTACAGCTTTATCTGGAAACTAGTTAAACGGCGCTCTCTCTGCTCTAGCCCAGTCGGCTAAACAGCCGGGATGCTGTGGATGTAGTCAGCTGTGGGAGGATGCTACACTTACGTTACGGCAAATCCCCCCACTTTCTGTGCACCCGTCCTTACGCACAACTTCAGACAAAACCACCCAACTTATTTAAAGGCACCACTATTCGCCGTGTAATTATTTATGTGTATAGTCGGTGCTTAAACGCAGTTTCCGAGGAGCAGAAATGAGGAAAGAGCCAGCTCGCTCCCCCTTTACCCGGCTTATGGTTAGAATTAGAGGTCGCTGCTGGTGTGCGGCACGCTCCAATTTGGTACGTTACATCACAGAAAGAAAATCAAGTCACAATTTTGTTGTGATTAATATTTAAAACAATTCCTAACGTGTCTGTATAACAATTATGGACACTTCAGATAGTCAGCATAGCTTAGAAGGTTAATACCCAGGTAGTTCAAATAGCCAAATAAACTCAAAATCCCCACAAGAAATAACCTTTGTCTATCCAAGCACGGCTTGCAGTTATCTTAATGTTAAAAGCATGAACATCTATCCACATAAAATTCATTTCAGCAGTACAAGGACTCATTTTATCAGTTCTTGGAAAACTTGTCAAGATTACTGACGCTTAAGCCAACTCAGAACAAATTTTCAATCAATACGTCTAAATGCTAGGAGGGATGTTTAATGTGTTTCCTTTTTGAACAGATGTGTGTTTATAATGTAGGAAAAAAGTGAATTAAAATGCATATCATTACTGAAAACCGATTTCTACCTGAATCATACGGCAAACCATTTCAGAAAGTATGTTTGAAAAGGACATGTCAGAGCAGCCTTGACTTTTTCCTGAGATCCTGATCGCTCAAGAAAGGGATAAACTACTTGATAGACTGTTCATACAATATGGATATAAAATCCACGGTGGCTGAAGTGAAACGATGTAGTGGAAATGGGATCTGACAAGAGTAAGTAATGGTTCTGCTCACTTACTCGGGTAAAATAAAATTCCAATACAGATGGGCCCAACATGTGGGAGAAAGAAACTATTATCAGCAAATGCATTAAATATAGCAACTACAGCAACAATTTCATCTTGGAGGCAAAAAAGGCCAAACCAATTATAGGTGATAATTGTAACAGCTATTTACTGTGATAATTGGAAGGGAAAATTATTCCTGGATTTCCAAACAGCACTGTCACCACAGACGGGAAGAATCATCAACAGGACGCAGAGGTACAACAGTGCCTTGCTGCAGGGGAATAAATTCCAGTACTTTTGACTCAGTGACTAAAGTCCACCTGGCTTCAGAGGGACCGGATTTCCAACCAACACTGGGGGCTATTTTCTTGCTCTCAGGGCAGCAAAAGCCAAGCTCACAGCCATCAGGGACCAGTAACGTGGGGTAAGCGTCATCTCCCCTGGTTTTAGACGTGACTCATGTAGGTGTCTATATCTCAGCTTGATGTCTAGACTGCCTTTACTGTCAGTGGAGAAAAAGGCACTTTTTGAGAACTATTCATCTGACCTAATTTAGTCATTTACCCTAAGGTGAGATAAGATGTGGTATAGAAGTGCCACCTTCTCTCCTTGGCCTACAAACAGCATCAAAACCTGCTAATTTTATGAAAAAGAACTGAAAAACAGTAAATCCACTCTGAGGCCTCCAGAACTCAACCCTTTCTCTTGAACTTTGTGTAGGATCAAGAGCTGTTAGAACGTCCCTGTAACAAATGCATGATATTCAGTGTATTCACAGATTTAGCAACTTTGACTTAGGAAGTCCTTTACAAACTGATTCCTATACTCGGGACTTTCCCAGGAATGGTCAGTTAGGGCATTTTTGTTTTCATATCATTTTTTTCTTACAGGAGTGGTCACTGGCATTTGGATGGATACATTATTTCCGCCAGGGAAGATAATACATGAAGCTGATGATCTGATGACACGTTCTCTGTAGACAATATCTTACAAATGTCAGAGGGAATACTGTTTTCTACGAAAACAATGAGATACGTATAATGGAAGCTCTGCCTCTAAAAAATACAGCTTGTACATTGGGCTTTCTAGAACTGAAAGTGTAATGTGAATTTTATTTCTTGGAAACAGACATTATTTATGCTGGCAACCACAGACATGACAGGATCTAAATAGCCATTATCCACTCACAACTGTGAGAAGCAGGAAAACCCATCCAATTTTTCCAGGAACTTATGTCCCCTAGTGTCTCCCTAAGTCATGAATCACATTCCTTCAGACAAGATCAACTGCAGGTTTTATTAAAAGAGAGGTAACCTATAAAAATACCTGCTGCAAACAAACAGATAAGTCTCAACAGAAAAGCTGGCAGACCTCCTATTAATAAGAAATTGGGTCTACAGAAAAATGTGACAAATCTTGAGTAGCTTGACTGATTTATTTTCTTACCTATTTTTTTTTTTTAATTTCTGGTAATAAAGTTAGATCTTTTGAGGATCTGATAGTACTAAATCTTCAGGAGTGAAAATGGTCATTATTAAAATAAACACTTTGATCTTTTAAATATGAGTAGTTTTGTCCACTTCTACTTATAGGGCGTCCACTTTTGCATCCATGAAAGTTGGCATCCGTATTCAGTTTTAACTTAAATACACCTTAAAGGCTACCTTTATGAGTTCGAATACTATGCACTGATGTGGAACTACGGTCATTGCTTCTTACCGTTCACACTGGGAACCAGTGTAAGGTCAAGCTTGTGTTTCAGTAAGAAGCCTTTGATTTTAATTACCTCATGGAAAAGATGAAATCTGGGTTCCAATAAAGGCAATATGAATTTTGACATTGGCTTGAGTGAAACTGCCATTTCATCCAAGGTTACCGAATGTGCAGTTGTGTGTGCACCTGCCTGTACGTATCTTCAAGGCTCTGTAGTCTAGGATTTCATATTGCTTATTGTCAAGTGGGAAACAAAACCTTTAAAAACATCCCAAATGGGGTACGAAAGGTCTGCATATGAGCTTGATACCAATACCTTTCTTACAATCATAGTATGTACAAAATGAGTTCACCCATGTCAATAAGACTGCGTCGTCACTGGGGACAAGAATTACGTGGGTCAAAGCCACACTTTAGCCACTTGGCCATACGAGACTTCCAGGACAAGATCAAAAGTATTAATGAGAAATTATTTTCTTCTTCTGAAAACTGTTAAAACCACATTAATTATCCATTGTCAGCAACAGATCAATTGCTACAAAGGTGTCATCGTTATAGGACAGTCTTTGCAGACTGTCTTGACTCCAGAGGAGCCACCCAATCCCATCATCTGCAGACTCTCTCTGGGCAGCAGCTGTGTTACTATGACATGTGAAAAAATATAAACATTTTTCTAGAACTTTGGCTGACGGAACTAATTCAAAACAACACGTCCTAAAACCCCATGTATTTCATCTTGAAAAATAATCAACGCTCAGAAAAAGCAACTAAACCAACACCAAGGCTAATTCACCTGACTTTAAACTCGCTTTGATCTTCTTGAACTGCATCCAAATTAGATATTAGGGTTGTCTAAATTAGACAGTGTGAGTACCACCCTTAAGGAACTTTTGATTATATTCCCTCAGCCATGGAAAAATAGCTGTGTAAGTTGTGTTGGAGCTTGGAAAAGGCTCTTCCCCAGTTACGAGCCAGGCCAGCATCCCCTATGCACAGGTCTCACCACAACTCTTTTCCTGTTTCCTAACAGCATGTTCTTTTAATTTAATTCCATGTCCCCACACAAAATAACAGGTAAACGGAAGCAGAGATGATGTTTTTAAAAACAAATCCACCTATTGCTTGAACTCGGTAAGTAACTAGTGGTGACAGAGCAGCTGTTATTTTTCACACTTGAAAAAAGCACGGTGATATCTCAGTTATCAAGAGGCAGCAAATGAACGTATTGTCAGCAGCTGGATGAAAAACCTTCTATCTCATTCCTAACAGTGATTCAGCAGCTCAGAGATGTCAAATTCACGATGAGCATGATCTGACAACCTGGCTTTTGAAAATGGGACTTATTTAGCAAACGTTAATAAAACAGACACAAGTATGCTAAGGAGAAAGTATCCTTAAATCTGGTCCTGAGTTGCTTGCTGGTGTCCACAGCAGATGGGGGGCTTTGCACAGCAGTCTGCTGTTGCCTCTGGACATTTCTGAAGTTCTAGGAGGAATCCGTGTGTTGGCTGAACTAATTCTCCTGGCTCAATCAGACAAGAGCAGTCCTGACCTCCCAGACCTACTGTAAATAAAGACATGCGGCAAGATATTTATACACATTGTTATTTTTGTATGTTGTTCACAAAGTGAATTCCAGCCTAAATCAGTCCATGTAGGTCTCACTCCCACAAAGAGTACACTTGAATGCATCTTGAATGGCTGCCTCAGTAAAACTGAATGAAACTACACAATACGAGTAATGCTATTAAAAGCAAAGAAACAACCCCTGTTACTTCTGTTTAGGGAACCCTGGCAGACCTCGTAAGCTCACAGTAATGTGAGTTTAGCTGTTTCAATTTCTCAGGTTGTTTAATTTTGATTGGAATATTGATTCCCAAACTATTTCTTGTGCCGTTAGTGTCAAATCCCTGCCTTGTAACCACCGAGATCAACCCAGCTACCTCGATGCACCCAGCTCTGCCAGGTCTGACTCTACCCCAGCCTGACGTATCTTTCAGGGTTATGAACCTCAGTAATGGTCTGTAATCAAGGCTGCAATCTCTGTGAAGCCCCAACACAGCGGTTTGTGGCCGATGGACCCGTGTCATCTTGCAGATCTACACCAGATGCCTCCACTGGCTCAAGCTCAAACCACCCTTTGACTCGGCACGTAACCTGGCTGCACCACACAGAGGATGCAGATACTCCCACAAGATCTGCCGTTGCTGGTTCCACGCTCCTGGTTGTGATGGATGATTTTCACTGCTAATGAGGAAGAGAAAGAGAAACTGAGTGTGCATTGGTTCCCTTCCAACACCCTGTCCAGACTGACAGCTCAGCCGGCGCCTATCCACTTGAAAAGAAGGCTGAACTGGAGATGGATTAGTGGTCACGCAGGCTCTCCAAAACACGGGTTTCCACAAAGCTTGACTCTATGCCTCTGAGTCCATTTTAAGCGGCCACCTGATTTTTTGCAGTTGAAAAGAAATTGTGTACATAACCTGCAGGATGGCGTATTTACCTCATCAGTCACAGAAGCGGATCAGCAGAGCTACCTCTGTTACCAAAGCGTCCCCAGTATAAAGCAAATTATTATAAGCAGGAGAGAAACAATTAAGGGTGGAAGCTTTGGTGGATGTAAAGTCCAATTCTTCACACAAGATGTGCTCCTTAATATAGATCTAGCATTATTTAGTGTGATCCGCTGTAATTACTCAGAATTTGAACCATTTGGCCTTACTACATTAAGCCTCAGTGTTTTCCTAAATCCTGTTAATAAAAGCAAATGGCTAGTCTCGTACTCGCTCTCTGGAACAAGCGCCGGACTACGGGAGGGGATTCAATGTGCAAGTCTGTATGAAACCAGTTGGTGGGATGCTCTCTCCCCGGCGCGGCGCAGGTGTAAGCCTGCCTGTGCATCGCGGCCACTGTGGTAGAAACAGGCTGCGCATTGTACTCCGCTCATCCATCACCCGCTCTGTCAACACAGGTCAACTAATCCTGCTCTTCCTGACCTCTGACCAGCGCGCCGAAGGGAGGCAACAAAAATTCAAATGCACTGCTGAGGGAGACAGAATTGTTAAAGCTGCCTTTTCTTCTCGGCGAGACAGGGTAAAACAAACTTCTAAATGCTATTAGAGAGCAAACCTCCGTAAATGAGGAGAAGCAGCTCTCCGAGTCGTCCCCTTTATGATTAATACATTGCCAGGCCCTTCTAGTGCTTTCCCATAATGTAGACGTTTTATTGGGGTTTGCTCTTAAAGACTCCTGCCTCCATTCAGTCATTTTATCTCAATAGTTCACGGTTAAAAAACAGTAACAACAACAAAGGCAGGCAGAGGCACGGCCCAAACCAGACAAAAGGGACCAGATGAAAGCTGCTAACTCCACAGAGGGAGCTGATTCCTCATTTTGTTGAGGCAAAACAATAAAAAACGTCAATGCCCGAGTTAAAGGTATGAGCAGCGAGATAAGAAATACATGGAAGTTAAAGCGAAAGAAGAAGACAGGCCAAACTCTCCGCCTGGTGTGTCTGGAGCAGGATTTTCACATAGGTGTTTACTTCTAGGTCTGGGGGCAACTCAAGAGAAGAAAGTAGGCCAAAAAGGCTTTTGTACATACAATAACAGTAATATAACTCAAAATGATGGCATTGCTCCTCATTCAGAGAAGTTTCAGTACTGGAATGGCTAAGCTAAAAGTATTTTCACGCCTCAACATTTCTTACATAGCTTTGGGACAATGAGCTCTCAGTATTTTGAAAGACTGAAGAGAAGAAATTGCAAGGCTCATAAACAAACGAAGTGAAGACTTTTCCTGCCTTAGCTGTCAAGGTAGTCACATGTATAATGTTTTTACTGAAAAACTAAAACAGGACAAATACAGCAAAACCAATACAGCAAATTCAAAACACCTTCCCACTTCCTCCAGTTACTAACAATATAGCGGAAAAATATACACATTCACTTGTATGTTTTTGCTTGCGGGATCTGCGATTGTTTCTGTAAACAGAAGGTGAGAGGTGGAAATTCCTTTGCATCGAAGAGAAACTGAGCACAATAAACAGAGGATAAACACTGCGCATCAATATTACAGTGTGCAATGCCTTCGCACGAATCCTCCCGAAAGACTCAGGGTAGCGACTGGTGGCAATGAAAGGCAGGGATGTGATTTTACAGAATAACTTCCCGTCAGGCAAAACTGAACGCCAAATGCAATGCAGGAGGGGAGAAGGTAAATGGGATGGTCTGTTTTCGGTGCAGCTGGGCCAATACTCTATCGCACTCTCAAAAACTGTGTTTAAGAAGACTCCTTTTGGAAGCTTTACAATTTCGGTAACTCTATCTCTTAGCAACTTTGCTTTTCAGCTTGTTAAGAGGGATTTGTTTTTCAAATGTAACTGGCAGCTTGTTCACCCATGCAATGCAAATGTAAAAATTAAGGTGAAGCCAAAAGAGAGTCATCCCCACAGAAAAATGCAGCAAAAAACGAATCTGAAACCTAGATGCTAAAGCCCAAACCATTTTGACCATTTCAAAAACTGAGATATTCCCACTCAACCGTTTTCTCAGGTCTGAGTTTTGGGATGTATAAAGGACAAAACCGACTATCCTCCACACTGGCCCGCTTCTTGGGCCACTGATGTCAACTGAAAGGCAACCTTTAAACACAGACACAATTTGCCAGCAAAATGGCAACTATTCCTCTCACTCAGAATACACAGCACAGCCCCAGAAAATGTATGTTCTAACTGAATTTTTGCTACTAATATGTGCAATTTTCTGATCTATCACCTGATATTTCTCTAAGACATAACTTGTGATATGAAAAACTGGTGGAAAAGCAGTCCTTAGGCAGATTCTAGCTCACATATGTGCACACAGCTTGCCACTGATTTCAACAGGAGTCACATTTAAACAAATTTAAACTAAATGTTCAGCTTCTGGTAGTTCCCAAGATAAACACGAGCAGGCCCCTGTGGTGTGATAGCCGTTAATGCAAATGCACAGCTTTGTTGATATGTAAAACCTTCTAAGAGCCAGAAGCTGGTTATTCTTAGTCATCAAGATGAGATTTGAATCTTTGGGATGTTTGCCTAACCCTGTAGGCTTAATCCATTCTGAGTTACAAATTAGAATACTCCAGCAGTCAGTTAGAAGTGAATCCAGATCACCGCAACATATAAAGTTGCTGGTCAGATTATGGGCTGACCCTACATTTGAAAAATCATCAATAATATAATTACCAAAACCACTACCAGAATCCTGAATAGAGATAGTTAGATGGCCACAAAGACTTATATATGAGGGGTGAAAAGGCAGGAACTGATTAGCTTCACACTAGAAAATTGAGTTCAAAGTCATCAGACGTGCTCAGGACTGGAGGGGTTTTATTGCCAAGGGAGGAACAAGCGAGGAGCTGCTGAATGCAGCTGATATTCCATTGATAGCCAAGTAGGAGACATCCTTATAAAGCGGCTGAAAAGAAGTTTAAATAGGCCTTCACAATTCAGACTGAAAAGCGCACTCATGTAGAAACCACGTCAGGCTCTGTACAATGGCCCTGCCTCAGTTGATGGGTTGAGATCCTCTTCCACTTGCCTTTTCTTTTGTTGTTGTTTTTCATAGGACACTTCCTGTTTAGGAAGTGAAATGATATTCAAAACTGGGGTTTTACTGTAAGTGATTTCAACGATGTACTTCTCCTCCTGCCACAACCACAACTCCAGTCCCTGTCTCTCCAAAAACAATAACAACAACGAATGGTGAGTTCATGACATGTTACCTCGTGATGCAACTTGGCAGCAAGAAGGAAGAAACAGGAAGGTTGGCTCAAGGCTGTTATGGAGCTAAATGCTCTTCTTTGAGCATTTGTTTTATCACTTAAAACAACTATAAAATGCTTACTTGAAGTACATTCGCCCTTTTTTTCTTCCTCAGTCATTCTCACCCAAACAACGTAATTAGGAGCTTGAATTTTGTCTAAGTATCCTTTTGAGACAATGCATCGCCCTGCCACTGCTACCAGGAAGGCATTCAGACACGGCCTTTGATTACTGGCACACAACATAACATTTGACAACATATGTTACATATTTGTGTATTTGTTCACCACTGTCTTCTTTTCACCCTGTAATTCACATCATATTCCTAACTCCTTTTAACTACACTAACATAACCAGAATCCAAGAAGCATTTTCAGTCACTTGTAGATTCCTAACTGAAGGATCATAGTTTTGAGAAAGATGATCTTATTTTCCAGATGTCAGGGTTTTAATTTAACCCAAATTGAGTTCATTGTAAACAAAGCACATAGATACAATGAATTATGAACTCAACTTCAACACCATAATTGTAAGGAAATGTGGCAGAAAGGCTGCAAATCCACAAAGAGCTGTTGCCATGGTCATGCACTGTTGCGAAAAGGAAAGAAAAGCCAAGACAGTGTCAATAAATGCTATCACAAATGCCTCATCTACCTCTGCATCATAATTTTACTTTGGTACTAAAGTCAGACCCCAGTACATACTGCAGTAACTTGGAAATGACATTTTCTTACTTGGTATAAAAGAGCATTTAGAATTCAGAAAAGAAAGAAAAATTTGATAAGCCATCCGTTCCAAGGATCAATGTGCAGCTGGAAGTACCCATCATCTCAAGATAAACAGTGACTAATCATCCCTGGTGGTTGTTAAGAGTCTCAAGGTAAATTTTCTTAAGCATAAGGGTGTAGATGCTGTTGTCCTGGGGAAAGTCCAGCTCAGAAACTTCCCCTAGGTCTAGGATGTTTCCCCTGCATGCAGTATTGCTCCCCACCACGTTTCAAAAGCTCGGGAGAGCTGTCATGCACTGTTAACTGACACTTTTCAGGGCAAATGTGGATGTTTTTCATTGTTGGTTGAAACTTTATCCCAGGGCATTCACGGGGGGTTCGGTCTGTCACGGTGCTGACTCTCGTAGAGAGCCCAAGCTGAAGACCGTGGGGTTTTTCTGCTGTTCAGCCCCTCTGGATACCAAACCATTCGAGGGACCTTCTTGACAAAGAAAGGAAGATTTCTCTCCTACAAAATACAATTTAGTGAAACCCAAACACCTTTTTTATTATTGTTTTAGAAAACAATTTTTATTCGTTTAGACCTCAATGTCCATTTTCTGGTAAGAAACATTGATTTTGTGACTGAGAAGGGATGTTAATTTATCACAAAAACATGTTATATAGTTTGAAGTGAGAATCTTTCACAATTTTTCAATTTCAATTTTTTTTTTTCCCCTGTCTAGCCTTTTGACCTCTAATTATGATTTGAAAGAGAAGCTATCTTTTAGAGGACCACATTTCTTACAGGACCTAATTCTTTTTGTCTATCTTCTCTCAATGTCTGTAAAATGCTTAGAGACTCTTTTGGAGGATGATAACTCTGTAAGTTCACATAATTTGTATTAAAAAGTAAGAAAGAAGAAGAAAAGATACAATGTATTTTTAATCAAATTGCCTGGATTCTTTTTTTGCGTAACTTGTTCGACTTATAACATGAAAATACAGGGGAACAGAATGATCAAGCAACTCCCCATTAAAAAAAATGCAAATAACCCATTTTTAATTTAAAAGATAAGCTAATTAAAAATAATGGCTGTGGACAGTTCCTGACAAAGCACTTCAAAAACAAGAACCATGTATTTCATGAGACTTTAGTGTTTTTTAATTAAGATGATTTTTCATTTCCCCTCTTCTTGGCCTGCGATAATAAAAAGCTGCAATTGGAAACCAAGCATTTTTTTTCCCCGTTGAGAAGTATAAAGAAGCAAGACTGATGTTGTCTCTAAATGGGAAGGGAACAAAAATCCCAGGCAGTTCCACTTGCCTTTAAAAGCTGCCCACACATTTTTAACCATGGGAAGTAAAGAGGAAAACTCCCTGCTCCTCGCCCAGCAGTAAAGCCGTCCACTGGTGTTTTCTCCCACCCTGACTGCTGGGTGCTTCGCCCCCATTTCTGTGGCGCTCACAGCTCTGTCTCTGCCAAACGCTTTTCCTTTCGCTCATCCTTAGCTGTTTGACCCTCTTTTGCCTTCTCTCTGATGTCATCTTCTTTGTGAACAAAAGAGCTGTCACCAGCTGTGATGCCAACAGTGGAGACATCTGATCAAAGCATAGAAATGCAGATACTTCTGACTTCCATTAATGTCTACATAAGGCTAATGTATCCTGTCGTTGGAGTCTACCTTCTTAACCTTCCTCGCATCAGGACTGGTACACAAACCGGGAACGGGAGATTAGCTAGAGCAGGGCTGTGAGTGGGACGGCAAAAGACAGACAGGTATATTTCGGCAGCCTCAAAATGAAGACGCAAGAAGTAAATGGGGTTTCACACCCCAATCAAAGAACGAGCAATGTTGTTTGGGTGTGGATTTACCACTGGAGGAGTGACTGGATACCAGTGCACCCTCTCGTGTCCCATTAGCACTGCTGGTGTTGCACGGAGGCTTGCTGTGACAGGACTCGAGGGGCACCTCTTCTCCTCCACCAATTCAGGCTGCATCCAGCTCTGTTATTCACAAAGCCAGTTCTCCAGATGGATTTATCAATATGCCATGGCTCTTCTGCACTACTCTGAAGACACGAACCAGTGTAAACAGCCAGCTGAGGTAGATTTGCATCTGTTTTCTGCCAGCACGGTGGTACAAAGCAGACAAAGTACATTAATCTGGACTCTTGCGTCCATCGTGCTGTTTTCCAAAGATAGGAAGCAAGAACAGGAGACACGAACTACAGCAAACAGACATAAGCACAAGAACATAACATCCACCTGACCAGTGGAGGATTAGAAGATACACAAGGCGTTTCTTGGAAATATTGTCTCAGTGGTCATAGTCTCAACAAGAGGAGGCAAAGGGGACGAGAGCGCGCGTGTGTGAGACCGCAAGTCACTGGTGCAGCTTGTGACCCGGAAAAGGCAGCAGGTATTAGGGAAGGAACGCTCGCAGAGACCCAAAAGGGCAAAGGAGCCCCCAGCTAGTGACTCCACATCCTTCCACTCTACATTATTTCACAATTCAATGATAATTGGCCTTTCCTGTGCATCTGTGCAGTCCTACAACACTGTTTTACAGCTGTTTAGACACGATTTTGCTAACTGTGATACCACATTGAGAAGTCATCACCTATCTCTAATTCAGACCTACCCAAGAGCTCTCCCATGGCGTAGGAACTCACAGAGTCTGAAGAAAATCAGATGTTATTTGCCATCCACCCTCCTTGCCCTGGAAAGCACAAATTCACAAGTCTTTATTCATTTTGGGGCTTATAACCACGGGGTGAGAAAAATCCCCTCACGCATTGGAAAGGTGGGGTTCACAAGCAATCAGGAAACCTTTGTAGGCTTGTAAAATGTGAGAGGCATACCTCTGCAGCTCATAGGTCATATATTATGAATAGAGCCCACAGTCATTATACAATCAAATTTTATAGACTTTAATTGACTCCTTGAAAGCAACCTAAGGCCTTTAAAACGTGAGGCCTCCAAGAAAAACAATCCTAGAGTATCCGAAGATGCTTGTAGGGCTGTTAAGCAATTCATTCGAGCTGCATTTCTTGCTGCAAAATTTATCAAGTCGAGAGAAATATGTGCCTTCAGTTTTCAATCAGAATATTTAGTGGTACCAACACTTTTCCAACACTAATACAGAGCCTATAGAAAAAGCCTGCCGAAACCATTTCCCCTTCTTGGAATGCAAGAAGAGCTGGCTGACTTTAAGTTTATTTTTACCAATTTAATCTTCAAAACTTCAAAGTTTGTTTTCTGCTGTATTTTTTAAGGCAGAAACCCAGGCTCTACAGGATTACAGCCAAATGTGTGCAACATCAGGGTACACCTGGAAGTCATTAAGACCTGCATTTCCAATCTACTGCGAGGGAGGGGTGGAAGACTCCATCCTCCCCCTTCTCAATGTTGACACCCTGTTTCTATTAGGGTAACCTTGAGCCAAAGGTGTTCAAAATAAGGGGTCAAACTGCAAACAAACACATTATAAAGAACTCCGCAGTACTGCTCCAGGGTAGGGTCAGAGGCCAATTATGTCAGGCTGAGATAGAGAAGGACAGAATCCTCATAAAGGACCAGAAAGTTCCCAAAGAATAACGCAAAAGCTTTCAGAGATGTTTAAGCATTCGGCTATTTAACTTTAAAATGTGCAGGAATAATTTTTCTTTTCTTGATCGTGTTCACTTAGAACATAAAATCAATTATTTGTTCTTCCACAGTCATTCTCTTGAAACTTAGGCTCAATTCCATGGCTTGTTTGGATTTCTTTTTTAAAAAAGAAAAAAATGCTAATATGATTTAGAACTCCCTTTTCTATATATATGTATTTCCTGGTAAATTGTGGCTTGATATAGATACGAGATGCCAGATTGTTGGAAGCAAAACAGGAATTGCACTGTGAACTGCCATACCAGCTGGTAACCACATTTTCTAGAAAATCTGTGGGCAGGCTGTCTTGAGAAAACAGAACGGGAGCTAAAAGTGTTGCTATTTTTGTGTGATAAGTAGATAACTGAAAAGGCAAAACACAACAAAAAAGAAGTGTTAGTTTTCTAACTATTCATATTTTTTTCTCTCTTTACATTGGCTTTGCCACAAAATGCTTTGTTCACCCTTTTTAGCTTAGACATATATGTCTACAAAATCGGCTTTTCATATTCTGTTTGTCTCATTTCAAGCCAGGCGCGGTATCCCAACACAATATCGTAAAGGAACGAAGAGATGGCCGCTGAGCTCAACTCTTGTACTTGCAAGACAGCATCTTTTTTTGGAAATCATATTGATCTTAACGAGCAACACCACAGCATTGCTGCCACGTTTGACTTAAGCGTGTTTTATCGTATGAACAACTTGATTACTATTTTCAGCAGAACCCCCTGATTTCTCCATTCACAGAGCAAGCACCTCTTTGTTTCTTTTAAAATAGTTCAGATCTGAATAGAGTCCCAAAAAGGCTGGTGTGGTACCTGCCATAGCGTGCAAAAAATTCCCTTGGCTAACTAACCTGTGACTCATGAACGTGAAACTAAACCCAACCTTTTATCTAAGGTGGGAAACTGTCCTTTTTACCTAGGGCAAGGAACCATTTTGGGAAGTTTGGACATGACAAACCAGTTGAAGGGCACCAGGCAACACCGTGCTGGAAAACCAGGGTTATTTCTGCCTTCTCCCAGATTCATCCCAGGCTATGAACGGCACCACAAACATCCCAGCTCCCAGCTTTCCCATGTTGGAGGATGGAGGGGATCGTCTCCTGCTCCCCACAGGCAGAGCCCGTCCCCGTTCGCCCTCCCTGGGCTCCGACCTCTGCTCCAGGTGGCCTCAGCGCTGCCGGGGGGAAAACCCCAGAAATGGCAAATACGCAGCGTAAAAAAACAAGTCTGGGCTCTAAGCAGCTGTCTAGCCACTGCTCCCGGGTCACATCCAGGTAAACAGCAACAGACTTTTGGCACTCGGAGGCAGGTGGGGGGACTGTGATAAACCTTGTTTGTCCAGGTGCACAGCCAGACCTGGGTTTTGCTGTTTTTCTTCAGCAAACAGCGAGGTGGTACCGTGGGCTCTCCCCTCCGCCTGGCTGAGGGCCTTTCACGCCGTCCCACCCATCACTGGGAGCTTTGGAGGCTTTAGCTGTGTTGGGGGAAAAGCCTTAATTCAGTTTAAACAACATGAAGAAAAGACTAAACGAATCCCGCGCCTTAACCCTGGCTACAGGGTAGATTTGCTGGGAGTAATTCTCCCCCAGCAAAGCCAGATGGCTGAAGGGGGTGAGAGTGCAATGTTTCCCTCTTAAGCATGATTTCATTATTATTATAACTTAAAGAACTGACTGTTAAAAGCGCAAGTTTCAGGGCTAAGACCATATGCAGCCGCTGCTGGAAGTGCCGTGAAACAGTGATAAAGGATGAACCAGAGCAGAACTCGTTGTAAGGCAAAGAGACAAATCAAGGTTGCGACTGATACGGTTGTGCCCTGGAAGTGTAAATAAACGTGAAATGCAAAGGGATTTCATTCCTGAAGTCTTACAAAGACTTTGCAAATTAAGAGAGGAAGAGAACATTTTCTTTGCTGCTCCACGCACACAAAAAGGACCTGCCCCATGAAACTGCATTCATTTTTATGAATTTTCTTTCTTTGCGGCACACAACCCTGTCGACACATAGCACCTTGTCTGGGCACCGAACACGAGTGCAAAATATTTCAGAATGAAGTCCTTCTTGCCATGCTTGCATGGGAACACAGAGCAAGACGGTCTACAAAAGGGGCTGGGGGCCTCTCCTAACACCCAAAGCGTGGCCAAGAAGAGCAAAGCCACCCATTTCGGCAGGAGATGGACCTCTTGGTGAAGACAGGGAAGGGAACAGGGGCCAAATGACTGTTCTGCTGAGTCCTCATGGATTCCTGCTTCTCGAGGCAGTTCAGTTTTGTATTTCTCCCATCTGAAATTACGATTTAGACCTTGAGAAAAGTGGCAAGCAATGAGACGAGTGTACTGGTTTGTACACAGCAAGGGCAGCCTTGGCACAGAGACTCTCTGCACTGCCTTGGCAGAGAAAAGATACTTCTAAAGTAAAACCTTTGAAGGGTATCAGGAGCAAATCCCCTCATGTGAGTGACCTCTGGGACACAGGAATACTGGAAGTAACTCCAGTAGTACCATCCAGTGGGCTTAAGGAGCTGGGAAGCACTTAAGCAAGGACCAGACTTGCGCCTTGTCCCCTGTTTTCGCAGGCCTGCAGCTCTAAACGTCGGACTAAACCACTGCCAAAAGCCAGGCGAATACAAACTCGCATCATCTCATGTTTAACTCCATATATTTAATTACACATAGAGTTAGCGAGCTAGTGTGCCTCAGTTAAAATTATACTGATGGGCAAAACTCTCTGTAGCATTTAATACAATCGAGCAAATGTTTTCCTCCTGAAAGTGCCCTGGGAGGTAGGGAGAGTAGGTTAACTAAGGTACTTAAACGTGAAAAGCACATGCAGCGTACCACCAAATATATTTTGAGTTGCATAAAAGATATGCCTTGTTCTAATAGCTAGCTCTTAAACTCTTAGAAATCAGAAACACCTGCACAGTGTCTCTCAATGCTATATTTATTTCTCTGTGAATATTTATAAGCATTTAAACTACTAATGTTGTTGGCATTGTTAAATCTTGATTGTGAAGTTTGTAAATATTCAAAAGAAGCAGATGTTTACTAATCCCATTTACCTTTAAGGGAAAAAAATGTAAAACTGGAACGAAAGCAGATTGTTAAACTGTTTTCTCAACAGAAACAACCAAAATAAATTACTGCAATCTGAAGACTATAAAGAGTGACTTCAAAGGTCAAAGGATTAAAGACAGTCTAAACCATGAAATGCATTTTATTAGATTAATAAAACATATGATTTTGCTAACTTAATTATATGAACAAATTAGCTGGAAAGGAACTTCAGAGCGTGCCATCCCAAATTAACACCGGCTCTAGCGAAGGTGCGGCAGCTCCCGACCCTCTCTCGGCCGGCTCGCGGGCTTTTATCTCCGCACGGAGCCGTTCCAGAAGCCGGCGCGGAGGAAAGAGCGAGGAGGGCTCTCGGGCGCGGGGGGCGAGGGCTGTACGGCTGCCAGGGCTATTCACCCTCTTCAAAGAGCTCGGTACCGCTCTGGGACCGAAGCTGTAGAGCAGGCTCAGCCCGTGCCAAGGCGGCCTACACTTGGCTCCGCTGAGTAACCAAAACACTAATTCAGTTCTCTGTTCATCTGTTTTAAATCATGCTTTTAAGTGTATTTATGTGATAAAGAATTGAAGCTGTTTCTTTTGGCCATCTAAATAATTGGGACACTCTCCTTTTCAAATAGATTGACATTTTAGTACAACAAGCACATTGAAAAGTGAATTTTGGCTTGCAGAGCCTTGAATTTGCTTAACTCTTTCAGAGCTTAATACTGGCTCTTTTCAAAGTCAGGTTTCTCAAGGAAATATAAGCCTTCCAGGGCCAGATCCTGTTCCCATAGAAGCCAGGGAAAGCTTGATTTAAAACAACCTCAAAAAGAGCGTCGTGGCATGGACCGTTGTACGCAAGCAAAGAAACTATTTTTCAATAAAAGACTGCATTATTCAATTTGTAAAGAAACTCCACCACAAACAAAGTGACTGAAAAAGCTATCGTTTACTCCCACTACATCAGCAGAGAGGAAGAAATCTAAGGAAAAAAGTACGCCTTTAAGACAGGGTGGTAACGTCTCGGGAGACAGCGGCAGAGAGAAACCCGATAGCGCCACGTTTTGCAAGATCTTTCTCATTAGCTTTATGAAAGTTCAGATTCCCGTTCACTTGGTTAATTCACCCGCAGAGCTAGAGCTGGAAGGAACAGTGCCTCCCCAGCTCCTTCTGCTGTGACATTAAACATGGCAAGGTTATCATTTAATATACCGTCACTGAAGAATTGATTTATGGCCTTGGAGGGGGGATGGATCTCTCTTTCCCAATACTTTACCATTTGCTTGGACAACACTGGAAACAAACCCTTACAATTTCTTAAGTAGAAAAACACACTAGTGCTAACCCCAATAAAATAAGTTCAAATGCATCTTCCTCGTTAAGTGCAGTTCACTACAGATGCATGCTTTGCTGATCCATTTCCCCACTCACTATTTTAGGGTTTACATGCTGGATTGGGAAAAAAAAAAAAAAGAATCCGCTGCCATTTTTACTTATTAGTTGTTCCTCGCATTACCGCTATCTTGTGAGAGCGCAATAGCATTTCATTTCAACAGCATCACCACCATGGGCTCACCCCATCGGTAAGCCCCCCTCACAATCCACTAAGTTTCAGTCTAGTGAGATGTGATGAAGTGATGCGACATCCACTAAAAACGAAGGATTAGTGCTGTTTCCAAATGAGGGAATGCTTTGAAAGGTCCTCCCGACTGCTATTTTAGTCTGCACATAGATCCTCACACAAAACCAGACTTTTTTCTCTTTGTTTCTTTCTTTCTTTTTTTTTTTATTTTAAATAACATCCTAATGTGTCATCAGCTTTGGATAGGAATGGAGATATACACAATTCCAACATTTTTAATTTTTAAGGTCATGTTGCCCAAATCATAAAGGAAAAGGTCTCTTGGGTCTGTGCAGCAGTGGCCGAACATGCAAACACACAGCTAGATCTGGAAACAATTTCAGCCTAATTTATTGGGGTTAACCTTACATGGATTTGGGATTTCTTGTCTTACTGAAAGGAAAGCCGAACAAAACAAAAAGCGAAACCTTCCCTTTTTAAGATTGATGATACGAAGTCATTTCTTACTTATGCAGTGTCATCTGGCTCGGCTTCCCCGCGAGGAGCCGTGTAGACAGCCAGGTCCAGAGCCAGGAAGACCTTTCCAGCGAAGCCACACCAGATTGTCTCCTGGCTACGGTGGGATACCACAGCAGCACGACGAGACTCAAGGGCCACTCGCTTCTCAGCTCCACATGAGCATGCAGATCTCCCTCTTTAATGTTTAACCCTGTCTTTAGCTGTCCTTACCAACCCTTGCTTCCATCTTCAACCACCCCTGAGTCAGCCGCATGCACAAGCCCAGACTCAGCCAGGTAGCCACCAAAAAGTGTACATCTTGCTGCCCTGCACCACAACACGTAGCAATACCTACTTTTGCTAATGGTTGCCCTTAAGGGACCTAGAAGACCGTATTAATAGTAATTCATGTTAGGATGCTCTGAATCAGCAAGACTTATAACAAAATGAAAATAGCAGCAGCTTTGCATCATTACAACTCTACCCCTTGTGGATTTTCTGCTAGTGGCAATCTCCCTGAGCTGGCATAGACTAAAATATTCTCCTCTTAATGCTGTTCTCCAACTCCTACACTCAAAAGAAAGCTGAGTTTACTAAGTGGCACTACTTTCTTATTTTAATGAATGCATGCAAAGCATATTTATATGAGAACTAGAGCTTAGAGGTTTAACATCAAGCTTTCTCATTGTAGATCCCACACTCCACTCACTAGTTGTATACCTTTTATTCAAAAGAATCTCATACTACAAGTGCAAGTCAGAACAACAGCAGAAACAACAACTCCTACTATTTACCGTATGAGCCCTCCCAGCAATCTTCTCCTCACCTCTGAAGGTTAAATATCGGGATAACAGTCCCTGATAAAACGTAAAATGGCAATGGGAGAACCTCTAGATCCTCACTCACAACACTGGTGTAAAGCACGCGAGGCTTTCTTTGTCGAGCGGGTGAGATGCTAACCTTGTTTATCCATGAATGCAAAACACCATTCCCCCATCCAGCAGTGTCGCTCTGACCTCTGCGTGGAACCTCCGTCCTCCCCATGCGGCATAACAATGCTGCTTTTGTGCAGCCAGCGTAAGGCCACAGGAGTCAGGATTTACTGCTCCGGCAATTTAATCATAACCTTCATACTTTGCGGCTTATTCAGTTCACATTCTAAAACAAAATGCATAAACCGACAGAACTTTTTCCTTGCTTCTCATATCTGTTAACTGGTATTCATTATCGCTCACTTTCCACAGATTTCTTTTCACTACAAGCACAGGAAAGAAAAACCCAGAAACAAAAATGCACAAAACGCTTGCCCTGGTAACACAAAGTGAAGGATATAGCTTTAAAAGCTTCCACTGAATTGCCTTTTTGTGCACCATGCAAGAAAAACTAGCCGTACTTAATACCCTAAGTATTTCTATGCCCACATTCAATCAATCTACAGAGAGCAAAAGTTAAAAACCTTTTAACATTTGAAAACAGGTATTAGAATAGTAATTTTCTAACCTTTATTCATTGCAGGTGCAGGCCTGATGTGTATTTAACACGTATTTTTAAAGGAGATTTACAAATAGCTAAAGCAGTGGCTCTGAACTGCAGAAGGCCGCAACACGGGAAAGATAACACGAAGTGCGGAGTGAGCATTACGGATCTGTTCCTGAAACGAGCTGAAAAACCTATGATCCAATTAAATCAATAAAAAACACAGCTGCTCGAGCACTCTAGGGCCCAAGCTGTAAAGCTGAGCACTGAATACAACGCCTTTTCTTTTTTTCCCTCCTTTTCCCTGGGGGGTTACCTGCTCGTCCCGGCGCGGTACCGGCGGCAGGCTCTGCCAGCGCCGGGGCAGCTCCCGCAGCCGCCTCGGCGAGCGGGGCTCGGCCCGGCAGTTTTGGCTTGGGGGGGTCGCCTGAACGCCTGCTCTCGGTTTCCATCCCGTGTGGTTTCACACTTCGACCCCACAAGTTCACTTTGAACTTCAGGTTCAAATGAATGCAAAATCCCAACACAAAAGACAGTCAAAACCGCCGCTTATTGTGGGAGAAGCAAGCCTGACTGTGTATCAGATGGTTTTAAATAGAAAAATATAAATTAATCGCATTGTTTCAGTGAATGTTTCCTCAGAGCACGTTATTTAAACAGAATACTGCTACTCCTTCCTCAGCTTCAATACAAAAGTCTCTTAATACCACCATTGTGTAAATGGTAAAAACACCATCGTGTTTTCCCATGAGCTGGCTTCTAAGTATATCTATGCAACCATTAAGTTTCATATCACGACTGTTCAAATCTACTCCAATAGTACGTACAACTCCAGTAACATTATTTTTCCTAATTTCATACGACTACAAATAGTACGTCTGCGCTGGACTTAGAAATCTAAATCAATGTTATGCTAGGTCAGTCCTTAAATTGCACGTGTTTGCACATTTATATCTGTATGGCAGGGAAAGGAATAACATTTATAAGTAATTAGCCAGTTTAATGAACACCAGTCATAGGAAGGAAATCAAGTTTAAATTCAAGTCTATCCTTTGCCCTCAATGCCAAAAGAACCTTTATGATGATTTTGTTTTTCCAGGGAAACACATCGGCAATGACTGATAACAGCCATTTATTCTATCTCCGGTTACTACACAAGTATTTGGCTAGGACTTAACCCTACTGAATTCAAAGTAGTTTCAGAGTTTTATGGTAGGGAAGTTTTAAACTGTCTCTCAGACAGTTCGATTCCAGCATTCTTAGTGCTGCTTTGATAACAGCAAAGCACCGGGCTGCTTGTTTCACATAGTTCAGAATAACAAAACAATTTAGCAAGTTATAAGTGAACGCACAGCTTTGAGAAGAACCTGATATCTTACATACCTGTATTTCTGCATCTAATTGATGCGTTTGGTTTGGGGATTGCGTGAAAAAAGGTCAGTTGCTTGAATATAGAAACTGCCACAGGGTACATAACCAGTCATCTTCAGGCAAAAAAAAAAAGCCACCCAAAAAGTTCTGTTCACCATCAAAATAAACTCCTGGGCCAAAAGCAAGGCAGGTGGCTACACCTGTATTTGCTGTGCTAGACTGTGAAACTAAAACTTCTGAAAAAACAAGACTTCCTCCCAGATACAGTTGCCATTGGAGAATTCATTTCAGCCTTTGCATTCGATATACACCTGCCACATATTGATTTTTTTTTTCCCCTTCAAAGCTAATCTTTTGACTTTCCCACTGCAAAGAAGAAACATTGTCAGACTGATTATGAGGAAGCTCACTAACAGTTCATGCATTTGATGCTCTGGCTATAATGTTGTACAAATCTAATGTCATAAAGTCCTGGATCATGTACAAATACAGAAAACAGCATCAAAGATGCGGCTGTTCCCCAGGTATTGGTCTTTCAGCTTGCAGAAGACTCATTCATTTCAAAACGCGCTGGAGTAACTGACGGGCTGCACTGAAGCCCATACCTGCCTTTATATAGAAGCCTTTGTACTATGTTATTGAATGTATTGAAATATTTTAAAGTTTTATTACAGCGTTTGAAATCAACAAGGCAATTAGTGAGATGTGGGACTGTGTACTGGTCAAACAGAACTGCCATCAATAGTCCTTTGGAAAAATCAATGGATGGCTTGGGTTTATGGGCCAAGTAAAAAGGTGTGTCTATGGACACACACGTGTATTTTCATAACTACAGCTTAGGTTTTAAGGAAAAGTCCACATTCCTCGAATCAACTTTTATCATTGTTTTCTGATATAAATAAAAAAAGGGGAGAGAGAGCATGGAGATGATTAGACCTGACAATAACAGGTCAAGAGCAGTGGCTTTTTCCCCAAACTGGCAAGGGACAGATATCATAGTCTTGTAATTTAATAAGGCCTTTCTCGAGGCAGTTGAAAAGCATATGTCCAAAACAGCCATGAAAAGTGCTATGTGCCACCGAAAAGAAAACCAGCAATAAAACTTCTACCCAGAACAGCAGAGCCAAAGGTGGAGCGACATTCCTCACCTCCGGCCGTAGGCTGTAACAGGCATTTCAGGAGAACTGATGTCCACAGAAAAAGGTTTTGCAATGGAAGGGAGGACTTCATACGTGTCTCATTGTACAGCAGCAGACATAACCAAGCACACGTTTTCCGGACCTTTCAATATGCACAGGAGATATCTGTAATCAATGCTAGTGCCACATGCAGCTAGCTGGCTTTTGGTAGATGACATATGTTCCTAATTTGTTTCCTGCGTAACCAGAAGGTGTGTTTACTGCTACAAAATCAAGTTAACATTTACAAAGCATAATTATCTTTAAAAAATGACTTTGCCATAACTTTCAACAAACTCAAAATAGACTGGAAAAGAAACAAGGACTGCTGTACCTTATTAAAGTTAACATTTTATTGAGCAGGTGGAAACAGAAGTCAGCTGTCTGTGCTTAGTTTCTTTCCTCTCTGACCTCTCCTGGGAAGGGACGTATTCCAACAACTGAGTAACAAGCTTATTCTGACTTTTTTGTTTTTATTCTGGTGTTATTCTGGTTAAAAGTTTCGATTCACAACAGTCAAGATCAAAAGCAGAAACATGTGGGTGTCCTACAGGCTACAAAACTCCCCTACTTAGGATTCTAGCCAAAGTTTATAAAATCAAGCTGAGACTGAAGCATATCATAACTGCGAGGCATTAAACGTGAAATTAAGTGACAGATAAGTAATCTAACAAGACAATCACAACGACAAGAGTTTATTCACCTCTGCTTTTCAGAGTCACATCTACCTATAATTTATGGTACACATATTTTCACAATTTGATGCAACATTTACATTAGTTTAATCAAACACTTTCAGAGCGCCTGGTTCATTACTTGCGTGGCACTATATCAATTGCACTTTACTTACCTCCCTAATCAAAGAGTATCTGAATTCTTTGGACTGGACAAATGGATATAGATTTTACAGGAACTGAACAAACTAAATGCATATGCATTATATTAACTGCGAAGCATTTATATTCCCTCATAGCTGTGATTTCTAATCCAACTGGCTAATATTATTCACTGAAAAATCACATTACAGTACAGTAATTTAAAGGCATAATAAACACATAACACAATAAATAGTAACATTCTAAGCTCCTGCCATTCCGATAAAGCTGTGATTCAGTCAAGTTCAACCATGGATATGGAAGTAAGCCATTCTTATTCATCAAAATGAAAAAAATCACATTAAGACCCATTGATTTCAGTGGGATTTTAACAGAAGTTTAGGTTCTGGATGGATTAAAGGCAAGCACACTCCTGAGCTAGAGCCCAAGGACATACACACTAAACGATGCCAGAACTTCAGCGTTACTTCAACTACTCTCTGTTTAAAGTTCTTTCATTGAAAATCTCGTCATTTCTCTGTGTGCAAAACCTTCGTGCATATCACCCATGGCAAAGGGGGGCAGATCATGGTATTGCTTCACTCATGTTCTTAAGACTTTCCTATTGCTTTACCTTGTCATAGCCAATAGTTATATACCATAACATTCATTCTGTTCTACTACCCTACCCAACGAGTAGTATGCTGTAGCATCAGAAAACCTTTACAACTGCCATTAAGTTCGTCTAGACAGAGATTTTGTTTTTCTTAATTGTTTTCATTACAGAAGTGTCCTTTATTTTCCTTTAATGACAGATTATAAATTCATTATGGAAGGAGACTTGTGCACACCGTGGCTGACACATATCATCAGAAATCATTGGAGAAATTCTCGTTGACCCTGAGGTGTGCTTATATGCAGCTATAAAATGCACTTCTTGGATGCTTTAAGTATTTTTTTTTTTTCCCTTCTTTACAACATTCAGTGAAAACCTATGAAGTCCACTGCAGCTAGGTAAGTTAGAGTCTGCCCCGAATCTTAGCATCCAAGCTCAGTGTGAGAAGGAGTTCCCAAGGTGGGATCTGTATGATTGCTTAAGGGACTTCTAGAGCAGTTACTGATATTTTGTAGCCCAAAAATAAATAAATTAAACATTTTCAGGACACTTCTGGTCCACACACCCAACCGGTCTTTCTTAGGAGGCTCTACCAAGTCTACATACCTGTTTGGACACTACGGCACTATGCTTTTTACCCTTTCCCTGTGCTGGAGAGGCAGAGCACAAAGGACAGAAACATGGGTACTTTGGGGATACAAAGTGGCCATAAAGGTTTGAACATGAAAGTGCCCAAGGCAGAAAATCAAATTATTTTCCTCTCCATCTTAACTTCAGAATATTTTGCACCTAAAACATCTCTGAAACACGTGTAGTCCTGTGCCGGAGTAGCTATTTTTCACGTACACCAGCAAACATGTTTTTGAGGCACGCACAAGTAACGGGGGCAGGAGAGGCTGGGCCTTTTCAAATTTCACATTAGGGGATTTTACCCCTAATACGAAATATTAACATTAGCTAATGAATTACTGAAAATCAATATTAAATAAAACTAGTATTTGTTTTGTAGCTCCATGTGGCATCTTTTCTCTTAACACTGGAGTTTTTATGCGGCATTTAGAAGCTTTATTGTTCCAATAGCAAAAGGTAACGAGGTTAATTCCTCTTTAACAAGGGGCTCTCCTCTCTTTTCCCCTCCTCCCCCTCCCCCCCCCCTTCTTTTTGGCTCAGCCTAAATTTCTAACACCACCTTATGAAATGCAGTATACAGCTTTTAATTGTGCCCAGAGGCAGTACAACTTCAGAGCGGGTTTGGAGCAACTGGCAGAGGATTTGCAGAACATCTGTGTTCCGGGAACATGTGCGGCCGCGCTGCAACAGCCCCCTCAGCACCTGCACCCGCTCCGCGCGCCCACCCCCCCTGCGCCCCGCACGCTCCACATCTGGGATTAATCACCCCTTTTAAAGGAATTAATACTCTTAACGTTTTTTATTTTATTATACCTGTAGGAACACGATGCTATATTAAAATCCGCAGCTTATAAGTAGTATTTTGTTCAAGCCAGAGTTACTGGGGGGAATAAAACCTCCCTGTGCTTTGCCAAGAATGAATTGTTTTAATATCCCAACATTCAATATTATTTATTATTAAAGTCGAGCGCCGCTTTGGTGAGTAACTGGCTTTCTCGTGCTTTAACCTCCTTTTCCCCACTGAACTCTACCTTACAGTTTCAACATTTGCTGGAAATAAGCCCCATAGTTCCTCCCCCCCGTCATTTGCTCTGTGTACTCTGTTCATGTTGGGAGGTTAAAAAAAAAAAAAAAAAAAAAAAAAGAAAGAAAAAGTCCTTTAAAAATGGGATATTATTTAAATGTCATTCAGTTCCAACAGCGGTATTTGCTTACATAGTTTAGACAGCACAGAACTCTATTCATGCATGAGTTATGCCACATTAACCATTTACGATAGATTTTCATGTTAATTCTACAGGGGAGGAATCATATTAGATTTGCCCATTTTGTGTAACTTATAATGGAATTCAGCAACATGAGTCCTGCTCATTATAATGATGGGGACTAGAGAGGAAAGCTGAAAAGCAGGGAAATCAGCTCTGTTATTAATTCATTAAAACACACAAATTTCCCAAAAGTCAGACACTCGAGTGAATGCTTTTGAGGCAAAACCACAAAGATTCGCCACTGTTGCTGGCATTTGGGAGTGCGCTAGAATTCAGTTTTAATAATTTCTCTAAATCAACAGTTTATCTGATGCACCAAAACCCACCAGCAACAGAAAAATACAATGCTAATACTTTCTGCATTATTCTACAGAGCCAAAAAGGCATAGTGTTAAATCTTGTCTTGCAACATTTCACACCAAGAATGTTTTGGTTGGTAAGTATTAAAGGTTTTTGTCTTGAAACCCACCATTTATCCAAGAACTGGAACAGAAATATCTATCCCCCCAAACCTTCAGAGTCTTTTGGGTAAACACCATCCCAGGTTTCTCAATACATATTTACTTAATTTGAAAATTTAGTCTGCGAAAGTATTTATGGCATGAAATATTCTGCAAATTAAGCAAGGAAGTACAACACCCAAAAATGATGCAAACGTTTTGCTTTAGGATTTATTTCCCCGGTGGTAGCTCCAACGTAGTCCTTTTGCATGCCATAATTCAGTCACTTAACGTTGTTCCACTGAGCTGGGGTTGTTCAGCGGCAAAATAACTTTTAAGCCAAAGCCATATTGGTCATGGCCGCTCTTAAGGCTAATTTTCCTTGTAACCAAGAATCGGCCAGCCTCAGCAGCCTTCCACCCCCATTTCTCTGTGTCGGGTACCCTCTTCCTGAAGCAGACGGACTGCGGCACAGGACTAAGAATTTTTTTTTTTGTCTCTCTATGCCCAATGTCTTCACCCGCTTTCTCAGCTGTTCTTCCTTCAGAGCAGACTTCCCTATTTCTGTCATAGGGCACCGTATATTTATAGTGACTGTATCCTCAAAATCTAAGTACTTAATTAAATACGTGCAGTTCTATTTTGAGAATTACCATACCCTGCCTGCCTATTATGCACATTACAGATTTTAACAAGGAAGAGGGAGGAAGGGAAACTCTTGCTGCTCCAGCCCATGCTGGCAGAGAAGCCTTCCTGACTCACCAAATTTCTCACTCCCCCTCACCTCGGGAACAGCCCCCAGGAAAAATCCACAGGATCCTGCAGCACCTTTTGGTGGGACTTATCTCTTTGAATGGAGACGGTGAACGTGTTTTTAAATTTACTTGGTGTTTCTTTATTATTCTATCACGGTTTTGTCATGAGGGCATGACAGATGTGTGTTGAGCCTTAGCTAGCTCCTGTCACCTTAATTTTAATGGAGCTGAACAAGTTCATACACCACTATCTAACTCATTGAGAAGTCGTAATCAGGCTGATTTATGCAATGGGAAGCCCACGTCTCTTACCGAACCTGCCGTCCAGCCTTAACAAAAATGGAAATAAAATGCACATACGGTTGCCCAAAGAAACCAAGTTAGTGGAGAAAAAAGGTGGTGAGGCAAGAGGAGGCTGCATTAAATCAGTAAAGCAAATGCACACTTCCACAACTGTAGTTTTGGAGCCGTAGTACACTGCCCGTCCTGAATGGTAGTTTCCAACCCCTTACCATAAAACGAAACCTGAAGGGCAGAGCTTGGGAGGACATGGTATGAACAGGCCCAGCGTAATTTTAAGTGTTGACGACTGGGGATGGGGACAAGGGGGTGGACGGAAGCACAAATAAAGCATTCCCGGTTTTCAGAAATTCTCCTGAGGTTTGGTTTTGGTGTTGTTTTTTTTCTTTACATACTTTCCTCCCTGCCGCGGGGATGCACAGGGAGGAAGCTGGCCCAGCTCTGAGCAGGGGGGGGGGACGAGCTGACCTCCAAAGGTCCCCTCCGGTCTAAATTTTTCTATGACTCTAATCAGAGCTCTCAAGAGATGCTGAATCTGGCAATGCCAAACATACCCAGGAAATGTAAAATTAGAACTGATTACCAAGACGTTTGTAAACCAGAACCCTCTGATGCCATTATATGGTCATCTAATATTTGGACAGAAGCCTTTGCTGCCTGAAAAACGTTGGATGGAGCAGACTAATTTCAAAACACTATTTGCTACGCTGCCAGCTTTTCCCTATGGAAAATAAAATTGCAGAGACCTTGGGAACCGGTAAACCTGCCAAGCTGGAATTCAGGTTATAAATTTAGAAAACATTTTTAAAAAAAATAATAAAAAAATCAGTAATTAGATGGTAAATTGAGAAGTAAAACTATATCTCAGAAGTACAGGAATAGATTACAACATTAAGCAAAAAGCAGTGTTTGCAAAAGTACTAACGTGATGTAGGAGCCTATATCTTGCTACTAAAAATAAGGACCCTGGCCCTCAAGGCCTAAGAATAGCTCTGCACTAGGAATTTATGTCAGTGTAACAAAATTGTCTTTGGACATGATTCTTTCGACATATCTCTGCCATCAAAAATCCCAGTATGTATAAACATCCTGGGGAAAAGTGCTTCTATTAGTCAAGGAACTCCTAAAAATCCTTTTTTTTTATTTATTTATCTATCATTGGAGGTTGTATTTAAGCAAAAAGACTTGCTATGGCAGCCATACCTATAAACTATTGCAGCAGACCCTCTTGTACAGCCTAATATTTAGGCTAAGTAACACTGGAATTTATGCATTTTGGTGCTAAATAATTTTGTTGCTTTAGGAAATTTTAACAAAGAGCAAGATGCATGCAGATTGCTTCATAAAATACTTTTAAAAAACCAAAAAGATCCAGGAATACTCGTATGATTCGTTTCCCTCCAGAGACAGGGGATTCACATCTACTTTCATTTATGAAAATTTTGTGACTAAATTTCGATGTAAAAGACCAGATTTGTAGAGAAGAAAAAAAAAAGTTTATCCCACTCTTTAGACTAAAGCTCATAAAAATCCCAAACAGCACAGTCTGCAGAACCTCAGGTGGCCCAAGACATGGCAGGACCAGGTGAGCTACCCATCACAGAAGAGAGGTCGGAGTTTTCAAAAGGCCTAAATCACTTCTTTCCCCCAGTCTTCAGTCTAATCTCCCAGGCATTAATTACATATTTTACTACTTTCAAGTAACAAGAATTTTGATTAACAGTTCATCGGTCTCCGTTTTCTATTTGGCAGAAGGTAGAGTCACTCTTGATGGGAAACCATATGTATTCTGGGACTAGACGTGGTCAGATTTACTTGGCATTCACCAAGAGGCTGCCTAAAGTCAGGTTTATAGAAGCAGAAAAAGCAAAAGGCGGCTGAAAAAACTGTCAGTGCGAAGAATTTACCTTTGGTTTAGAACCAGAGCGCTATTCATTTGTCAACACATTTTCGTCCAGTAAGTCCTTGTTACACATTACCAGCGGGATCTCCCAAAAGCTTTCTACGCTGCATAAAACCGGGAGAGGTAAGGCAGTACGGAGAGAAGCAAGCTTCACAGGAGCATGTGTTCAGTCCTGACTCAGGTATTTTTCTCTGTATCCTAAATGGAAGATGCTGATTCATCACAATTTTCCCCTTATACAATAGCTGTTATTTATCCAATCTGCCTGAGATATTTGTCACTGGCTTAGATTCTACTTCCTTTGTCTGACCTTGTAATTACTGAAAGTATGGATGCTATTTATGATTAAGACAAATTTTGTGCAATGCTCGTGTTCCTGGACGTCTAGTAATCTGTGCTCCAGAGCCATCCCATAACTCCATGATTTTTTTCACTCTACAAAAATAATTTTACACTCGTTCTCTTCCCGATTGTCACAATTTCTGCCAGAGAGAGCCCAGGGCTGGTAAAGTGCCAAGCAGGGCTTAAACATACTCAAAAGCTTCAAAGAGAAATGCACACAATGCTATTGATGTCAGCCTCTCACTCTAATAAATGCTTAAATTCACAGCATTAAAAATAACCAATCGAGGGTTTTTCTTTGCCATCCCCCCTCTCGCAGTGATCCTGAAATCTGCGCTAAAAAAGAACACTACGACTAGTGCTCCTGCATGGCGTTCAGTACACTCAAAGTCACAATGTGATTTTCATTAGAGGGAGAAATGTTTGGAAAATTATTATATGAAGTCCATAAATCTGAAGATAAATAATGAAAATGAAACTTCCCATGAAATGCCCCAGTGTTCATTTTATTTAATATTCTCCATTGGTGAAAATAAATTAAAAATGAACAAGACTTGTTTATGCCTGCCTTACACTATTCTCTGTGTTTGAATAGCAACTGCATATTAATTTATCAGGATCCCATAAATTATAATTAGCCATGAGGATTAACAACATAAATCCTTGAATTTAAAACCAACCTGCCCTGCTCTCTCTTCCCTTAGCCCTAAAGTGAAAAAGAGCCATAAAACCCATCACCGCGGTTTGATCCATTAAACTCAGGAGACACTCTTATTTCAGCTGAGCTACTGGAGGTAGATGCTTTGCAAAAAATCTTTTTTAAAGTTACAGCAGCCTTCCTGGAAGGCAGAGAGAGCACGCACAGGAAAGGCCCAGCCTGAACATGGGAGATGACTCTTGCTCTTTCCACTGCATCACCAGCCGACACCAGGGAGGCTTCTCAGTATGCAGGAAATGGGCAAAAGATCTTCCTGGTAAAATAGGTGAGACACAGAGGTATCATTTCCTAAGCACACCTTTGTGAAGATAAAAGGAAAATATCGCTAACGTGGCACACATCTCATCGTACGTGCAGACCTGGTAACAGCAAGGATGTTCTGCGGGTGTAGCAGAGGTGCTGGAGTCAGGACACAGCCCTGTCACTGCGGCTGTAACATCCTTAAGCATCGGTTCAGAGCAGAACAATGAATGTCCCCACATACATACAAGTCACTTCAGGTATTGTACTGATATCAGCTGTCGCAAAAAATTAAGGTGCTTTGGCAGAAACACACAACCCATTTGTACATGTGATCAGGAACGTCAATCACAAATAAAAAAAACCTAAACCCCACTTCCTTCCCCCTCACTCCTGAAAGGTTTACGGGCCGGTTGTGGAACTCTGGAGAGCAGCAGAGCCGAAACCCGCCAGTCCCACCCGACAGCTCAGGTCTCCTCTAACAGAGAAGGTGCTGCCCTGGGAGAGCAAGCCCACACCAACGCACCACGAGGATACATATTGTCTTTCAAAATAACATTTTAAATTGCAATATCTCTTAGTTTAATAAATTAGGTAAACAACAACAAAAAAAGTTGGTTTTGACGGGTTTCATTTTTGGTAACAGACTGCTTTGCAAGGGTCAGACTGCGATGTAAGCGACCCAAAGAGAGTCTTTAGCAGATGGAGCAATTTATATTAAGGACTCGCTTTTTTTAATTTGTTGCTTGAAGCAGTTCAAGCGCTTTTGAAGACACCAAACTCTTACGGTCGTTGTGCCAGGGCTGCACACCGGGAGCAGCGACTGGGGTGCGGAGCGGAAGCTGTGAGCACACGCAGCTGGCACTGCCTGGCCAAACGGCGCAGACATCAGGTCAACCCCCTTGGTAGAATAAGAACATTTTAAAACCAGGAAAGCAGTGTTGCCAAAGGCAGAAAAATATTAAATTCAAGCCTGCAAGCTGAAACATAAAAGACCCAGGGGAGGAACTGTCAGTTCGCTCCACCCTACCCAATCGAGAGCGTTGAGAAAAGACTTTCCTTGCACAATCACCCCAAAAGAGGCCACCTACCAATGCAGCCACAACCTGCTCCCCCTCGTCATCCCAGCAAGCCATGAGGGGCACGGATGTGACCAGGGTAAATCTTCACTGGCATCAAGGCTTCTGCTGGCCAGCTTCCCAGCCTGTCTGTGGAAACAACCCCTCTCCCTCCCCGACAGCCCCCACTGGTGTCTACCAGCATTGGCTTCCCAGCCTTATAGAATGGAGCCAGGCTGCAGAGCAAGAAAGCCAAGAGAACTAACAGCAAAAAATAGTCACTGCAAAAAGGGTGAGCAGGGAGAGGAGCAGCAGTATATGCCAATGACAGCCCATGTCTCTGAGGGGCAGGCTTAAGGACAGCTGAAGGAGGTAAGCTTCACAGCTAGAGCCCAGCTCTGATTATCAGCCCTGATGTTAACGGGTTACCACCTTGGATTCCATTCCCTTGACACCGCACAGGTCTCCTGAGCTGTGGAAAACCTGTGACCTGAACCTGCAGAACAAATCTCTCGCAATACTGTTGACTGAGACTATTTTTTCCTCCTCATGATTAATGTTTCAGGGTCTGACAAAATACAGGGGCAGCATTTTTTGAGCTTGATATGAGTTATCCAGGGAAAGGCTGCATCAGGCACACATACCGTAAGTGTAGATAAGGCAGCTCAGATCAGCGTGTGATATACCTGCGCGTGCTGCGTACATTAGATGAGCTGAACATGACACGGAGTATTTCTGCTCACTTCACACAGCTGATATTTATCACAGCTCCTTTCAAATGCTTATCTCCATCCTTTGGAGTTCACTTACACGGCGAACAAGGTGAACTCCCAGGTGGAATGCCGGCCCAGAGGTGTCAGGGGAGGTTTCCATTCAGTAAAACCAGGATATCACCTGGTTTAGAGAGATACAGCATACACATCTCAGCAAAACGTGTTTCTGTAGGATTCTTGCAGGTGCAAAGAGTATAAATATACCCAGTATGAGATACGTAAACAAAGGAAAGCAACAAACCCTTTTCATTATACGTACATATATATACATATATCATGATTTTTTAAACATACACACACAAACCTCTGCCTGGCTCTTCTCTTTTTCTTTAATAATAAAGGTATAGTAAAGCAGATTTCATTTTTGGCATTTCTCTTTCCTTCTCAGTAAGAGAAATGAGACCTACCAATTTAGACAGCTATGCTTAGTTGTCCTTACTAAGCACCGAAGTGAATGATTTGACTAAGATTATGCAGCCAAGGGGTTATTCACCTCTCTTAATCAAAAGAAATCACAGCTGGAATATAAAGCGTTTGTCCCTTTGTATTTAAGGAGGGGGAAAAAAAAGAAAAGGAAATCAGGTTGTATACAAGCAAAGAGAGAAGTTGCTAGGCATAAACACAAACAGCTTTGCAAAGAGAGGCTGGAAATAAGCATCTTCTTAAAAAATTTCACTGCAGCATATTGTAAAGGAAGCTCCTGTATTCATTCCATGAGGGAATAGGAAAGTGCACTCTCTGTACAAGACTGCAGAAGAAGGAAAGCTCTGTAAGCCCATCCCAGCTCCCTTAATTATTTTAATTGCAGCAGTGTGATGCCAAGGTGCTGAATTACCCCCTCAGGCTCTGGCTGCTTAGCCAGGAGGTACTGAATTAAACTGTCAGAACATGCAGAAAAATTGCAATGGTGCCTGTCAACGGTATTTGTTAAGAGACACGGGTGAGGCTAGTGACTTGTATAGAAAAAGAGCTGCCAATGCAAAGTCGTCAAAGCGCAGCACTGGAACTAATGGGGTATTCAGAGGTCTTGTTCTACTTCATTGGTTAAAGCCAACAAAACTCCTGTAATATTTGGGGCGGTTTGCTATTTATGGCTATGGTAATAAAGGCCGGTTAAAGCTGCAAAGCCAGCCACAGTTAGTGGTCCCCACTGCTTTATTTCTAAATGTCTGAGGGGGCACTATTCCATATCAAGCTCTGGTTTTAAGAGAGAGAAAAATTTATAAAAAGAATTGGGTATTTAAAATATGAAAAATTAAATGCAGAGTGAGCTACAGTTTTACAATATACTGTTCTAGTTAAAAATAACTACATTTGGGATGCCTTACCCAGATGATTTTCAATTCAGCTATGTCTTAGCTGCAAAGAACTGGCATACAGTTGACGACACGGCCCAGCTTTAGCACCCTCTCTCCTTCACACATGGCAGTTTCTTTCCAGAGACACTTACCAAAGCCGAAGGTATGTTTGATACCAAAACCCACTGTGTAACTTCTAAACCCACGCAACTGCAGATAGCGATCAAAGCGATTTAAAGAAGTCCTATTTGCTGTGGGTCTAACATGGCTCTGTTTTAGCTATTTTTAGGTGCAAAATCCTGTGCTTGTGAAATTGAAAGCAGGTAATAATGGTTAGAGCCGGCATGTGGGCAGGTGCCATGCAAATACCTCGCAGCTCAACACATGTGCGTTGGCTCCAATGTTTTCGGTCCCCCGCAAAGCCGGGTCTCTTTGGGGCAAATAAAGGCAGCTGGTTTTTGGGATGGGTGCTAGCTTCTGCAGAGGGGCACACAGAAAGCTGTAACCTGGATTAAAGGGATGAAAGATGTACGCTCAGTAGGACTGGCTAGAGGCCTGATACACCAATCTGTAGGCCTTTTATAGAGCTACTGAACAAACCTATTTAACTTCTTAGCCCATCCATTTTTGAGGAGCTGAGCGCAGCCCATTTCGAGACTGTGGAGTGTGAATGCTACACAGAAAAGAAGAACTTTGATGCATTTATGTGGTTGCCGAAGTTACCTTTTTAGCATGGCAGGGAAGTGGAGATAGAGAAAATGCGCGTTTTCTCATTTCCTGTAGATGCTTGTCCCTGTCAATGACCATCCCACCAACTCTCCCAGTTTCCCCACTCAGTCTACGGAGCTTTGAGAATTGTTACATGGCCCTCCTGGTTCCCCTCCTGCGCTATCTCCCAGCTCAGCACGCTTACTGGGATTCCTCCTTAACAGGTCTATATTGCCATAATCCTATATTCACTTAATGTGATTTTCACTAAGGATATAAGTTCAACAGAGGTTAATGATCCATTAGTGTATATTTGTAACTAGCTCATTTACATATTGAATAGCTTGTATTTATTTTATTAAAACCAGCTCACTATATTCAGCTGACTGAATTATGTGAGATACCACATGGATTACACAAGAATTGTTCAGTAATTAATTTTTCCCAGACATGATATATAGTTATTAACTATATTTCTAAACAATTGAAACTGTGAAACGGTCTCCTAATGAGACTGAAACCTTTGCTGTCATAAGGCCTTTACAATTGCAATGCTCTTTGAGCTTAAGGGTTCATTTCCGTAGTTTCTTTGGAATAAAATACATGCTACTCCTGGTACATAACGCAGTACACCAGAGCACAGGAATTACGGTTCAGGCCAGGTTACAAATGCTGTTTCTAAGCTGTGTTTGTAACTAAACAGCAATGGCCACACAAAGGTGCACAATCATGAACTCACATTCCCTTCTTGCCATCTGGGAATTTAAGGACAATCTTCATTAACTTTAATTAAAGACGTTGCTTCCTTTCAGATGCGGGTGACAATCCAAGCGTATATTAAGCAGCTCAAGCCACGTATTTCCCCCAAGCATTACCCATGGCTCTGTTCCCTTGGTCCACAAATTTAACATACTGTATCACACACAAAGAAGGGAAGGTAGAGTGATGGCTCCTTGGATCTGAAGACCACGCTCCTCCTCTGCCTGTCCATCTCAGGAGGTTCACCTGGGTTAATCAATAAGCCACCTTGCTATTTTCCTGGCTTGCAGTTTACTACAATTCCATAGCCTCTCACTAACTTGTGGATATCTGAAGAATACGAGAGATATAAGAACTGCACCCTAAGCCTTCGGGGTCCCAATCACATAAACACGCCTGGGAGAGTCCGATCACTCTCCACTGACCAGAGTGCAGGTCTGAACAGGATATATTCCCTTGCACTGAGGACAAATGAGCCAATCGGCATTTACAAATAGCTAATTTGCTCAAAACTTTTAAAAGGTAAGCCATATGTTGATTGTACCTTGTACTTACAAAACGCCTTCAAATAGTTTTAAACCCTTCTGAGCAAGTTTCCAGGATTAGCACTGCTCCTTTCTTCTCAGGAGAGTGGTGGCACATTGTAAAATGCCTCTTCTGTGCTCCTCGCCAACTTTAAAATCTCTTCACATTGCATTTTGGAATGTCACGTTCACAAGAACATGGGAGGATTTCTGCGTCTCAGTGGGAGAGTGTTATGTTTTTCTGAATGCAAACAAAGGATATTAAGCAGCCTGTAGTGCACATTATACCACTGCAGCCCACCAGAAACAAAAGTACGGATTCAATTTTCCACCACATAATGACTATATCGGGTACAGAGCTGGATGAACTAATTTATTGCTTCGGAATCGTACTAATTGCTGGGCCCTTCTGCCTTCGGTTGCAGTGACACATGCAGAGAAAGACCAGCTTTAGGGCTAGATACAAATAAGATCTGTCATAAAGGATTGCTGTCATTATTCGATCAAATCTCCCATTAGCTCAGCATTAGCGATGAAGAGTATAATAGAAGACAAGAATCAAGAACTAAGATATTGTTCTGCAAGAATAGAAGAAACAGTATTAATATTTCTTGGAATTCAATTCATCTGAAGCTTTGTTTTCAGTGCCAAATGAGGTGCATTTGCTGTGAGGATTTGTTTTCCAGGGTAAAGAGAGCCTTGCCTCTGATAGGATTAAAAATCAAAATAGCTGAGTTGGATTAGCTACCTAACGATTAACAAAACGAACACCTTTTTTTTTTTTTTTGTGCTGAAGACATGGAAATGTGGAGCGAAGGAGACTTCCTGGACCATCAAGTCTCATATCCGTGTTATTGCAGACACCACATCATATAATTCCTTTCACAAACGTGTCAAGCTTATCATAATCTGGAGTAATTTCTACAATGATGTTTTCAGCATGATAGTATCAGCGACGGGGACAGAAAAAACGGCAAAATTTCCTTGATGCAAATACTGTTTCGTATGAAATTTGCAGTCATTGTACCGCAGGATTTCTGGGAAGAAATGTCTGGTTTTTTCCAAAACAACGTTTGAAGCTTTACAAAGCCCTAAGGTATATATTTTTTGTCAATGTCAGATCGTAACATGCAAAACATCGCAAAGAACTAAACAACTAAATAAAACCTCCAAAGCTTCATCCTACTAATAAGTCTTCATTTTATAGATTTTTAAAGAAGTAATATTGCATTTAATGTAAACTGTATTGTTCTGTATGGCCTCACTGAGCGCCTGCTGTTGCACTGAAGTGCTCTTCCTCACTTAAGGTGCTGCTTCTCAAACAAATACTGAAGCTGAACAATCTTCGGCCTGAAAAATCAAATTAGCACTTTCCTAAAGGTAGTGTAAGACATTTGCATGAGCGTGCAAGCTCATTCAAAAGTAACATTTGAGTGCTGGGCATTTATACCCTGGGCTTGCCTGAATAAAGCAGTATTAAGCTTCACAAATCTGAGTCTTAGTGAGAAAATATTTAGGTGCAGATAAGGTGCTTAGTTGTGCATTCAAAAAAGCCTAGGACTTTTCTGTCCCGATGCTTCGTTCTAATATACATTTCATTTACAAGTCATCAGCACGATGTTGTGGTACAAGTGATGTGGAAAAAAACAGAGTACAAGAAAAGCCAGTAACGGAGGGTAGAAATCCGGGCACAGTGAAGGCAACTGTGATGGTCGCGGTGGCTTTAATACAGCCCAACTTTCACCAACTGTTTCATCCATACAAATTCCCCTCCCTCAAAGATTTTCTTTTGCTAAAAGCAGAGAGCAATGGAAGAATTATTATATTTAATGACATGCCACAGGACAGCTGTGTTTAGAAGTCAGTCCCAGGCTGATTTCCCTTCCCTCGGTTCTGTTTTCGCAGCACTGAACTATACCCTGGTGAAAATGAATCTAAAAATCAACTCAAGGAGAAGTTCTCTCTCTCCTGAATTTTGATTCAAATCCACTGTCTTCTCATATTTTAGGCCAATTCGGCTAGACCACGGCATGTCTCAGCACTAAAGCTACTTTTTGCAGTTTGCAGCTGTAGGGGGAAATACGTCTATGTATGAAGGAAAGTGATGGAGTGAATTAAACTCCAAACACAGCCTCCAGCTAATTTTTTAATAATCTGAGTGCAAAACAGGGCCTTGAGGGTAGGCAGAGCTTTTCAGTAAACCAATCAGAACTGGATTTTATTTAAACAACAGTAAAGTCAGTCCCAGAGAGCTCAGACACTTGTATACAAAGCAGCCATATCTCACCGAGAGCCTGTACAGTAGCTCAGCATCTCAATTTCAATCACAGTTCGTTCCCTGCTGGTAGTTTTTGTCTGCAAACAAGCTGAATGTGAGCTGACAAGGGCCCCCAGAGCAAATAATACGAGCACTGGAGGAAGAAACTCACCCGGACACGGCACTGACAGTTGTGCAGCCAATTCAAAAAAATTGCAGAACAAGAACCCCAGCAACCGTGTCCTCTGCTGAAGGAGCTGCACACCACGTGAGTAATAAATAGATAAAACTTGATTTAACAAGTTTCACCTTCTGAACCACAACTTACCTTGGCAAAATAGGCACGCTACATAGCATAAGGTAAGGCCTTAGGTCTGACTGCGAGGCCAGAGAAGGAGGCGGGTTATTCGGTGAGGGTTTTCTAAGCCAAGTTTCTTCTGCATCCCTCCATCAAGGGACTGGGTTGATACTCGGATGCCTAGCCTGCAAATCCTGCCTGCTCTCTAAGCCTGCAATGGATCTGTACAGGATGTGCCCAACCTATGAAGATCTTGTAAATCTGAATTTTTTCCAGTCTCACCCTGTGGACAGGGAGCAGTAAAGGAACTGCACCTCTGGCCACAGTCTCTCCCAGGAATGCTGGTCTCAACTGACCGAGGGATACCAGGACATGCTTATTCTCCATGCCTCCCACCTACTTTTCCTTACACGGGAGCATCCAGAGGGGAGAAAAACCCTCCGGAGGGACCAAAACCACGACGCTACACCATATCATGTAGTACAATCTGTCCCCCCTTTCCAGGAAAACTGGGACAGACAGGTATCAAGCCAAGAGACATGCTGGAAACAGGCTACTGCACGGAGGAAAGACGCATTTGAAGTAATAATCCCAACAACTGCACTGTGCTAATTACACTCATGAGTTAAAACACACGCATCTCAGCATACAGTTTTAGAATGGGCATCCATTAGTTTGTAAAAGACTTTGAGACAGAATCTGCTAAACAAATGGAAGCCACCACAATCACTAACTATAGCTGTTATAACAGACCCACCTAAATCGCTTGATGTGGAGATGGTAGAGATTATTTCTTTAGAATCTCCAGCCTTCCAACATCATTACCAGCTTTAAATAGACTTTTAATATGATCATATTCACTGGTAATGACATCTCTCCCTCACCGGGGGAACATGGCACCTAACTGCAATATAACAGCTAGGTATTTATTGGGAAAAAAAGAATGAATTCTTAACACTCCATTGGGCTTATTTAGAGAAGAGAACAATCTTTTTTTTCCAGATAAATCCCACAAAATAATCTGTGACCTTCAAGACCATTTATTGGACTACTGCTCATTTAGAAGTTATTGGATTTTTAATCTGAGAAAAACAGGTTAGACAACGGCCTGCTGTTTTAGAGTTAATTTCTTCTAAGAGGTCCGATTTTTAAAAAGTGTGGACAAACACAGAAAATTAATGTTCCTATCTCATTTTCACTAACAGGACATGCAACACACAGCCATTGTTCCTGCAAATGCACCTTTTTTTTCATTCGCGTCGTTTTAAAGACACTCGTGTAGCCAGCATCCCTAGCAAAGGAAAGGAATATAAGGCTTTTTTCTGCACTTAGTCGATACCTGACACAGAAGCTCAAAAATCAGTGTAGAGAAGCCGCCTTTGGAGATGAGCTAAAGTTCTCTTTACTTTGCACCATTCAGCCAAACCAGAGTTTATAAAACAACAACTCTTTATGAGATTTCCAGTAACATTAATTGTTGGTCACAAAACTTCAAAGAAGAACAGATATTTATAGCTCAATTCATGTTTCTTTCTTTTTTCTTCTTTTTTCTTTTTTCTTTTTTTTTTCCACACACTTTTACCACAACACTTTCCAATTCGGTTCCCATGAGCACACTGAAAACAGAGTTATACCCGCTTCCTGCTGCGGCAACCTCCTTAACCACTTCACTCCTGGTGCTTCTTGCTCTTTCTTTCTCTTTTTTTTTTTTTTCCAGTGTTCAGGTCTTTTCATTGTTTTCCCCCGTGTGTCACACTTGCGTTTTCCCACATCACTTTATCATTCATCTTTGCTCTATTCAGCCACCCGCACAATAATTAAAATGGTATGGGAAATGAACTGTATATACAAAAGTCTACAGATATATACAAACACACGTATGCCTGAGTGTATATATAGATAAAAATATATAAACAAACTACACTGGGAAAACTTCTATTCAAAACAAAAATCTACTTTTCAGTAGGCAAATGACTTGCTAAATGCACTAATTGTTATAAACACGGAAGAGGGAGGTGGAAGTTTTTCAGATACATATATTAAATATTTCCCAATTCCACTGAAGAACTGGTATTCATAAACATTTATTTATAACAATGTAATCAGCATATTGATTATATTAAGCAATCCCTGTAAATCTCTCTAAGCTGAGGTTAACAATGGCTTTTCAGATGTCATTAACCATCACCTTGCAGCTTTCTCTCTATTACACACCATAAAGTTAATCATGTGCAAGGCAGTTTTTCAAGAGAAAAATCTGCTATACAGTGCAATGATCACCTTGGTATTTTCCCAGAACAAAGAAAAGGTCTTTCTTAAATAGGAAAAAGTCTATGCCATCAAAGAGTGAGTGCCGGGCAAGATAAATCATGGGTTTCCTGCAAAATTTCTCAGGTTATCTCATTAAAGGCTAAACTCTCCAGACCTTTCTTTTAGCATTAAAATCCCTGCGCCTGTTACCATGAAATCGGCCGAGACTTGTGTTTGTGTAGCAGGAAAGCCGTACTGGTGTGAAGGCAGATGCAACGGTTGTATGAATGGGTCTCGCCGAGGGAGGGCAGAGCCCTTCCACGCTTCTCCAAAGCGGCTACCTCAAAGCAAGGTGGTCTTCCCAGACAGGATCAGAAATCTTAAAATTTCAACGTTTGGAAACCAAGTGTCACAGGATTTTTTCTCTTGGCTCCACCGCGATGCGGGTGCCATGCTCAGACAACGGCCAAGCACAGAGGTCCTTCGTCCAGCACTCACGGGGCTCCATATTAATTTCTCACATAATAGGAAGTGAGATACAATGTGATATGCCACCGGCATGTATGGGAGGATGTCACTTATGTAAATGAAAGGATACATCCATAAATCATGCCATGTAAAGTCACTGACCATACTCTACACAGAGATAGCTTCTACAGGAGATCATTCATTAATAGTCAGCTATTTCAATAACAGCAGCAGTGTCATAGTGAAAGAAATTCAGACTGTCTATATTTTTTCATTTGCTTACCAAATCAATATTTATCTCCCTCTACGGTAAATTAGATAAATTCACTTAACGTGGAAAAGTAACCGTGTAGCTAGCATGAAGCACGAACTTATTAAAGTACCGTACACTGCACACGATATTCAGGAGTTCAAGCCCTGCAAAGCATTTCACAGGGAAAGCACTCAGAAAAAGATTTCAATTGATCTTTCTTTCCCCCCTCTAAGTTCCTTTGGCAACTGATTTGAAACATAGGTGCCAAATTAGGGTAGCTCTAAGGTTTCTATTACTATTTGGCACACTAAGGAGCCAGTGATTTAAAACAATATGAGATGTCCATTAGCTGTAACAATGAATTCAAATGCTTAGAAGCCAGGCTATAAATCTACCCCCTCAGAAAGATTAACCACTGTTTGCCTTAAGTTAGCAACTCTGACGATAAAACGCAACGGTGATCCCTCCCGCTATTTCATCCCCACCGAGAATGGCCCGTGAGCTGCGTCCCGCAGGAGCGGCAGCTGGGACAGGGGAGCAGGGACAAAACAGTTGGGAAATTCAGCCTTTGGACCCCCGCAATCTGAGAGGATTAAGTGAGCACGGAGGTCAGGTGCCCCTCGGGTGCTCTTCCACTCCCTCCTGCACCCCCCGGGCCATCCTGCTGGGACGCCTACCCAAGAACTCCTGGAGCTCAGCGGTCAGGGCAGGCTCAGGAGAAAAATTATTACAGCAGAGGAAATTTCCAAAAAATGTCCTCTCCCACCACTGCAAAAACTCGCCCAGGCTGCTAGGGCTCTGCAGGCAGTCCCGAGGGAAGAGGCGCTTCTGTGTTACTCTGAATTCAACCACTTATGAAGAGCTCTCGATCTGTCCTCGTGCCCATGGCTTGCCTGTAGCTTATGCCTTTCCACTCTTACGCCAAAGGTAGTTTTTAATTCTGACTTTTGCTGAAGCCATGCGTAAGTAAAGTCTATGCCAAGGTCATGGGGAGATGGAGCTGCTCTGTACCCATCTAGTCCAGGGTGCCCGAAGTTCTGCAGCACAGGATGCTGGACATACGGCAAACAGTAGCTTATTGCTCACAGCCCATGAGTGGTAGATGGCTGCTCCATGTGCTAGAGAAGGCAGATTGGAAGTGAGAGACAGGAATGGATAAACAGAAGAGTGGATTTAAAAAAAAAAAATAAAAAAATTAATATTTTGTCTTCCTGATGTGCCTAGATTGACAGTATGTCATTCACTTACCCACTGGACAGTTACACCATGGACAACAGCAAAAACTAGCAAGGAGCATGAATTTATTACCTCCATTCAGATTTTGTAGCAGGTTTTGGCAAGCTGCTAACGCTGCTAATATAGCACTTATTGTGTTGATGGCCATAAACTCATTTGTAAGACCATAAAACAAATTTGTATGATATCCACAAATCAATTGCTCCATTTAGATGTTATTTCTTACATAAACAAGTAACTGTGGTCTTGGCTAAGAGATATGTCAGAACGAAAATAGAAAAAAAAAAAATCATCAGGGACAAATGAAAAAGGATACAGCTACTCTCAGAGCTCGCTCAGCCTCCCTCCGTCCTTCCACAAATTTCTAATCCCAAAATCCTAAACTCCTTGAAAGCGGGGCCAAAAAGGGTGTTCAAAACGCAATTCTGCCGGACGGTGCGTGTCTGTGGACATTGTTTGTCTCAAGAAATAGATGTTTGCCGCAGCAGCAAACGCCAAGCCAGGGTTGAAAAAGAAACAGTAGCGCTCAACCATGGAAAAAGAAGAAACCCGCAGCACAAGGCCAAGAACACACAACCACTTCCTCTGAAAAGCTGCCACTCTCCTGTTTATGTTAGAACTAGTGTTTTGGGCACCCTTACCTCAATAGCCATGCGCACAGCACATCTTTTAAGGCTTCAGAGTGGAGGGAAAAAAAAAGAAAAAAGGAAAAAAAAGGAAAATACAATTTTATAATTTTAAATAAAATCAGCTAATAATATTCTTTAAAGAGACCACGCTGCGTGCACTTTCAATGCTCAGCTTCTAATTATTTGCTGGAGCATATAAATGCAGGCATTTAACCTCCTGATTTGCAAACACGAAGGAAAGATGCCCACACAAATAAAACAGCGTGTACGCGAACAGCCCCCACGCCCCACAGGCTGGCTGTGAAAACTCGGGACTGCACCATTAGCTGTTTTCTTTTGAACATTATTTGTTAACGCTGTAAAGAAAAAACGAGGGTGCCCAATTTCCAAGGTCGGAGGACAACGATGTAACATCTTCTAAATCCACGTGTTACAGTCCGTCCCTGTGTTTCTCTCGCATTCGCCCACCACAAAGTAGCTCGCGAGTGACGACGTTCTAGATGTGGTGTTTTATAACAGCAGCAAGTGGTTAACCAACGTAAATCCCACAGCGGGAGCACGGGTGGGCTCTCGGGGCAAGGCTTAGTTAGGGCGTAGCGCTTCTTTCTATGAAAATGCAGATCAAAAGCAACTGAAACCCACCCAATTACGATACGGAAGAAATTTACTGTCAGTTTACACAAAAATGAAAGAAAACATTGGTGATTTATGTACAAAGGCCAGAATAGCGAGACCTTGCAATGATGATGAACGAGTAACAACGCTCCTTTTTGCAATATTCTTACTGAACTCCCAAGGACTTGTACGCTAACAAGTATTACATTCCCACGCCTTATTTTTAAAGAAAAAGAAGTCATAATTTGAAATAATCGCAATTTTAAAGAAATGTATATAGCAATCAGCAGATATCCCTCCTGCTGCACAGAAACACTAAAAAAACCCCAAAGATCAAATGCTGATGCATCTTCCTTCTACAGTGGCTGCGGTTTTCACAGGGACACTTAGAAAAGTGACATCGAATACTGGTTTTCATGAAGTCAATCATAACCTTTAAATTCTGAACAGTAGGTTTATTCCAACATTGAATTATTTGGGGGGGGAACTCTAAATTATGGGTTGTTTTTTTTTTCTTCTTTTAATTGATTTCTCAGGTGAAAGAGTCTGGAGATCTGATTAAATTTCCTATTCATACTTGTTTATGCCATCGTAACAAAAAAAGAGCATCTAAATCCCTTTGCACAACAACGGTGTTACGCTAGTACCTGCAGAGCTCGCTAAAGGGTTGGTGGAAAATAATCACTCTTACTATAAGTGGGAAAAGAGGGTCAACACCTGCTCCAAATAGTCAAAAACGGGAATAAAGTGCAACCAGTTGAATAATAAGAGAAGCGATCTAAGACCTGGCCACGCGAATGGATGGTTAAAGCCCAGGGAGAGAGCTGTGGGCAGACTGCAGCCCCACGGGTCTCTGCTGTGGGTTTGCAAAATAACCATCAATAAAAAGGCAACAAACAAAGAAAACTGCAAATCTAGGGAGGAATGGGAGCGGGCTGTCGGCCTGGCAAGGTCAGCTCCAACGCCCCACTCAAGCTGGGAGGAGGGCTGGGGTCAGCCCCGCTGCATCCCTCCCAGCATCCCCCCAGCCCAGGAGGGCTCAGGCTGCCGTGGCACAGGACAGGGAGCGGGATGTGGCCGTGGGGGCTGCAGCCCCACGGCTGTGGGACCCAGCCAGGGGGGGCAGGATGAGGCCCCCGGTGAGCACTGCTGTCCCAGGACGGTGACGGCGTGGGGAGCACACAGCCTGCTGAACTAGGATGGCTTCTTAGCTCCTAAGTGGAAAGTTTTATAATTTATTAAATCTGCTTTTCTAGTTATCTAAAACTATTAACGTGATTGTTAAAATTCACAGCTTCCAGTTACTAAAGAAATGTGATTGTTTTATCTGGATTTCTATTATATGAATAAAATGTAACACTTTGTCCGGATAAAATGGCCCCAGAGTTTCATTAAAAAATAACAGCCTAATTCCCTAATATGAAGTTATTTTAAGTGTTTTATTAATATTGTCTTCTAAATGCACATAAGTGTGATCCCCCTTTAAGTGCAATATCTTTAGGGCTAGTTGTAATTGTATTTTCCTTATCAGTTGCTTGTGCCTGCATTTCAAATATTCATTGCTTACTTCAGGCGCTTCACTCAGACAAGAAAGAGTGCAGTGAAAAACTATTTAATCTGGACACTATTTGAATATGAAACTTTTCAGTCCCCAATACAACAGTTCTCATCCCTTTTAAGCAATTCAAACTACCACTAACAAAATTCCGATGGTGCCTGTTTATCTTGCCGTGAGTTTCATCTGTTAAAACAAAACTATAAATAAAAATCGATGTGAAACATGAAAAGCCCACCTGACACATGGAACTAAATCCTCGTCCCAATCAAGTCCACAGCAAATTAAATTACGCATTAAAGGCCACATGTCTCATCTAACTTTAAGCACCAACCAGGGGTGCCTGGTTTCAGATCCTCCGTACCCTGGAGGCCCTCGGTGGAGAAAGGGAAGAGGCACCTCTAGTGGGCAGTTCTGATTTTATTGGGTGCTGGAGGCACGTACTGCTTTTCCCTGGGCTGGAGGGTGCCAAGGGGCCCAGCTCTTACCTTAGGTGCATTGGTGCCTAAAACTAAGCCGAGGTATCCAGGCTAAGTTCAAGGTTACAGGAAATAATCACATTTCTTTTATTTAACTTGTTTTGAAGGAGAAAAGAATGCCTTTTTTCTTTTTTTTTTTTTTTTGAGGAAGAAAGAAATGGTTCAAAGAATTTGTTACACCATTATAGTCGGCCAGTTATTACTCACAAGGAAGGGAGAGAGCCACTGAAAAACTAAAAACTTTGGAGAGGTGATAGTTCTTTGTCGGTGCTGGCTAGTGGGCAGAGCAAGAGGCAGCACAGGCTGCGCGTCTTCACAGCTTCCAAGGCCAGCGACGGGCATCGCATTACACGATGTCTTTGAATTTGTCTTTGCAGGGTCACACGTATACAGCTGGGAAACCACAGGAGGGTGTTGTGATAGTTTTACAGCAAAATCATAAAATGGAGATGTGTGGCAAGCATAATTTTTCTATCGCTATCCAAATGCAGCTTTAATTAATTATACATTAATTTTCTCCAGTGACTCCTCTGCGGCCCCTGTATTCCTGAGAAACTTTGCCCTCCTCACTCCTCTCTCTTCTGCTCCGGGGTTATTGAGAACGCAGCAGGTTGAAGAGTCAGGGATTTTCTACCTACCCCATTACAGGAGCTTTTCCGCACCTTGGTATTGCTTCAGGAACGCAAAATGGGGCCAAGCACATGTGAACAGAGCAGCTGGGGAAGGAGTTTGAAACCGCACCTTCTATTTTGCTAAGTTTTCTCTTTGGAGGTGTAGAGTAAAAGGCACAGATCGATTATTGCTGAGTAGGGGTTTTCCCTTTCCAGAGAGAATCCCAAAATCAAATTTACCAGGAGGAGGTGGGAAAAGCGCAGCTCAGCACTCAGATGATCTGCTCCTGTTAATTATACCCCAGCCCAGGCTCCTGCCAGCAGCCCTTCGGTCTGGGTGCCACGGCAGGACCCTGCTCACCCACCCAGACTACCCGGAGCCCTGCAGGGAAATCTATCTGCGGCAGCTGATGGGGAAAGTTTTTGTTACAGGGCTTCTGGTTTAATACGCCCCGAGCAGCGGGTATCCCTGGAGCGGAGGACACAGGGACAGGGTTACAGTGCCCTCCCGACCGCATCTGCGTGAAGAGAAGGACTTCTCTCTTCTTGCTTCAGGGTTCCCGTGTCGGTATCCAACAGCGGACTTGGGAGACCAATGTTTACAAAACTTGGGATAAAAGCAGTTTTTTCTGGTTTTTCTTCCCAGCAAAACAGTTTTAAGCACATGATAATGAGAGAGAAGAAAATTTCTTTAGCAGCACAAAATTACTTTCCCCTTCATGTACACACTAGCTAGCTGAAGATGCTAATCCACAAATGGGCCAAAACAACCACTTATTTTTTAATCTTTCCTCTATATTAATTCCTGAGAACACTTGGCCAAACTTGCTTCATGTTTTCTGTCTATTTTCTACAGCTTACTGAGCCAGACTGACATGCAGACAATTTCTAATTGATTTTTTTTTTTTCCAAAGTTAAGTCTTTTTGGTAGCATTTTTTTTTCTCAGCTGACAGTGTGACTGTCCTCGTTAGCACGATGAAGTTGCATAAAACTATTAAATGGATACTCTTCGCATGTCTATACCTACCAATAAACAGAGATAAATAATGCAGCTCTGCATACTTCAGGTTTAGATAATTGCTGAATCACAAAAGCACATACAAAGAGTTTTGATGGCAAATTGCGATTATGTTTTTATTTTGCTTTTTATTTATGCAGTCCTGTCCGTCAGTGGAATAAAGCTGTTTTGAGCACGTTCCCAATCATTTGTCTCTCTTACTAAAGTTGGTGTTTGCTGGTCATGCCACAGCTTGGTAATGATTAATGTGAAGTTTACAGTGTCTACCCAGAGTGTGTAGAAGAACTGGCAACTCAAAATTATATTCATCATACTGGCTCTCAGGCTGAGGTTTTCTACATCCAGACACACGCTGTCCCCAGCAGAAATCCACCAAGTCAGAAAATATCTCCTTTTCTTTACTACAAATAACTCTCCCTTATGGAATATTATGAAAAAAACATAACAGGAAACAAAATTCATTTTCAGATCATTTGTATCACTCTGTGATCTCCTGATAAAGTATCACCGATTTACTCACCAAGAGATTTAAACAGAAGTAGGCATAGCATGTAAAACATACAGAAATTAAGTTAATTTATATTTAATTATAATATTAAATTATATGCATACAGGAGAGGGTCGCATTTGAGAAAGCCTTATCACAAGAAAATGGGTTAAAACAAATATAGTCCACCTTTTTTCAGTTAAAATAATTGAATATTAAAATCAACTGATCTAGATACGTTCACCCAACAGCCCGCAGAGAGGTTTACTGGACACAACATACCCTAAGCTGTCTGAAATACAAAGGCTAGAAAAAACGCTCAGGGCACTCAGCCTCCGTGCTGCGTGCCTGGGAAGAAGGAGAGGTTGTGTCTCGTCCTTCCAGAAGGACTGCGGGCACAGAAAACATCGTTAACCTGCACATAAAGGGTCTGCCCAGAGCGGGACCTGGGCTTTCTAGTATCAAGGGAACTGGACACCCCCCTCCCAGTCAATTGAAAATAAAGCAACTTTCACCATTTATTCTGTTGAGATGGCTGGATCTCCAGTCCGGGCAGTTACGTGTGTGGAAAGGGAATTCCACGTACCATGACCCGGATTCAGAAACCAGTTCAGCCTATATTTAAGCATTTTTCTCAGCCAGACACGGCTGATGACTGAAGGCACGACTGCAATAGAAACGGTAACTATGAAAACAATACACTTTTTATAAAGAACACAGAGGTATTCCCTAACAGCAGTAATTTCATGACTTGCTTTCACAGATTCAACTGATTATAGGTGACAGCATGGATGCTCCGCATCTCTGAAAATCAGGCTCTAATCGTGGAAGACTTGAATCAGGGTACACAGAATTTCACTGGAAAAGCACCCAAGAGCTCGGCTTTCACCTGCTGTACGCTTATCCTGCATGGCTTATCCCACCCCACCAGTAAGATGGGCAAGGTTGCTTTTCCACAGGGCTGCCAAAAAGTACTGCAGGAAATTCCCAAAGAGATCAATAGTGTGGTTTTCTAATGTGCTCTTAAGGTGCTTCCCAGAGGAAAAAATACTTAAAAATTCAGTAAAATGCCTCCATATTTGCAGTGACAAGACAGGAGGGACTCTATTATAGTAACCACAGGCTTGGCTGTTTAGAGTAGGTTGTAACGTGCAATAATACAGACAAAGCTAAAAATGCAGCTTAAGAGGAATGTAAGAAAACATGATTTCACGGCACCTCCCACCTGTGCAGAAACTGTTGTTATTCCATTGACCACATCCCACAGTCAGCACTCTGCAACCTGAGGGACTTCCGAGCTTCCCCGTTAGCGCCATCCAGCCTCAGTCATTTTCTTTTAATCCTTCGTTTGAAATGACATGCGTTATTGACGCTTTTTTCTAATAGCTCGCAACGTTTTCTAACAACTTTACAAACGTCAATCACACTTCACTCCAGAAGCCCTATTGATTTCCCTACTTGCACTGTATCTGAGCTACTTTAGAGATATTCCACATCGCATCTCACATATGATGAACAGAAAAGATGCTGCAGGACTGGTGCTATGTGGTTTTACTTATTTTTCAAGAAGAACATAGGCTCTTCTTCCCATCACGCAAGAGTGCAAAGTCTTTATCCTCATCTCAAGGATGTTTATAATAACTAGTAAGAGTTCAGAACACAGATGATTTAGTATGTGTGAGTGACATATACACAAAAAATACTTTATTTTTTCCTACGTGAAAGCTTTGCAGAACAAGCATTGTTGTGGGATGCATACTGCATTAAGAAAAACCCTTAGCAAATACAGCACTTGACAAATTAATGTCTAAAATCCGGGCTTCCCATGGCTGCTTAAGAAATGCACGTGGTTCTTAATAACAATGGGTACTTGATTTGTTATTAATTTTTCACATCCTTGGACAAAGGCCAAAAATATTTCAGTAAAAGCCTGTATGGTAACAGTCATACCTAGAACTATTTCACGCAGATAATTCCTGAGGAAGTTTCAAAACACTGGAAGTTACCTTCTAACCTACCTCCAAAATTTTATTTCTAACCTGTATCTCAACTAGAAAAGGTGCTGTCTTCATTTTTTCCCCCTTTTTAAATCTACTTACTCGTTTGCAGAATTCTTAGTGGAAAACTTTGCATCTAGTCTGGGAAAGGGAAAAATCAAATTTCCACCTGCTGCCATTTGAAATGCCCCTCAAAACCAGGTTTAAAAATGTATCGTGAATGTATGTTCTGGCAATGAAGAAATGCTGCAATGCTGGAGCCGAAACGCACAATAATTTCTCAGATAGAAGGATCTTAATTGCTTCAGAGGCACAGGTTGTTTGTTCTTCCAAACTACGCAAAATTTCAATATATAATGATGCCTTGTGCATACGTGTGAATTTTGACAAATTATTTACCTTGAGTCTGTGAAGAAAACTAGTAGTACTGCATTATTTCTACTTCCCCCCCCCCCACTTTTTTCTATGAACTTGTTACCTATTGCTTGAAGTGAAAAGGAACTCTCAAAACCCACGTTAGCCTCTTGAATGAATACGGCCAAAGACATATTAAACATTTGTTCCACACAAGCCTGAAAGTTCATTTTGAGGAGATGTTTGTTCTTTTACGAGAATGAAATTCTTAACCTTTTTTTTTTTTCCTGAGATCAGCATGATTTAAAATAGATGAGCTACCAAGCAGATACTGGTGTTTATAACCGAATTGCTAGCGACGCTCACTATAATGAAAGCAAAACACTGAACGTAAAGATACTATGATCCACTGTACTGAAAGAGTTAAATTTACGATGTCTTCCCCATCGCCAGTACTTTAAGGAAAAGTAGAGGTTGGAGTTGTTTTTCTTTTTTTTGTCTGGAGAGGAAACTGTCACTTTGTGTTTTCAGGTTTGTAGAAAAGCCTTTTTTAATGTAAACATTCATTAAACTAATTTGAAGTTGTCATTACTCTCCTCCCCTGCTGCTTTATATCAGATTATTCCTAAGTGCTTGGTGAAGAGCCCCATAAACACACAGTCTATTTCCCTGCAGGGTATAATCACACAGTTTGCACTGTGATTTATGCTGTATGGCACTGGTGAGTGTCCTAAACTTTGAAAGGGCTTAGTTCTTCAGCAGATGCACTACTCCCTTTATATTTAAACAAAGTTCAGCTAACCCTCCCAGTCTATTACAGACATTGTTTAGCTCTTTCGCTTCACAATAAGGCTTGTTAAGTACTGATTAAATACAAATCGGTGACACTTTTAATTAAGGAAATGGGAATTCAGAAATAATTGCCTTTAAGTTTCAATACAAACATTTTACAACTGTTGTCTTCCCTTCCCCCTTCCCACACCAGCAAGAAACATCGCCAATTTGGAAAGGAACACACTAGAAATCTGATTTGGATTTTGGTGGAAATACTAATTCCGACTCTAGAGGATCTTTTCTGACATCTTTCATAGAAGTCAAATCCCAGAGGAAGTTCTATGGTGCCGTCTTGAGCAGAGGACGCAAGATCATTTTGCTCTGGAGACTGAAAACCTGAGGATAGCTGGCGTTATCAGCCTCTGCTGCGTTCAGGAGTATCGGAGGCCTCAGAAAGATAAAATTTCTCTCATAGAGAAGATAACCGGTGATGATTTCAGTCCACTCCTCTAGTTAATGTTAATCTAGAAAATACAGTAATTACTTTGATAATAAAACACTCTTCAGGCATTCCATTTATACACTTTAGACAGTCTGTATGCGTTGCGTGCCAATAATGAGTTGCAAATGTGACACTTTTCTCGGGCAAGGAGTCCCGGTGGATGCATCCCTTCAGGAAGGGCGCGACAGCCCCTCGAGATGCCCAAGGAAGGGTCACAGCCACCAGACCCCTGGCGTCGCTACTCAAACAACCACCATTTACCTACATTTCGCCCCACGTGAGACCGAAGAGGACGTGCCCTCGGCCAAAGCCTGTACCTTCGCACACTCCAGACACATCCAGCTGCGCTGCCCACAAACGGGAGACACAAGAGGCAGGAGCGGCCTCCTCTCTGCCGCCGCTGAGGATTTTAGGGGAGCCCACGGCTCACCCTGTAAGCGCAGAGTTCACCTTCCAGCCAGCCCGTGCCACCCGTAAGTAAAGATTTCCCTTGTCTGATAAATGCCCCTATTTTTGTCAGGACTCGGGGATGAACAGCCAACGAGCAGACAGAGAGGGGAGGACGCGCCAGGGAAGCGGAGCCGGCATCCCGCAGCCGAACTGCTGGCAGAATCGCCATCGCAGCAGGCTGAGGTTCCCAGCACTATTTTTGGCCATTACTGCAGATGTGATGCTGCGAAGTTCAGGGAAACTAGCAGGAGCACAATTCAGATGTCTAATTTAAACTAAAATTAAAAGCCCTCTTCTTCACCTTTTAGATGTCTTCTCCCACCTCTCCCCCTTTTGGTTACGACAGCAGCTAAATCCAGGTCTGTGCTACAGGGAGAGTACTCAGCAGAACCAGCACTTTATTTTATTATTAATTTAAACCTTAGTCGACCTAGTTAAGATAATTAAGGTTCTCTATTTTTCCATTGCAAATAATGAATTTTGTTAAAGAAAGTATAATTTACAGTACATACATAGGACATACAAAAGTAAATCCTAACCGTGCCAGAAGACCAAGAAATAGGACAGACGTTTAGTATGAAACATATTCCTTGCAATTAAAATCAGAATGTGCTTTTCTGTTTACCTGCTCGTGACTAATAGATTCAGCTAAGATACATTTCACATTAATATCACATTGCATTTTCAAAACATATTGTAGCTGTTAACATATTTATAGGGTAGCAGTAGTGGAGACCTGTACTTGGATGTAACATTTTAAAAAAATATTTGTCAGAATACCAGGAACAGCTATTCAAACAAATTAAGCCTAAATGCTAAAAAGAGCCAGTGACAAATTCAGAAGTGCATGAGTGGCACTTTAAGTTCCACGATATCAGCATAAATTGATGTAAACCTACCCACCCAGGGAAAGGAAAGGTGAGAAAATAGCAGGAAAAGCAAATAACGGAAAGGTGTAAAATAGATTGTGCGCGGTGGGAAAGTTTTATCTGACACCTCTTAGATGCTTTTCCTCTTACCACACCTTTTTCTGTCTTCTCCCTATGAATTACACCAACTCATACTACACAGAAATTACAAGCAACACACCATTTAATTTGGCATATTCAATTCTAGGAATCTTAAAGAAAAAAAAAAAAAATAAATCCCAAATTGTACCTGTTTAAAGCCAGCTCCTCCAGTCACACGATGCTATAAACATTTATCAATCTGACACGGCAAGGCTGGGCCCCCATTATTATCCTTTTGTGACCTGCACAGCTGGTCCAAAAAACAGTTGTCTCCAATTATGCCCACAGATAATGGTGGGTAAATTCAGCTGTGCAGTATTAGCTCAACCTAAATATGATCCCATTTGACTAATTTCCTAATTCTTAGCAGGGTGCTTAAAGAACCTATTATCATGCAGACTCAAGGAACACAGAAGTCTGGTTATTTGCATCTGTTCTGTGAAAGGCATTTATCAACTGTGCCACAAATTAGAAGTTTGCAGCTAACAGACTAATTTGTTACCTACATATACCAATCACAGGCACTCGGTGCCTAAAATAATTGCGTCTGGAATTTGTTTAAACTTTTAATGTCGCATAAATGGGTGTTTGTTTCCAACCGATATATCTTATAATTAAACAGCTTGAAACGGGAAAGGTTGAAATTGGGTCAAAAAAGATATATTCCTTCACGAAATCATGTGTGTATTCATTAACCCAGCTGGAACGCTGTTATTGGCACGATTGCTGCTACTTGACTGAACTGTGATCATAAAGGTTATTAAATGGGTTAAAAATAAGGCAGCAGAAAAATGGAAATTACTTGCATATATAACCGTGCTTTTTGCAAAAAAAAAGCAAATTGTGTAGCATGGTTTGTATGCCACGGAGCACAACCTGCCATGCAGCACACCGACTGGGTTTTTTGAAATCTGATTAATCTTCTCAGTAGCCTAACATAAACTCCTAGAGCTGCAGGCATATTGATATTTGGATTTTCTTCCTACATTCACTTCTCTCTAATCTTCTTCCTGAACACATCTGTTACTAAATCAATCTTCAGCGTTGTTTCTCTGCAAACTTCACACGTCCATTTGAACTTTCTTTGACTTTCTCATGCCTCAGCCGAGTCTGCTCTGAGCTCGAACATACTGTCATATAGCAGCCCTCAGCCCATGCCTTCTCCTGAATCCAAAACAAATTTGGACTCTATTTTCAAGATCCTTCCCAGATACCATTCTGTTTTCAGCCAGAAACATATATGAAAGAGATGTATACGCACTTCCTCGTATCTTGACATCTTTCCTTCCCTCTCGTTTCCTACATTTCTCAACAAACCAAACTTCTTTGTCTCCTTTTCTCATCTCTGTCATTAATTCAGGAATCCGTCCATATTCAAGCACTTAATTACGCTCTTACTTTATGAACTGCTTGAATCTTCATACCTCCTGACTTCCTCGCAGTGCTCTGCACCACGCCATTCGTGCTAAGGTGACAAGAAAGTGATACCAGCACATCTATCCATGAACAGACTCATGCTAAAAGCTTACTGTGCTTGACGACCTGCAGGGTAATTACTTCCTAGATAAGTCGCGTTTCTCCAAATGGATCGGATTTTAAGGAGTAAAATTTTCTGCTATTACAAAAAAGAAAAAACTAGAAATAAAAACCCTGAAAGCATTGCAGAGACAGAGGAAGTTTTCCCAGGCAATAGGAAGGCAAGGATCTGCTTATATGGAGGCATTTATAAAGGAAGACCCCAAGAAAGCTGTCTTAGCATGATGGGAAACAGCAGGATTCAGAAAAGAAGCTGCATGTTCAAAAAGGGAACCTAAATCAAATGGTCTGTGATCAGATCCTCAAGAATAATCAATAGCAGCATGGAAAGTGATGCAGAGATGCTGCACAGGCACTTTGTAATGCACTATCTAAAATGAAGGTGATTCATTTTGGCAAGGTTCTGCCTTCTTCAAATATCACAAGTGTTAAGGGACAAAAGTTGTAGTGAGAGGACCTTTATGGCTGCACCTCTAGGAAAGTATGCACTCCAACTTATTTTTGTGAGGAGAGAGAAAAAGGAGCAGAAATCCTAAAACGGACAGAAGAGTAAACTGAGATTCAGTGTCCAGACAGTATGTCAGAGATCCCAAAGACCTCCCCGCACCTATTTACACCGCGGGAAATGGATGATAAGTTTGACCAGGCATCAGCCTAGAAAGGGAGCTGGGAGGTGATGACATTTCCACATATGCTCCTTTATCACGCCAGAGCAGTTACCAATCTGGGTAGCTCCATGGTTTCTTTAGTCCTACCTCTCACCCCAGTTCTTCAAATCTCAAATCTCTTTTTTCCCCTGGCCTGGGTAAGTGATTCTTACCCTTTTCTACAGTGTAAACAACCCAAACTTTACTGCTTGACCCCCAGCTTTACAGTCTTCAGTCTCAGTCTCTCTGTAACTTGATCGCTGAACCAGACTTCACCCCTGCCTTCCTGATACGGTAGGCCTCATCTCATTCCTGGGCGGGGAGAGCCTGTAATCAGATATGAAACAATCTGTTTATTACTTTAAAAATTCTTTTTTTTTTTTTTTTTTAATAAATAAATTCACTCTCGGTGCAGCTTGGCAGACCTACTGACTCAAGTGTCCTGTTCAGAGCCGAGCTCAAAGGAAACTTTCATCTTAATTCAGACATTCCCTTGCACATGGGCACTTCCTCATGGGTTTCCATCCTGACCTGGCATGGAGATTAATTGTGCTTTGGTGATGATTTAGCCTTTGATCCCCTATTGAGCCCCAGGACAAAGTGATAGTTGTGAGGTGGTTACTGGGATATGAACGATTTGCTATTAGGCGATTGACTGACATCCCATCCTTGTTTCACATAAATCCTGTTCTCAATATTCATAATAGCTTTCAATTCCTGCTGGCGTGAGCAGGAGATGACTGGATAACCAGGAAATGAAAGACATAACCAGCCCCTTGAGTGATCCTACCCCCTGAAAAAAATAATTGATGAATGACATGATGCAAACAGTACATTGCATCGGCGAGACAATTAGCACCGTAGCCTACTAATAGATATATATCTCATATGCATGGGCGGGAAAATGCATTTTTCAGATAGGTAATATTTAACTGGGTTTAGGATTAAGTTTGTATTCCAGAGATAATTTGCCTGATAGTGAACACGACAAAGAAAGGGTAAAATCTAAGATGCTGGGAGTGAAAAGGACTGCTGGGTGGCCAGTGGTACTCTGACCACTCAGTTACGGTTCTTGCAGGGATGTAACAAAACCTGGGGTGTGACGACTGCCAATAAAACAGAACAGGATTGGCCCCCACAGAAATTCTGCAGTGACCTTGTCCTGCCGGGCACCGTGAGCAAAATAGGACACACGCAAACACTGACTGCCTAAACCCAGGGAGTTCGTACGGCAGCTCGTAGCGGCTTTCTCTGGGAATGATACAATATTCACAATATGAAGCACGATCCTCACAGCACAAGTGCCACTGAAGCCGAGGATAAATAGGATGGAGTGTTGCTATCAGAACTAAGTGCAAGCTTTGAGGAATTTGTTTAGGTTAAATTCCACAAATTTTAGGATGGTGATAATAATGGTCATTATGGACCAAGTATTTTCCAGAGAAAGTGCCTTGAAATTGAAAACACACTAAACTAATGCTTAGTGAGAGCAGTTGGTAAAGCGTTACTTCTAGTGAATTACAGTTGTCTTCTTTCTTCTCTGATAATTTGTGACAATTGCATCCTAATGCTATTTCATTGATTTCTACTCCACTTCAGCTCCCATGCTGGGTTCAGTCACGGTGACAATACACAAACATTAACCTGCTATAGGGGGACCTACGACACACGCTTTCTTCATAGAAAAATCCTATAGAATTTAAAAGGAGCAGACTGTAACACAGTCCTACACGTACTCCTTTAGAAGTCCATAGAATTGAATGAGGAGCCACATCAGTCATACAGATTACCTTTTTCTTAAGCTTTCATGGGAATTACAATATAGTCCTTTCAAAAAATGATGCAGAGAATTTGTTGATATGTTGAAGCTGTTATTTACAGAATGCTACACCTCTGTTTTGCATATCTGCTTTGGCTGATAAGGCCTTTAGCATTGACTTACCAGACCAGAGACAATAGATAGTGTTAACCTGAACTAACGCACTTCGACTGAATGACTGCGATGATGAAGCAAGGAACTATTTTTCTCCGCAGGGAACGTCATTTGGAGAGTGGGAAATTCCCAGGCACAAAACAATGAGGCCCGGTGTTGGAAGAGGGAAAGGTAATGCCGGACAGACATAGATAGGAAGAGTTATAGACCAACTTCAGCCATGGCATCAGCGGATTTCACTAATGGCCAGTTAAAGTGGGAAGACTCCCCGGTTCAGATGGGAAGCAGCGAGTTACAGAAGGATCCTGGCCCAGCAGACCTTAGCTATAACATTTAAAAAATGCTTGAGTGTTCAGAAAATAAATAAATAAGCAGAGAATTCATTTTTGTCTACGTCTGTGTATCTCACAGTTCAAAATAAACAGCAGTCATGTCTTAGAGTCCTCTGCAAAGCCTGTGGTATATGCTGTACTAACAGAGATAAACTGCAAAAGCAAAATTGTCAAACTCTAGAAAAAATAAAGACCTGTGGGAGAGAGGAAGTGCTGGAACTTCCAGCAGTGTTTCTAACGCTTTGGGTAAATATTTGTTAAGTTCAGTCCCCTCATGGACCAAACCATAGAAATACTCAGAGTTTCTATAAGAAGTTTCAGAATCAATATTTGTGCAGAAAACTTCCGTGTCGTCACGGGCCTATGCTCTGGCACGTCCTTCGAGACCTGCTTCTCTCCTGCCTCCCAGCCTCGGTACGAAGAGTTGTTCTGCATCTGTCCAGGTTCTGCAGTGGCCTTTCAGAAAACATCTCTTAGGATCAGGTCTCATTGCTACCATAAGGGTCTATGCTATAAAGAGACATCCTGAACCCATGAGGGAAGTGAGAGAAGAACCAAAGTATTTGTACCGCTTCAAGGAGATGTGCGTTCCCAGGCCTCTAAACTTAGACGAGTGTCTGCCTCTTCACTTTATGCCTGATGTCACAGCCATTACCAGAGAAGTGGGGTGAGAAGGTGGTATTCCTGTTTGAGAAGTGGGTATTTATTTTCTTTCACAGTCTGTCCAGCTGGGTTGGCCTCCACAATACATTTTGCACTTCTCCGCTAGTCAAGCATGATGCCTTAACTTAAATAGCACGGGACAGAAAGTCTGCGTTTGTCCTTGTGAATGACAAATTCCTAGTCACTAGGACACCAAACTAGGTAAGACGTATGGAAATCTCGTGCACAGGAAGATCAACATTTATATTAGTATCTATTTGTCTATAAATGTCCTATAGTTACTATGTCCTTTTTCCTAAGCAATGACATATAAACACATCATAAAGTAGTGAAGCATCATATGGGAAAATAAGTCCTTAAGACCAATGACCTTTCCTGAAAGCTCAATGGCAAACTATCTGAAATGAAAAAAATCAACAATCTGATTTCAATTATTACGTTATGCAGACACAAGGGAAAGATTCTGAAAAAAAGAGATACAAACCCAGAATGAGGTTTTCACAGATGTTACCTTACTAGGGTTCCCACTGTATTTGACAGGATAAGCCGGAAGAGAGCCTATTTTTGTATCTTGGGTTAAGCTGTTAGAAGCTATTTTTAATTCTGCTGTAATGATCAGTACTTTCATTTCCCTTAGCAAACCAACAAAAAAACCCAGAAGACAAAGTCATACAACAGGGAATAGCAGGCTGCAGGGAAAGAGCCAAGGAGTTAGCTCAAAGCTGCTAATTCCACAAACAGAGGATGATGCACACATTAAAGGGGGAAAAAAAAAGGAAATTTTTCAAAACACCAAGGAATTTTAAGTGTTTGTGGATGTCACCAAAAATAGCCGACCATAATAGGACAGATACAAACTCCTACACTTGTGTGATGATCTTTACAGGGTTTACATTTTCCACAAGTTAAGCAGTCAGCGCTCCATATGCATGACATGCTCAGATGTATGCAAACTAGATAGCTCTCAATTTATCTATAACTTCATGTTCGTACTGTATGTAATTAGAGTTACACCTAAGCATCATTGTAGATACATTGATTTTCTGTCCTCCACCCCGCAAGACACAGTCCTTGTTACGTGCAGACAACGCAAGATGCATTCCTCCCATTTTTGTTGTCCTTTGGTCCACATAGTAGATAAGCAGATTACTGCTACTTTACAGCATTTCCTTTTGCTGGGCTTCAGTATTTTAAAGCTCTTTGGTTGCTCGTTTTCCTTAACTGGCAAATCTCACTGCTTAAATTCAAGCTACGAATTCAGGAAGCACACCTTGAGAATCTGGTCACCAGAGCTCCCGGATTAACTGTGCCATTTGCATAAAGGTAAACTTAATGTTGCACTTCCAGAGCTTGTATCCTCTAAATTGCACTTACTGATGAAATACAAAATCCTCTAAAAGGGTTTTCCAACCTAAACCAATTTGTAAAGTTGTCCTTTTTTTTTTATTCTAAAACATTAAAGAAATTAAAGTGATCGGCATATAATTAGATTAATTATTCATATCTTCCAAGTTGCTTTAATTCTAATATATAAAAAAAGATTAAATATCCACTCAAAGGATTAGGCAACAAGTCAAGCAGCAGCAACACATTTACATTACCTTACTGTGCAAATTATAAAACTAATTAGTCTAAAGTTTCATAAAAATGAATTGGACCTTCATTCACACGCTGACACAACTTTACATATTCAAAATTGACACTCAGATTATTTTCTTGTGTTTGTAGTACGAGTCAGCCCCCTGCCACTATGCTAGAACAGCTCTGCTTTTCTTTCTAACTAGTGAAAATTCAATCTTGACCTAAATTTATAAAAAGCTAAAAATGTTGCAGTCAACTGCACGAAAGCGAAAAGTCCAAGAGAGCCTCATTATAAATCTTAACACTGATACTGGTGAAATAGCCTGAGATAATTCTTTATGAAAATCAAAAGATTGGTTTGGTTGCTTTTTTTGATGCTTCTTTCTGATCTAGATTTCTTTCTTCTGAAAGTGCGTGTAATTTCCAGTGTGCCACACACTCTTTTCTCCTCATCTCAAATCATGTGAATGTTCATTAAAAGTCCGAAGCTGTGTACTGTAAACAGCTACGCCCCCCTTCTTTGAAAATCGCTCTTTTCTGAATAAAAAGACATTTCAGAGGAGTACAATGAGGACCACAAAAAAGACTCTCCTATCCCAAGTTTTTGCTGAGATGGTGCTGTAGGGCGGTTTCTAGGAGGTAATGAGCACCCTTAAATATCACTAATACTCTCTATGGTCCGATATTCTTCTTCTGGGTAGAAAAAACTATTAAAGAATAATAATATTTCCATTAGCTCATTCGCCACTGGAAAAAAACCAACAACGTTAGTATCCTGAAGATAATGTCTGTTTTGATCTTGTGGGCAAAGAAACAGGTTGTTCTAGTTTCTTAAGGTTGTTACTCACCCTTATCTAAGGTAAAATGAAACCCATCGCTATGAACAGTTTTCCAAAGAATTGCTTTGCCTATTTTTAGCCATGTAAGCTATGTAACACTTCAAAAGCAGACTGCACTGTATTTAAAGCATACTTTTTCATTGCACAAGGCCCGTAGGAAGTTAAACGTATTACCTTTAGAAAAACCTAAATTGGATATTCACATCTGAAATGTCCAGTGAAACCTGAAGACAAAAGTCAACATTTTCAAAATTAAACTGTTTACAAAATGTCTGTTAGAAACGTTCCTTGGACTTTATTCTTGTTATTTCAGGCTTTCAAACAGCCTGACCCTCACCCAGCTCTTTAGGTGCGCTCTTTTCAAGAGCCAAAGAAGAAAGGGGTTCTGGGCTGGGAGAGTTTTGCTCGTACACCTCAATTTTGTGAAATATTTGCTGACTGTTGGCCATAACCGAGATCCCACTCAGGGACGGCGGGCAAAACAAAAGTTCTGAGCTACAGCCAGGCTAGCACAGATGCTAAGGGTACTCCAGCAAAATGGGAAGACGGGCTCCTTCGAAACACTTCACAGCTCTGTTACACGCATCATGCAATTAACTCCTTGATGGGGTTAGGAAGCAATATTTTGTTCCGACTGCTGGACGGGTCTTTACGTGATCGGAAAACAATCATCTTGGACGGACTATTAGAGTTCATTTCAACACCAAGTGGCCGGCTATTAGGCAGCTGGAAGTTCTGATGATAACAGAAAAGATAATTAGGCTAGTTCACAGACAGCAGAAGGAGCACTTGCCCTGCCATGAAGACGGCTAAAAGTTTGAAGAAATAAGAAAAACTAGAAGGAAGGTAAATTCACTAGAATAAGCAGTTGGTGCTTTAGAGCATAATTATCAGAAAGAAAACACGTTGTTTAGCATACTTTATGTTAATGGTGGGCTAGCGTGGCCCTCTGTGCATAATTTAGCTGAACAATTGATAAGAAATTTTAATACATATATATATATGATTACGGCTACAGAAAAAAAAGACAAAACACAAGAGAGATCATAATAGGCACACGTGAACTCTGAAGGCCTAATTACATCACGGGGGAGGGTAAGCAGTTACTGCTGAATCAAGCAGAAAATTGGGGTAATTTGTAAACAGGTAGAGCTGTTATCCAGGTGCGCCAGCATGTGCGTGGGGGCTGGCGGTGGGGCTTCGAACTGAGGACTTCCATCTGCGTTACAGAGCAAGCAGCACAGCTGAATGCTTCCCTCAGCTTAACCAAAGGAAATTAAATACAGAAAAGGGGCCAAATAGCCCCCCTCGCCTCCCCGCTGCAGCCCCCTGCCCAGCCAAGAGCTGGATAACCCAACGCAGTGGGATGTTTGCAGGAAAAGAAATGCCATCCGTGGGCGAAGCCTGAAGTTAGCGGTTGTGCGTGTGAAGCTCCGAGATAAAGCTAACTGACTTGGTGTTCTGCCATCAGTACGCTCCCTACTCCACCGAGAGCGAAATATTTCATAAGTGGCTCCCCGGCAGCAGAAGGGACCACGCACAGGTGAGCTGCTGCCAGTGGTGCCCGGTGAGGGCATGGTCTCTCCCCCAGAACAGACAGGAGTTTCTTTAGGTGGCCAGTTATGGGAGGGAGAAGGGGAAATCAAGCTGCCGGGACTTCGAGTAAGAAGTATGCCTAAGGTACTCATTTCTAGCACGGATGGATGGGAGAATCTGTCTTGCACAGTGTCATAGAAAAAGGTTTGAAACCATATTTTTAACCAAAAATATGTAATAGAACATGATATTTTACCAAGTTATAACAATGTGCCTGTTGTCCTCTCTTGGGGTGGGGGTGGCAGAGCAGTTAAAATGTCTCCTGGTGCCTTCAAAAGTAGGAGTTTGAGTCTGACCTCTGCCAACACGAGGAGGCAAAGTGAGCTGGTAGGTGTGTGACCAGCTGCCATTTAGCGCAGCATTGCGGCTGCGTGCAAACCTGCTTCAGGACAGTCCTACTGCGCAGCCAAGTGCCTAACCCCGATGCATTGAAAGCGTGCGAAGGAAAAAAATACTTCGGAAATCCTCGCATCTCGGATTGAGCGCTCACACATGTAGATTTTGCAGCCTGGAGGTTTAAGCAGAAGCTCATAAAACAGCTCCTGACAGCACCGCATGTGAAATATTCTTAATGTTTTCTGGAGGGGCCGTTTCCATTGCTATGGTAGATACCTAGCAGATTTCACTAAAAAGAGCAAGCGCGTTAGCTCCTGCCATGCCTGCACAGCAATTCTGGCAGGCTCAGGGTGTTTCCCCCCCGCCCCGTCTCAGATTCATTCATCTCACTAGCAACATGCAAAGCAACAATAAAACAAGCAAGTCTCTTTCTCTTTAGAAACTGGCCGAGTGGCAATCACGGCCTTCAGAGTCCTGCCGTGCAAGGACAGACCTGCCAGCACCATGGCCCTGCTGAGGCCCCGACCATGGCCACCAGCTATGGAAGGGTCCCAGGAGCCATGGAGCAGCTGTTCCCAGGCCACGCTCACAGACCTGAACCTGAGGGAAGCACTCTAAGGTGCGTGAACTGTTACAGTTCATGCATATTTATGTTGCGTCTTTGCCGTATTTTCTTTTAAGGGCCTCCAGGATGACCGGCCAGCCCCAGCCACCAAATCCCAGCTGAAGCTTGCAATGGAATTCAAGGATGAGGGGTGAGCAGAAAGCTAGGACTGTTTTCTAATGATTTTTTTTTTTTTTTACATTAAACCTCCCTCCATCTGTGCCTTTTTGTGCCAGACAGACCAGTAATTATCAGGAAATCCCTTCACTTTTAATCTACATCAGTATGAATGCAATCTCGGAGCAACCCACGGTGACTGGAAGCTATTATTTTCATAGGAAATAATAGTGACTGGAAGCGATAACTCACGGCGCGCAGTGTGTGTGTCATCATCTGATAACATGCAAGGCTGTACATCCCACCACATCGTTCTGTTGCAGGGCTACGATAGCCTTTATTAAAGGGGAACGATTGAACCAGGAACCTTGTCAGATCTGCAGGGGAGGCTGTGGGGGTTGGATCAACATGGAACTTCCATTCATTATTTATGGTCATAAAAATTTGGGGTCTTGGAATTGGCAGCATGAAAAGCTGTTTCCATTTGAGCTATAATTCTCGTTTGTACTTTCAGTCATTGAGTACGTCTCAGATAAACATTCGTTTGGGAGACAAAAGATTACAGCACGGGGAAAAAAAAATAACAACCCAAGGATATTTAGCTCTCCTCCCACAAATTCTTCCTGGAAATTTTCTTGCAAAATCCTCTGCCCACTTGAACAGTATGCTTATGATTAACTGCAGATGAGCCCAGCAGCTTGCATGTGTAGTTAATTTGCTCTAAATTTCCATGCTGTATTATAACACTAATGATCACTAATAATAGACAAACCCACAGTTTATTGAGTAAGTAATTTGAGACATTATGATTTTTATCATGTGAATAGGATCAGGCTGACCAATTTAAACTGGGCAGAACAAGATAAATAATGTGTAAATCAATCACAACACCAGCACGCTCTGTTTCTTTGCAAAATGATAGGGATAGATTGGCGGAAAGAAGGCCCTGCTAGTTACTACTGCTAGGAAATAGAGACAATAAACTTCCATGCTCAAGGGTAAAAGGTCAGATGTGGAAGAAAGTTTTTACCTGCACTGCAAAAAGTGATTTTGTCACCTGACTACACGGGCTCCAATGAGTTTGCATTTTGTCCTGATGGGTGAGGCATGCTTTTAAAGAATAATGAAGACAGATAACTTATCATGCCGCCAATAAAAAGGAAACCACGCTAAACACGGACAAAACTATGTGAAAAAAAGTTGCCCTCTGGCTTGCGGCCAAAGCTATCTTCTAAAATCATGTAAACAAGATAGCCATCACGTGCCGTCTGAGAGACAGCCATTTCAGGACTAAAATAGATACTTATATTTGTTGTTTCTTTCATAGGAATTCTAGTTTTGATTGAAGCATTTATTTTTAACTTTAGAAAACACTGAAGGTTCATTAATTAGAAATCCTATTTTGCACATTTGTAACTAATTGCTTTAAAGAATAGTTAAAAATAGAAAATAACTAAGGTACATTTAATGACTTCATGAGTGATTAGTGTACTCGAATGATGCGTACCTGCCTGTGGCAGTGGGACTTGCAAGGTACTGTGAGAATTTGGAAGGAAGTTTTGTTGAGTATAAAGCATTATTCATTTTTAGAGAACAAAGGAAAGTAGAGGAAGAAATTTCTTGGATTCATCTTTCTTTGGACTTCACTATACGAGCCTCAGAGACAGAGCTTCACTCCAGCAGAAGGCAGCTGCACGTACGTCTCTCCAGAGCCTGGTAAAAATGCTCGGAGGTATGGACAGAGGAGAGAGCTTTAATATAACGTCTCCACAGTACTCTTCTGGGAATAAGAGTTAGCATGTGAATTGAACTTGCACCCAGTTATCTCATGACTGCAGCTTACCCTCAATCACAAGACAAAAATACTACAAAATATACTGTGGGGAACAATTCTTGATTGTTTCCAGGGCATGGATTAAGTGTAGCCAAATAACTCTTTTTCTCTAACTCACAGTGGTTTACGGCCAGCCGGCCAGTCACATCCTTCACGTTTAAATGGAAAACCTGGAAATAGATCACAATATATTCCAATTTTTCTTACACACTTTTACTACACTGTGTTCAAAATACATCTTTTTTTTATTTAAATGCAACTAATTTCATGCATGGATATGTAGTGTCATGTCCTGGAGTGATTTTGTACTGACAAGTCTAGCATATCAGAATCCGTGAAATCTTGGAATAAAAATACCCCAGCATTGCCTATCGTGCCTCTTAGGGAAATGTTTTGTTAAACATTGCAAATTCCCTTCGTTGAAGCAATGAGATGCTTTCTTAAAAAGAGAGCACAAAGAGAAGATGAATACTGAGCAAAAAGGAAAGAATATAATAAAGAGAATGAAAGATGCCGAAACAAGACAGCTCTGAGACTTCTTCACCTGCCTTAATTGAAAACCATCTCTAGCACCTTACGGAGAGATGGACACAGCAAGCTCCCAGCTTTAACGAAGCATTGAACACAGATGGCGCTCTATGAAAATGGTCCAACTTGATTTCCTCCCTGATTTTTCTCTGCGAGCCCAGTCTAGGTGGAAACCAAAACTACGTATCTGCCTCTGCTGCACCAGAGCAAAGGCCAGGGAGGAGGACAGCCCCTGTGAGAGCCCTGCTGATGTCCCCTGAACGGGGGAAGCCTCTGCTGAGCGCAGCTGCTGTGACAGACACTGAAGCTTCCCCTCAGCAGCAGAGGAGGGCAGGCTTCTCGCTTCAGTCCCCGCTTCAAACCGAAGGGGAAAACCATGAACAAATAAAGCATGAGACGCAGTAAGCCGACAGAATCAGAGCGGATACTCCGCTAGCAACCAGCCCAAAGTGACGAACTGCTGCAGCCAAGTGCTGTTCAAAACGTGACATTTTGGCCATTACCTATCAGGCCGCGGATTCAACCCTGCCGTCATTGGAATATGCGAATGGCTGGTGATGCTCCCTGCCCTCCGCTTGCCCCAAAGGCGGCCGCTCTCACCACGCTCCCGCTACTCCGTTCACTTGCAGAGCGTTTCTTCCGAGAGGCGGCCAGGCTTCAAGTAGCCACTTTTATCTTCCAAGCGTAATTCTCCATTCATACATTGTGAGAAACACTTCGCACCTTGTAAACTTTTAGATAGCACCACTGAGCCAAAATGGACTCGATATTTTTAAGGACTCATGGACCAAGTGTGACTGAAGTCTGCATGAATCATCTGCATTCAAGCCATAGTACCGGCCGTGAAATATCTACTGACTCAGTGCACTGTCAGCAGAATATGCTTAGGCATATCCTTTCTTTTCCTTTTTTTTTTTTTAATTATTTAACACATTTTAAACATTAACTTTAAATGAAAAACACTAGGATGAAAAAAAAGGTTTCTAATCTAAAAGTCTCCTCACGTTTTATTAAAAATAATTAATTGATCCCCTGATAATTCCCAGGATGCATGCTAGGTTTCTTATATCTATTTTATATCTGTAAACATAGATATGGATAATTAAGCTGACTTGCTAGAGCCCATGTTTTCCTAGGCCAGGTCAGAGTGAGAGCACCTAAAGTCACAGGAGATGTCCATGCTGATGTGCAAGTTCAGTCCCAACTAGCCAAGTGAGCTGCCCTACCTGCCCCCTAGTCGATACCCTGTGGTCTGTCACAAAGCCTTCCCCGCTCCACATCCTTCTCCGACAAGGCCATAACCTGTATCTCCCCTTCATCTGGGCCACGCGGTGTCAAACCCTCCTGAGTAGCCACCCTCGTGATCCGTTTTCTTTGGTGGTTGGAGTTAGTCTCAAGGTCACTCGGACCTTCTCTGTGGCACCCTCCTGCCACCATTGCGCTGGCCCAACTGCTTGTGAGGCTCCACTGAAAACTGCCCCACCAACCTGGGCCTGGACGCAGGACCCCCCAGAAAAAAAGCAGAGAAACAGCATGGTTTGCCTGGGGTAAGGCCTGAAGAACATCTTGAGAGGAAGCCACCCCTCAGAAGCAATGCTCAAGCAATAGGATTTCACAGATTCCAGGCAACCAAGTCCCCCTGAACCACTTCTGAAGTGCAGCTTTTCTCTCAGATGTAAAGGTAAAGAAATGTCCTTCCTGCATTGCTTTTTTTTTTTTTCCTCAGGGATTCCTGTATAATTTTTCTTCAATTTGAACATTTTTAATGGAAGCTGTTTTATCTTTGCTAGCCTAGAAATTCAACCAGAACATCGATGCTTTTTTTCCCCCCCCCCCAGCTGTAATAAAAATTCTTGTAGGTGCAGTGCTCAATCTCTGTGTCCTCAGTGGATACAAATGGGAATAACTGTCATGGACTTTGGCTACTCCGTTGATCACTGTATGGGGAAAAAGGTAATCCACATCAGTCTCTTAGAGGGGCTGGCTATGCTATTATCCACTGAAGTAAAGAGGAGCAATAATTTCATTTTAGCATGAAAATGAGAAGAGATCACTGGGAGCCCACGCTGGCTGAGCCACAATTTTACACGGCAAATTCTAAGAATAAAAGTCTTGTTGAAATAATGCTGCGGTGTATAAGCAGTGGTTCAAGACCCGCAAGAATACCTCTTGGGCTGAATAACGCTTCAGAAAGAGCGAGTAGATTTCATTTCTGTATAACGACTGTTCGTGATACTCATTTGGAGAGTCAAAATATCAGTCTCCTGAGAGTCTCGGCTTTACAAATGTCTGTGGAAACAATTTTTCATTCCTCCTCCTTTTAGCACAGCTTCCCCTTTCTTTATAGATATTTATCAGGCTTGGCTAGGAGCTGTATCTACAAAAATACCAAAAAAAGGTCTTCTTTTAAAAAAACAAAGTATCAATTTAAACTTTGATTTAAACTTAGTAATTCTTAAAATGTTAATGAATTTCAGGTTGGCTTGTCCATCTTAAAACTCCAGGGCCTACATCCAGGAACTTAATACCAGCAATATAATTTTAAAGCTGCTAAATAATCCCTTTATGGCAGGTAACAGAGTACTGTCAGACTTGAAAAATGGAATTAAAAGTAACTGGATTTTTAGCAACGTGAGGGTGTTAGAATTAGAGTCGTGAAGGCAGTTAATTATATTAGTAGGATGGATAATTAAAAATTACCTTCCCAAAAGAGGAAAGCCCATCTCTTACACGTTTGTCAAAATTTCAGAATGGACAAGTGATATCACAACCTAATTCCTTTTCTCTTTATATTTCTGCAGTGGTTTGTGGGGTGCCCTGCATCAGAATCTTATATGATGTGTCAGAATATAAGTTATACGACACTAAAAGTAAGGATATTTTTCAACTGGATATTTCAATACCTAATCTGAATTTATTGTGGTGGATGGAAGCAAAGAGAATGCTAAAGAGGACTCGGCATCGCTGAACTGGCAGATCCTGCAATTCATTTGCCATCTCATGTTAATTAGCTTTCCTTGTTATTCAGGGAACGGAGCACAGTAGAAAAAAGTGGCACGTTTCATGCTTTCTGGAGTTGATTGAGATCGCATCTTTTCAGCAGCAGCTGGCATTTCCATGGGCACAGTCACCCAGAGCAGGATGTAGCCGCGCTGAATTTCCAACCAAAAGCGCTTGGCGCTCTGCAACAACAGCAGCAACCTGTAAAGGCGTCTGCAGACAGACACTCGGCGCTACAAGAAGAAGCCACAGAAGTGCGAACCAAGTTTCTGCAATCCACTTATTCTCAAAGTGAATATTCACTGTAAGGAAATTTTTAAAAACCCCTTTGGTAGGAGACATTCAAAACAAGAAGCCTGAGAAAAAATGATGGTCCAATGGGTAAGGGAACGAACGGGGATTCAGGAGGACTGAACCTATTCTATTTCCAGCTCTGTCTCTGTTTCACCTGCAATCACTTAGTTTTCCTATGCCTCATCTGACTCCTCTTTAAAGCGATAATAATAATATTCATGCACCTTTTTCAAGTTATTTGAGATTTACAGGGAAGAAGCCCTACCAGAAGGCTAGGTATCATCTTACCAGCCGTGCTATTGCCTTTGTTTGCAGCTGCTTCTTCAACGGAAACCAGATTATGCACCCTCAAGTTCATAAGGAAATATTGGCCTTACATTGGAAGATTAGCTCCATCTTTCATGTGGAACCGAAATAACAGAGCACTGCAAAATTCTTTGACCTGCAAAAAATCACGAAGTAGCAAGCTGGTATCGCAAGAGGGGGACGGAATTAAGGTATCAGAAATACCAACATCTATCTCCTGTGTTTCCAATATATTCATTTTCCTAAGCTCAGCAATGTTGCATATAGCCTGCTTACTGGTGTTTTCAATCACAACTTCATTTAAACGAAGCCATCAGTGTGGGAATTATGAAGTTGCTGTTTATTTCCAGCCCCAATCACGCCATGAATTCATCACTGCTACTCTCTGCGCGCATCAAGATGTTCTGTCAAACGCAGCCTCTCACACAAGAACATGCGATCGTGATCCGCTAAATGGGAGGGGATGCCAGGGATTTATTGCATCAATGTATAATGCACATCTTTTCATGACATCTCCATCATGAGGATCTGTGAGGTTCACTCTCAGTGACGGTAATGGACATGGTTCAGAGATAATCCTCATGAAGCATCTTCTGATCCGGATTATGAATCCCACCACGTGTTACGCAAGAGGTCAAGTAAGTTTTGCGCCCACCGAGAAACGCTGGAGAGGACTAGTTAGTTACTCGGTCAGTCGTACAAAGATATGCAGAAAGTATGGGTTGGCTCATATTGCTTGTGGAGGTTCCATAATCAGTAAAATTTAATTTAATTAGTATATTGTGTCTTTCATCTACAAGGACTCTCTAAACCTATAACAATTACATACGCGCCGCAGAGGAAAGATCTGCAGAGTGGCTGAAGAATGTCCTTGTTGCCTATGGTTTAATGAACAAAATCATGGTATAGCCAGGACTGAAAAATACTCTACTGAGCAACTGAGAACGTTCTTCAGAGTAGCTACCCCCACAGGACCCAAAAGTTAAGAGCAGAGTTATAGATTTGGCCGCCTTCTGAGAGATGGTGCAGCGTGTTGTAAGGAATAATGGTTGGCACTGACTCAGTTCCTTTGTGGTGAAGTCTGCAGAGGCATCTTAACCTGTCACAGCTAATGGGTTTTGCTACGGATGCCAAAGCATAACATGGTGAAAGCATTTGAAGAAAGAAGCATAAAAATATCTAAAGCATTGATAGTCTCAGGGGCAATTTAAAAAAAAATATTTTTTATTTTTTTTTTTGTCCAATAGGTTTTCAGAAGCCTGACAACACTGGAGGACAGCAGAGTTAATGAAGAAGTAATGAAATAACTGAGGGGAAAAAGGAACTGTAAAAGTTTTTTTAAGTAATCCAAAATCATTACAAAGTCCTGGGTAGACATGCATTTTTAAACAATGACTGTAATAACGGAAAATTAGGCTCCATAACTTATTCATAGGCTTCTGGTTAACACTGTTCTCCATTTCAGGCAGTCCGCTTTATAAATAGCATCTTTAGGTGAGATGCTATTGTTTTGGCCCTGCAATATGAAAAATAACTACCTGTTCTTGTGAATTAAAGATCATTTCTCTGCATTCAGTAACCACATCTGAAGATGCGGAGTTCAGTGCAGATTATGAGGAATTGCTTCTGTTAGGAAAGGCAGAGAGGACCCAAAGCGATAAATATTCCACTTTCAACTCTAAAACCGCAGTTGCCTATTTGATATAGAAATCGTAAAAATTTAAAGGAAGAAAACAGTATTTGATGAGTCTACAATCTTTATACTTAAGGGATATTCAGAGGACCTATAAATCCTCAGTGGAATTAATAATTGAGACTCTTGAAAGCTCTAAAAGGAAATATTAAATATGCAAAATCTTGGTGAAAAGCATAATTAAGGCCATAAATGCCTAAAAGTTTAAAGGGCAGGCTACCTCTCTCAAAGATTTTCCAGTATAACATTTATATGGAAGTATAACACAATACATTTTTAAGCAGCATTCTTTATTACCTTTTTCGCACCAATTTTTATCTTTTCCTTTCAGTGTTAAATAGTATATTTTAGAATACAGTTTCCAAGATCTTCTGAATTAAATGGACGATACGAAGACCCACGCTTTTGTTTCCTGTTATTAAAAGGTTAAAAATGTCACTCCTCCAACTTCTCAAAGTTAATAGAGTCTTCTCTGCCAACTAAATGGCACTCACTTATAGGGCTGAGGTTTTCCCTTCTCTTTTATCATTCATTTCTTCTCTTCTAATATTCTTGGGTTGGATCTTCTCCAATTTTAAGCACAGTTTTTAGTTAAGGAGGAGGAAGCCTCCTGACACAAAAGTCCTAAGACCTGCAATTGAGTTAGCCCAGCTGTCAGGGGAAGAAATCTTCCCTCCTTGGTTCCAGGCATTTCAACATTCCTGATGAGTGTTTACGGATGTATCTATACAAGACCTGTATGTATATATACATACACTACGTGAGCTCTCTTGAGACAGGCACGGCAATATTTCATATTGCTTACTGAAAGAACAAGAAAACTGTTTTCAATAGCCCTGAATACTTCTAATTAATTTAAAAATTTTAAAGACAAGAGGTGCTTGGTATCTTTGACTATCAGGTTCTGGTATTTTCCAGAACATACTGACTTGATAAAAATATTGATCTTCCACTGGAGAAGAAAATAATCTCTTTTTTTTTATTATTTTTTTTGCATCAACTTCTGGAAAGAAAATACATTCATTTTGTACAAAGTGACTTGCAGAAAAATAGCCATTCATTACAACACAGCCTACACACAGTTTCCCCCTCTCCAAACCGGTACTTTTTCTTGATACTAACCCCACCCTGCGGATTTGGAACATCTTCCCTCTTGGCAGGGATTTGTTTGCTTTTACATCTAAGCATTTCTGCTCACAGCAGGTTTGAAGTAGTGCAAGTTAATATCAAGCAATCCTGATAATCATCTTGCTTTTTCTTCCTCAGTTCCACTGTGACATGAATTTAACAGCTAAAATATAAAAAATAATCCTGGTAGATTTAAAGATTAGTTTTGTATCCTTTGAAAGAAGTGATTCCAAGCCTCTCTTATGAGGTTTCATTGCTTGGTAACTCAAGAGCCTGACAGAGTGGGGCAAGTGAAGTGGAATAGAGATGATATTCACATGACATAACTCTAGCAAGATATCTCAGGGCCCTTCCAATTCTATAAAGTCCAGAGCCATGATTTTTCTCCTGTTATGATTACTCACTCGTTAGCCCAGCCCATAGTTTTTGTCAGAGTCCTGGAACTGATCAAGTGAGAGACTTCAGTCCAAAAGCATTCTTACTCCTCCACTCTTCTCTGCCATTTTTATGTCGTTGTAATGCACATCTTGCACTGAAGAGTAAATTTCAGGATAAAAAGATAAGAGAAGACATAGGCCCATCCCAGCTCAAAGGTAGTGACAGCCATTAATTTCCAAAAATATTCAGATTATTCACAGTGTAAGTTTTATGAATGCTATATTGTGGCATAGGAAAACAAAAATTAAAGTATCAGCAACGAGGGAATTTTAAAATGCATCCTTTCAGAGTACTTCTGTTGTGAGCATCACTAGGAAGCTTGCACTCTCCCAAGACAGAAGAGATGATATATTGGTCAATAATGGCAGTGTAAGAATGTCAGTCCCGTAACTGCATGTTTTGTTGTCATAAAGTTTCAGCTCTCTATATAAATATTATATATAAATGGCAACCAAACTCTTAAGAACTAATTTAACCACGTAGGCACAGATGTCTAGGTAACAGAAGAGTATATAGCTGTGTCTGGATTAGGATTAAAAAAGATAATAATGGTACTGGATATTGTCAGAAGATCAGGAGAGCTCTCCCTTATGCCCTTCCAAAAGATGGGAGGAATTTTATGTTGCCACGGGGGGATATTTCACGTTACACCGTAGTTACGATACCCAAGCACTGGACTCTCACAACTATTTAATGCCAACAGGAGCCTGATTATCAGGTTGTTATTTTTCTTTGCACAGCTGCTGTTCCCTACGTTTTATACATTCATCCACAAAGTAGTGAAACAGGACTCCCTGGACAACTTTTCTAGAACTGGGTTGTGAGCTTGTTTGCTGCTTCGTGACACCTGCTATTTGGGCATTTAGCTCCCAGAGTTTCCTTCACCTATTTTCAAGCTTCGGTTTGCTTTTGGTCGGATTCAAAGCCCGACTTAAAATGCTAACCCCGGTAGCAGAGTTCCCCTTTTAATGGATGGTTGTTCACGTCTTAAATCATCCACGTTTCTGAAATACATCATGTCAGCTCCAGCACAGCTGACAGATAAGGCACAGAGATATGGCAGGCCACCCTGGGCCACAGGTTTAGAACGTGTATGGGAAATATGGTATTTCTGACAGTCTTTTAAAAGGGAAAAGAAATATGTGAAAAATAAGGGATTTTTGACACCCTTTAAAAATAAATAAAAAGGCAATGAAACATCTGAACTGCCTCAAACATGACTCTGAAGACTACAAGATAATGAAACATGGGATGTCTCCCAGCAAAGTCGACTCAGTGCTGTGTCAAGTGGGCTGGCAAGAATATGATATATCAAGCTACTTTTTTGCTTTTTCATGTTTAGTCTTCTGAAAAAGAAGCCATCATAGGGCACTCAATAAATAGATTTGACCAGGTATTCCTAACAAAAGCCGCTGAATTGTCAGCTCAACTTTACTGCCTGCAGCAAACCATGTCAGACAAGATTGATGCGTGTAACACTCTCCTGTGCATAGAAAACCCCCAAACCCAAAACATTTACCAAAAACCTGACCACTACAAACCAGGCTATAAACTGTTAATTTACCATTTTATCCTATTCTCATTTTTCTGAGAGACACAACCGGGAAAGAAAAAATAACCCTGACCGGATTCACAGATGAGGTGATAATTGCATCCCTCCTACACAAAATCCAACTCACTAGAATTTGTTCAGGGAAGAAATAAAAATATGTATACTTCCACTTCAACCCACAGGGCTGGTGTGTGGTTATTCTGCAAGTATTACAGAAGCTGGAGCAGCAAGTGTTACCACCCCTAAGGGACACAGGGAGCCTCATGGGCCAGGGATGTGTCTGTGCCTGTACCCCACGCTGCTCCCTGGGTCTGCCCAAACGTCCCCACCAGCGCGGGTGGAACGGCCGTGGAGTGCCCAACGAAGAAAGCTTTCATCTCTCCACCTGCACACATTTTCTACCAATACGTAAGCCACTCAGCTCCCATTTCAGAACCAGTCCCAGGTGAGTTTCATTCTCTATCCATTTAATAATCCTGACCTCCTGAGTTCTTTCCTGGTGCAAAGACTCTAACTAATAAGCCATTCAATCCATCGTATTGACCTGCATTATTTTAAATTAAAGTTAATGGCAGCAATGAAAAAAGGGATTTTAAGGTTAAAACAAATGTACCACATATCTTCGTACAGTTTCTTTTTAGTCATATAGATAAAATTTACATGAAAATATAGCTTCACCACAGCCAGATCTTCACTAGATATATGCATCATATGAAGGTCAAATACTTCCTCCTTTGCAGAACTTCTGGGACCTGATACCCACAGATCTCCAAAGGTACGTAATAGCATCACCATCCTTTACACAGATACCAGTTCAATCTTCTCTCTAAATGTTTAAAATTCATGTTTATTTCTTTTTTTTCCCTCATGACAATCGCAAAAGTAGGAAAAGGATCTCATCAGGTAGGAACATTTTGTTGTATGAAGAACAGTAACCCATATGAACCACAGCTTAGTCCTCAGCTTACAAAATTACTCGTACTATTCAACATGGAAAAGGTTGGAGTTAGAACATATAAAATAAAAGTACAAGACAAAATAAAACTAGAAATGACAAGCACAAATATGTGATGTATTTTCCCTCCTTAGGGAGCACCGATAATATGCTTTGGAGAAATGCGTATATTGAACTATTGTAGAACAAATATCTTCTTGTGTACAAGTAATACTTCATAAATCCGCTGCAGGAGTAACTAACATAACGGGCCATCGTAGGGCAATTGCTAGTAAAGGATTACTGAGAAAGCTGCTGAAAATCTTTCATGCTTGACATAGCCCAGTGATTCACTAACCCCACAAACGCTTTCCCAGATAGAGACCTACACCTTTGCCAGCCAGGAACCCCAAATGCCAAGAGCGGCACATCAGATGATCGCTTCATCCCCAGTGACCACCGCGGAACTGGCAGCCTCTCAATTACTGCCTGAAAAGCATATCACATGCCGTCTGACAAAAGAATGAGAAGGGCAGGAAAAGACCGTACAGATTGTGTAACATCATCCGTTCCTCTGAGGGGATGATACGTTTCAGTCTTCCGTTTCTTTAACCCAAGGAACCAAATGAAAAATATATGACGACAAACAACCTGCAAACAGTTCCACATCTATTATACAACTGAAATCATAAGAAATGAGCTTGTTGAAATAACAAATGAACTTGCAATTGCTTTGCTTCGCATAACTCCCATATGTTTTCAGATATGTTTTGAAAGACAACTTTTTTAGATTAATAAATGCCACGTGATACACTTGGTTCTTGTCCACTGAGGACTGGGCCCAATCACAGCTAAAAGCTTTTGCCACTTAGAATATGAATGGAGAACATCACGGCACAAATGGAAAAAAATACATGTTTATGGTTATGAGAATATGCAAATATGCTGCCTGGTCTCCATAATGTCCTTGCCATGCTCATAGAAGATCTGAATTTCTCACCTGGGATTGCGTTTTAGAGAGTAGAGGGTGAGTGGGGGAAGGACGCAGAAATAGCTTCCATGGGGAAGGCAATGACATTCCATAACCACTCTCCCTGACTCAAATAAAGCAGGACCTACCCATTGTTTTGTTGCCTGTTCCATAATACAGCTTGATATTCAACGCTCACAAGTTGAACAATGATGTTTGGATATTAGAAAGGGACTTCTCATAGACAAAATAAGAATGCTGTCATTCATGGTGCTTCTGATGACACTTCAGCCAGAAATTAGTTCTGGTGCAAAGGTGACCCATTTCAAGGCAGCGTTTAAACATTTCCTCTTCTTGAAATTAGTGCCCACACACCTTTTAAGAGCTCTGGCTCATAAAGAAGTTTCTTTACCAATTGTTCCCTTTATTGCCAAACGCACCAGAAGAGTTAAATCAAAGGGACTGTACTGCTTCAGCAGAGTCACTGGTGGGAAAGAAAACCTTGGTTATTGGTCAACACAGTACTAATGAAACCCATTCCTAATAGCTACCTGGAAGTCTACAGCATGGGTGGTCTCCAAGTAATTCTTCATGGACTGCAAAACTCATCACCATAAACACCAGTGCTATTTGAGCACAGAAGTTACGGACTTCCCACAGCCAGGAGAGACCCTCCTCAGCTCAGGGTGTGGGTTGTCTGAGCCCCAAGGCAGAAGCCTGCACTCACGCCTGCTTAAACTCTTGATTTGGGAGAAAAAGCAAGACTGTTAATGCTCAGACCTGTTAGACTGTCGCCTTGCATGACCACTAATTTCATTGACAGTGAATAAAACCAAGCAGTGTAAAACAATCTAATTTCTGGGACTACAGACCTCCCTGGAGGTTTAAGAACACTTAAGTATTAATGATCAAACTAAGGAAATAATACCAACAAAGGCTCTGCCGAGTAGAGTTCCCAGATGTGTCAATTCTTAAGGCTTTATTTTATTTCTATGCCCACTTATAGCAGATAGCACCATTTTAAAAGAGAGACAGCGTTTTCTGTGAAGTATTTAACAGTGTAATAGTCTCCAATACTTCTACAGGAACCCTCTAATGTAAGCTTGAAAAGCAAAGTTAATAGAAGTGAAACAGCCATGGTAGAGGTAATGGGTGTGAGGGATGGAGACATTTATTTAACATCCACGCTGAGTTTATTCGTGACAATCACTCTTTCCTTATTAAATGTCACTGCCATGGATGACTGGTCCAATGTGTGTGATCCACTTGCAGCGCTGTATTTAGCACGCGTGTTCATCACACAGCACGCAAGCCTGCACGGATGCTCTCAAGTTTTCCTTTTCCATGTCATTATTTAATTGCACGGGCGTAACAGGTTTTATGCATTTAATAAGAAAAAATAAGAATCTGAAAATGATCTTCACATTCTGCATGAATATGTGAGTAAATACGAAATGAAGGTTAGGGAATACGCTGCTTGGCTTGCGATGCAGCATGGTCTGGGATACAGATCACACCCTCGGAAAAAAAAGGCTTTGGTGTAGGAAGGCATAGATTATGAAACAGATCAGAGGGGAAAAAAGAGCTGTATGAACGGAGAAAGTTTTAGCACCTCTCAGACGTTTGTTTTTATTTACATTTTTATGATCTTTGAAAAACACCTTTTGAAAGAGACAGTATGTCTTTAAGATATTATTTTACTGCCCAGTCATCAGTGTCTGCTGTAACAGAGCAAAAATAGGAGCAGATGATATCACACATACCGTACTTCATAGAAACAGGAGAACACAAAGGTGAAATTCTACATTAGAAAGATTTTACATGCAAAATTTGTAGTATATATAACACATTTAATTCCAAGTGATGCAAGTATTTTGTTTTGTGATCACTAAATACAATATTGCTCTGCGAATCTGCCTAGTAACCACAGTGCTTAAAAGCCTCCGAGCCTCAATCAGAGCCTCTCCTGTGCTCATCATCCAGAGTCACTTGTACGTCATAGCATAAATATGAATTTTTCAGCTAAGAGCAAAGGAGAAACAGAAGTGGCTAAAGGAAATAATGACCACATCCAAACCACCTATTAGAAAAAAGAATGGCTCAAACCAAAACTCTGAGAACAAGTGGGGACTACAACAACTAAAATTACGTAACTTAGCACTAGCACTTCTCTAAAACCCTAAAAACAGCAACTTGAGCCACAATAAATGTATAAAGAAATAAGCGATCTGTTTGTCTATGTTTAGACCACACAAATTATTAATAAATAAATGTCTTGTCTCTGTGGCAAACTTAAATGCAATAAGCCCTGAGAAAAAAACGTATCTCTAAAACATACCATTGAAAAGGCGTCTTCAAATCTATTGAAACACGTCTATCGAGATCTGTGGAGATCACTTTCTCCCTTTTTTTATTGCAATTTTTTTTTCAGCCTTAAAGAAGGGAACAAAAGGAAGGCCACCTGAGATGACAGGAGGAGGAGGTGGTGTAGAGGGACTCTCCCCAGGAAAACAACTAGTTATGGAAAGGACTGAACTCCCAGCTGTTCAGTGAGCACAGGAACAAACAGGAGACTATAATTTTAAGGCTGATCCCATGTTATATGACCATTTTTATTTCGTACAGGAAGCACCCACTATTACAAAAACTGTAACAGCTGATCCCGCACCAGGGGGATTTTGCCAGGACAGATATGAAAGTGTTTTATAAATGCTAGTGTACAAATATTAGCAAATATTAACAAATAGTAAAAACTAGGTTCTTGGTTTGTTTTTTTAAGTAGGGAAATAAGAGTGAAAGAGGAGGTTAAGAGACTTGCTAAATTTCACATGATAAATAAATGGCCACACAGAGAGAGGGGACAAGGAAGAACCTATCTGTAACCAAGGCTGGTGCCCTGCAAGAGGTTCAGTGGTAAATTATCTCCCTGCATATTGGGTATAAACAGAAATGAAATGATGTAAAGCAGAAGTAGTCGACTTTCATGAAAGAGTAGCAAATTATTTGATGTATTAAAGGCACTACTGAAAATCCCCATGTTCTCCAAACTATTTAATTCTTCTTCAAAAATCTGCTACCAGTTCTTAAAAGAGTTTGCAAATGACAAATTGGAATTTGCATTTCAATTTAGTTGTTTCTGAGATTTGCCACTCCTCCTCCCTTTTTTATGGCTTCACAAAGCTGGAAGTCACAAGCTTTCTGAATGAAATCCCTTTGGGTCTCATCGCTGGAATCAAAGGAAAACAAATGTCTGGGGGAAAAGGTTATTCTGGAAATCAGGTCTGTTGAAAGGAGCTGACATATTGCACAGCGATGCAGCTTGGTTGGTTGTAGCTGTCATTTTGTTATATCATATAAAGGAATACAAAACTATATCTTAGCTATGGCAGTCAAAACAAGACTTCTTAAAAATAAATGGTCTTGAAAACCATTTGGCCAATTTATACGGCAATTAGGTAAGACCCTTATTCACTGTACACTTCTTATTTCACTAGTAAATAGGAGCTAGAATAACTTGGCTGAAGACTGATAACTAACTTCAGAAAGCTGAAGTATCAGAACACTATCCCTTCCTCCACGCTCAAAAATGGCTTATCTGCAATGACCGCACTGGTTTCACTTCGTAACAAACTCTGCATGGACATTCTTGATGTATTTTTACAATTCTTCCCTTCAGAGAGAAGATCACCATTAATTTAAGGAAGCTGAGAAACGCTTCAGATGGATGGGTTTGGTTACTCTCCAGTGACATCCACGCAGTTTATTACATAAGCAGTTCACTGCAGTGAAGTCGTTCTGTTGAGTCCAGCTCCGGAACGGCTTCTATTTGTTAGACTCCTCAACTACTGTTTAACCACTTTCCTCCAAACACGTAAGCGTGCTTCCTTGCTATAGCACACCTTTACTTTTACCATTTGTTTTCCGTTGACGTTTCTTTTCTTTTTTTTTTAATTTTAGATAATATACTGTAGATTATTACATAAGTGATTTATTACAGGAACCTTACTGTATGAGGGGCAAAACTTGTTTAAAATAAATCCAACAGCTACAGTAATCCCTTAGGGCAAAATGTACTTCTACTTAATTTCTCTACTGTGTATTACACACCATATAATTGCTTAAAACAGAAGCTACACGTACAAATTTTGCTTGGCACCAAATACCTGGCTTCAGAGAGTACACTCAAGTTACATGCTGTGTTTTGCTACAAATCCATTGCACCACCTAAAGTAATTCAGAGAGATCACTAATAGAAATATTTTGAACTACCTAAAATAAATCAGCAAGTAAGCAAACCACAGTGTTTTGCTAAAGGTTATATTAAAATAAGCCACAGTGTTGCTGAAAGATATTTTATATGTGCAGGGCTTTAGCATTCCTCATGCCCTTTTTCCAATGCACTAAATAAAATCATGAGACAAACTTTAGAGATGGAAAATATCTGCTAGATCATTTAGACCATCCCAATGCCAGTTCAGGATTGTTTCCTTTATTTTCTAGTGTTTTGTCAAACCTACTTTTAAATATGCTGTATGTTCCAAGTAATGAGATTTCCACTACTTTCCCCTGGGAAATACATTTATATAACAACTTTCTTCCCCAAGGATCCCAAAGTGTTTTATAAAAATATACATACAAATCACTTCCCCACCGGAGTACAATCACTTATGAGGTATAGGGTGGCAGCCAGCAGGGAAATGATACATAGCACTCTGCAAATTTATAGCAGGAGGGAAATTCCTGCCCAAGGACAGAGGGGCAAAGCCCTATACTTATGACAAATGCCAGGAACTCATAAACGTCCACAGATAGCAAATAGAAGCATGGTTGCGACCTACACATGCAGAAATGAGCTTGAATACCCTAAAAGGCAAAGGCCATTTCGCACAAAATATGAACGCGTGGTCCCAAAGACAAAGTAAATATGTTATCCTGGTAGGAATACCAGAACAGGGACTATTTTGCTGAAACAGCAAGCGACTTAAGGACTGCGTTCTGGATCGTTCCATACAAACATATACTGATGCTGATGTTAGAGACAGTCTATCCCTAAATCCTTGGCAGCTCCCAGTTAGCCCAAGTCCACTCTTCCCCCTCGTAGCCCACGTGCGTCATTTCTGTAGTGCCCACCCATCAACACCCTGGGGACACTTGCTTCTACCTGCGGGCAGCCAGGGGAGGAAGAGGGAATGGCAATCCAGGAGGAAGGGATGATGGCTTGCTGCTGGCAGATCGCTGTATTTGGGCCTGAGTGCCGTTGTACATTAAAAGATCAGAGAATTCTAAGGGCTAGAAAACAAATAATGCCAGAAACTAGATCATATTTGGAAGGTTAACAGTTTCCAAGTTCAAATCCCTTGGGTGGAGTTCAGGGATTTTCAGTGCAGACGAATTGTAGGCAGTGGTTGAGAGTAATGGGAGGGTCAAACCTCATTATCAGCGTTGTTTTAGCAACCTTTGCTCATCTTTGGGGGAGAATGAGAGGAAACAGGACAGCCTGCGCTCTGAATCTTCCTTCTGTTCAGTTTTGGGCATGAAAATTGTTTTCAGATCTCCAGTCTCCTTGCCAGTGCTCAGCAAGGAACTAGTCTTACATACGGGATGTAAGTAGTATATAGAAGTGGTTAGAGCATCTTCCTCACACTAGCAAGGCCAGACCTAACTTCTTAGATCCTCTCCACCTGGAAGTACATAGAGTATTGATAAAACTGGACTAATATAGTCTGAAATAAACCACCTAATATATTCTGAAATAAGCCACCTTAGACAGATAGGTCTGGATCACAAGCATTAAGTATATTTTTAGGATAGATGAACAAAGAAGTGTTTTCCACCTCACCTAGAAAAGGATCATTTTCTGCATCCTCCCAGTGGGACACCGTATCAAGCTGTTTACTCTTAACCAAGGAACTAACACTGCAAAGTCTTCTGCCCTGCTCCACCCATGTTAACCTGAAAATCTGACTCGTCTGCCATGTATAAACACTCCCATTCGCCCAGGCTGCAGTACGACGCGTCAGGGCCAACCATGGCGTGGCAAACGAACCAGCCACCCCTGCCCACCAAAGAGAAGCGTCATTCCTCTCTCTTCGCTGATGAGCTCATTACTTTTACTTAAAATGCAGAAGTGAGGTCTTATCCTAGAAAGAGAATTTAACAGCTCCGCGTTAATGCTCCCTCGTTAACGAATCACTGTCGCCATTTGACTCTCCATTGTGCCTGCAGTTGTACAGACAGTGACAAGGCATTTGATTCAGTGCTACCGAGAGTCTTTGTGCAGAGGTGAGTCTTTGATCCTTCCCGGTGTTGAAGGAACATAGATGTGATTTTTGAGGTTTTTGCATAAGTTTCAAGCTTGTGAGATTATGGATACATAGTACAGTTCCTAAATGTCTACATTTGTTGCCAAGATGGCATTGATAATGGTGTATTAGCAATGCAAAGATGAAAGATCAGCCATTTTCCTGGGGATTAGCTCAGCTCTTCCAAAGCCTACTCTAAACAATGAGCCGACACCGTCAGATAAAAACGAGCGTGTAACATTACTGAAAAGCAAAATATGTTCCTGCCCTCTCCAAACCCCAGGTATAGAAACCTGGTCCTACATGCACGCACAACATTTTGCATATTCACGGCTTTGTCCCCTTACCTCTACACACACGCAAGAAGATGCTGTGGTCACAGGGACACTGAGGGGGCTGACTCCGAACCAGACCACCTCAAGACAAGGTCCCGAACTGTCGTAAGCACAAGGCACAAGCTGGTGTGAGGCAGCGAGCGCTCCAACAGCAGAGAGGAGTTCATTTTTCTGAAAACACTGGATTACAACATTTTTAATCCTGTCAAGCAATGATACCTATGTATTAAACTCAGTTACAAAAACAATATCCAGGCCGACGCACGGCTGCAGGAGAAGGCAGAGTGCTTCAGCAGTTTTGCATGACAACAAAATGAGCAGTAATACATTCAGGGTGCTATTGAGTTGTAAGCCACGACTGCTCTATTTAGGGGTTAGAAAGTCTCCAATGTAAGAGAGGCAAGCAATACTGCTGTCTACAGGAGGAGTCACGCAAGTGCCCACGCCCTCCAAATTTATTTATTTACATAGTTTTGGTTCCAAAGATCCCCCATCACGTGTAAGCTGAGAAGCTGCCCAGGCCGGACAAGCAGATGTTATAACGACTCTGGAGCCTGAAAGCCCATTCTCCAACTATTTCTGACAGCTAAATCATCAGTCAGTCCCAAAGCCGCGTATTTAACTTAAGGGTTGCCAGAAATCAGATGCCCACACCTTTTTTCTTAAGGAGTATAACAATTTGGAAACCAGGAGAAATATCACCGGCAGTGGATAATGATACACTTACAAACTCTGTGCAATGCCTCCTCGTACACAGCACGAATATCGTGTGAGCCCATCGTGGTTTTTATGTCATTACATTAAACAGAAGTGATGAAGTACACTGTGGAGGATTCTAAGCTATGCAACTGGTTCCAACTGTACATATATGTACACATATTGCGTACATATACACAATATACTGTCTCAGTGAATATTTTATTTAACAAAAAATTAAATTTGGTGGCAGTTACATTACCCGAATGCAGAAAATCATGGCTCTTAGCTAAAAAAGCCAAACCCTCAAAATTTACCAATCAACGAAACAAAAAAAGAAAGCAACCCATCCAACTGACGGAAATTCCTAATGTCTATATTATAGGGATTAAATCTGCTTCCACAAAGAGGAATATTTTCTAGATAAAATGGTAAACGTATAAGTGGAAATCAGTGCATTTCAAATGGAAAAAGCACAGCTACAGCACGGAACAGATGATTCACTCTTCAGTCAACTTGGACTTCATTAATGGTGGGCTGAGGGATGCTGAACTGTTCATCCAGCAACGGGTCACGTTCATTTATGCTGTTTAGGAATTTCACAGCCGATGACCGTGTGGAGGAGCTGGAAAGAGGCAGGAAATCTGTGCTACTTTACCAGTATCTTTGTCAGAAAATGTCAGAAAAGATCACTGCTTCATCCATTTTTGAACCCCCATGGCCTTCCATACAACTTGTACGTGAAGAGCAAACTTCACTCCCGTGCCTGCCAAATTAAACTGCAACTCCTTGCAGGCCTCTGTGAATTGCTTCTGCTCATAAACACCTTCCTGCAATTCAGAGAGATCTCTTTAATAAATTAACAAAGCTGTCACAGAAGTATAAATGGGAAATCATTTTTTAAAATAGAACCATTTAAGATCACACAAGTTCAGAAGCCTTTTGCAACATTTTATAATTCCTTTAGGCCACTGCAGGTCTCCTTTACACTTGTGACGATGCCCCTTTCAATTTGCATTTAAAAGACAGTAAATTGCAGGGTTCATAAACATTTTTATAGTGATTTATTGAAGACTACAATGTCACTCCTGTTCTTCACACTTTAGCAGTCCTGGGAATCGGCTGCAGGGCTGTATGTGTAATCTTGCTTTACCCATAAACTATACAAGAACGAGCCAGCTCTGAAACCCATTATTTATTTATTTTTCTTGCTTAAAAGACGTTCGTGGCACTATTTTACATCTATATTTATCTTTCAGTTATAAGATGACCCATTTTATTCAGCCTTCAAGTTATAACCAGGTTTCCACAATTTACAAAGTACTTGGTTTGCAAATTAGAACAGTTCAGAGACAGGATTGCATTATGCCAACGAACAAAGGATTCTTTCTCTTCTCTTTTTAATAACACACACAAAATCCACAGACTATTGGATTTATTATCACCACTAGATAACTTTACCATACAGGAATGTACTGAGCTTTTTCTTTTTCTTTTTTCTTTTATTTAAAACCCAAACCACAGAAACACGCTGTAAAACTTTAGCTAGAGAATATTCTAAAGGTTCTGCTCCTTGAAAGACAAAAGCAGGGTAAACATTCTGGTTGCAATTGGGCCTCTGATGCTCCTATCCTCCTTTGCAGGCAGCAAAGTCACAAAAGAAGGTAAACAGTGCCAAGAAGTGTTGTTTATAAGGGCACTGTGATCTTTCCTGCATCCCAGTGGAGCTTTACCAGGGGGAATCTAGAAACCTCCCTGCACAAATAGTGTAGGGAAAAAAAAAAGAGGAGAAAAAAAAAAAAAAAGCCTGCACCTCATTTGCCCTTCCAGTGACCAGGAGGGAGTATTTCTTTCTACTTTTTTCACATTACAATAATGGCTTCACAGCTCTTGAAAAGAGCGCTAGTGCAACAGCAAATGGTGCATGACACGCTGAAGCCCTGGTCTTTGTCGCAACAGCTCCGCTCCAAAGAAAGTCCTTCCTTGCCTTCTTTTCCTTGCCATTAACTGTGATGAAATGAGTTTTTCCCCCTTTTGATTCCACCCCCCGCTGTCTATTACAGTCTGACCTGATTGCACTTATGCACAGATTATTTCATAGAGACATCCTTTTATTCAGGTTTGCGAGTTCATGCCTGCAAGGTTATCTGTTCACAAAGCAACGCCTCATTCCTCGTATTCATTTTTTTTGAAATCTGATCTCATTGATAAGAACAAGACCATTCGCATTGCATTTGTCAGATAAGTAGCTCCATGCCGGAGTAATAATTTTTTGTGACTATTGTCAGGGCTCCAGTTAAAATACATCAACCGATAAAAATGCAACTATTGTAAAAATAACCTTGCATCAAAAGTGTTGGCCCTCCGGTTTTTCCAAGGCACATTATGTCCTTTTTCCTTAATAACAATTTATTATAGGCAGAGCATTTTCTCTTTTTCACAATTATTTTTGAGAATTATTTTAAAATACTCCTATTCCAGCGCTGCCACTGGTAATGCTGAACTTGAAAGGAAATAAATAAGTAGAGGATCAATGTTGCACTGATTGGTTGAATTGGGTTTTGATTAATTTTAATCAAACGGTTTACTCAATTCTGATACGCGACCGTTCCCAGCAATAATAAACAGATGAATCACGTCACCAGAACGCTCTGAGCAGCAGCACAAGGAGGAACGGTTACAGCTGCAGTTTAGCATATGTGATCCAACATTAACGAGACTTTGGGATCACCAGGAAGCTGGTTATCTTCAAGTTGGTTTGTGGGAGAAAGCTCTACTCCGGTGCAGCTGAGGAAACGAACGCTCAGGCGCTCGCACCCACACACACAGAGGTCAAAGCCGCGGGAAGGGGAATAAAAACGGGGAGGCAGGAGCCTGGCTTTGTGCAGCACCGTGTCATGGGAAGCCATAAAGGCAGAAACACACCTTCTCACCTGGAGAGAGGGCAACGCTTTATGTAAATACTAGCGCAAGGCGAAGGCAAGAAGCGCTTTTCCCTTTTATTCCTTCCTCCCCGCCGCCTTCCCTGCCCATGGCAGCCGCACAAAGGAGCGGGCGAGGAAGGGGAAGCCGGGGAAGGTCTGGCAGGAGGGAGCTGCATTGAGCAGCCCAGGGCCCCGTCTCGGTCTCAGCGCGAGGCTGCCGTACACCCGGGCCGGCAGCTGATAACGCTGTAATAGTCCTCCTTTGAGGACTGGGGCTCCTGTGTGCTGATTACTCATTTATCACACCTGGCAGCCCTGCTGAACTATAATTACTCTTCTCTTATCCTGCTGCACTGTCATGTCCGAGAGGAGAAGAGAGGCAAAGGCTCCTGCTAATGACACATTACCCTCTTGACAAGCACTTGAAGGTTTTATTGTAAATATTCAAGATATAAAACATCTGAGATTCCCTTTTTAATTATAAAAAGCAATTTTCCGCGCCTCCCGTTCGCCCCCTCCGCCGCCACCAATAGTAAAGTTTAGGGCCGTTATCCTCCGCTTCCTGCAAACAAACCCCGTCTCTTTGTCGCGTTAACTCATTTCTAGGAGGTAACCCCGGTATCTCTATGAAATTATCAAACGTTAATGCCCGGAAAATGTGTCATTTGAACACACATCACTCTCCTACAAAAGTTACATTTCTGCCCCAAAAGGAGGGGAAAATGTGCATTTATATTAAAAAATTAGGAAGGGGGGAGGAGAGAAAAAAAATCCTGAGCAAATGGGCAGTGAGCAAGCCGTTCATTGGGTGACTCTCAGGAGATGTGTCTCTTTCTGAAAGGTCTTTCATAAGCCAAAAATTAAAGATATGCGAGTTGTTATGGTAAATCCAGTCTTAAGATTTGTGGGCATCCACACAGAGATGGAGCCAAAGACTTATTTTGCCCCGTGCTCTCACAACCAGTTTTGAGTTGCAGAGGATACAGAAGCTGTGAGATTCCCCAAAAGAGTAGGGGATCCTAAGCACTGCCATGTCATGTGAAGGACTAAAAACCTAAAGGAATCTTTAATCGGAGATATAACAAGAGAGTCCATTAATACCCCAGCCCCTATGATGATAATACCACCCTAAGACAAAAGCACAGAGAGACATGTTTCTTGGACCATCCTGCAACACAAACCTTTTCCACTCAGCTTCTCCCTTTGCGTAATGAGAGGCTGGAGTAAGGACACTGGGTGCCCTTCCATCACATTCATCAGCAGTGGGGTGGGGACCGACCAAAAAAATTCCAGAAAAGGCTAGCAGCCAAATATCTAATAATATATTTAAAAGCATCCGAAAAACATAATCTAAATATATAATTGACAGAGAAGAGCACCTTGGAATAAAAGCAGTAGAAGCACAGATCTGCCACCTAAACCTTGACAACTGCATTTTCCCTGGTTCACCTCCAATTTGCTGGTGGGGCCGAATCACTAGATCCTTATACTTGGATAGTATCTGCTTCTGTATGTTAAGACCTGGCTTTAGATTTTCTCCTCCTTGCTTATGTAATTTTATAGATACTGTTTTTATACGGCACATAATGCTCCTGTTAGTATTTTGCACAAGTCAGACTCATTCCAAGGAGACTGTGCAACATTACGAAGAGATGTTGTGAAATAAACTCAGGAAAGTGGAAGACTGCTGCACTTTTTTAAATATTAAAATTAGAAGCCAGTAGAAGAAACAATGTTCAGATCCGTATGAGGTTAGGGACGATTCAGGATCAGCTTTAAGTCTAATGGCCAGAAATTCTACTAGGTTCCCAGGAATTTTAATTTCTAAGTGAGAACGACAACGTGAGAGCAGATCTTCAAAGTAATCACAGGTTTTCAATTCAGGAGCCTTGGGCTTTTAAATCTCAACCATGACCAAAATGTTAGTGGCTGATTCAAGCCCTTCAGATATGGGGGTCCCTCTACCATGATCTGTAGGAGAAATACATTGATATCTGATTTCAGATGAAAGTATTAATTTCATATTTAATATAAATAGCTTCCTATTATAGTACTAAAAATATGGTTATCCAATAACATAACTGCATTTTAGCAGTTTGAAGTTGCAGTCTGTTTATTGCCCACATGCACACTGGCATGCAGCGCTCTAGAAAACAAGCACAGCAGAATTCCTGGAAATCTTGGAATTTGCTTACCCAAGACTTTTTTTTGCTCAAGAACCTTGATAGCTAGGCTGATTTCACTTCCAGCTAAAAACCTGAGAGCAAAAAACTACAGAAAAAAAAATAATAATAATAGGAGCATCCTACATCTACACTACCAAACTGCAGCATATAACAGGGGGTCTGGAAGCATTTCAGAGGGACCCGACTGAAGACTGTGCAGAGGGGATCCATCACGATCGTGTTCCAAACCTTTGCATTATACTTCTGAGTATCACAGAATCACAGAATGGTTCCGGTTGGAAGGGACCTTAAAGATCATCCAGTTCCAACCCCCCTGCCCTGGGCAGGGACACCTCCCACCAGACCAGGTTCCTCCAAGCCCCGTCCAGCCTGGCCTTGAACCCCTCCAGGGATGGGGCAGCCACAGCTTCTCTGGAGTAGCTGCAGTCTGCTACATACTTGGCTTATTTACTTATTTTTCCTGAATTCTGAGTATTGCCTGCAGTGGGAGGAAAGATTATGTGACAGACAGAGAAACCATCCATCAGAAATGGGTGCTTTAGGTTCTTGCCTAGTTTGCTTAACAAGTGTAATGGCTTTGATGGCCATCCTGACAAGACTGCTCCTGACAAGGAACCCGTGTCCAAAGTAACACGTCGGTGATGGTTGGGAAGCAGTAGTACATTACACGCTGCTGTGGAAATCGCAAACATTTAATGAACATAAACGTCCTGCCAAATTGACATACACAAGGACGGAAAACAGAGTAATAAAAGTCACTCAGACTCGCACGTAACAACTCAAGGCTGCGATTTAAAAAGTGGCTACAGCAGCTATTTTCTAACAAATCATGTGGATTTCTATCTACTGCTTGCTGCTGTGTAAAGTACTTTGACGTAATTAGATAAAGTTATTCAGTCCTCTAAGAGATGAACGATCCAAATTAGTATTCCTGAACCCCCAAATACCCAATCTCAGTACACTGGGGTTCGTACTTTGGGGTGAAACAGCCATTAGCATTTCACATGCTCTTGACAGAAGAAATTGCAGCGGTCAGGCTTAAAATGACCATTTTCCCCATCTTTTCACAATGATTTTAGGTTCCTAGAGTGAAATATTAAGAGTCCTGCTGAACCAGAATTATTCCACTTCTCTCGCTTTCTGCCTGCTTCTGTCAGAAAGCCGCAGAGCGTACAACTGCAGCGCACAGCTAACCATATAATTGATAACTCCCCAGTCTATTCACTGTGGGAATCTGTCAGTTAAAGTCTAAAGACACATACGCACACTATGAAAATGAACTTACATAAGTCTTCCTGTGAACTGAATGCAGCCAACATTTTGATGTTTAATTGGCTGGGTCCGGTTTACCAGCGCACACATGTATTTCAGCAGCGGCGTGCTGTACTCTGGCTCTTCCTGACAGATCTATTTAGTCGAAAGGAGCTGTATTTTCCCAAGGTAATTGCTCAGAATCATGCTTCCAAAGTCAAACTGATTCAAACTTTGCTTATTCGCTCTTTGCAGACGCGCAAGTAGGACTATTTGAAAGCAAATGAAAAATCCATAGATCAATGTACGGAGCCTTTCCTACACAGTGCCACAGAGGGAGTCTATTTCAAATTGGGCTGGTTGTCAGCGGCAGTTACTGCCAGCATCTTTTTAAATATACATCTTTCAGAGTAATACAGGTCTTTGAGATAATGAAAGATTTGCAACTACTATATTATCCACCAAGAAGAAATACATATACTTGAGTTGGGCATACTCCCACGCATAGAAATGTTCTTGCTAAGTATGAGGAAAAAAATAATTGACAGTTATTCAACTATTTGTGGATATCTTTTTTCCTAGACTTACTCCTCTAATTAATAGGGTATGTCTGGTACAGTGCAAATTTTAGAGACTGGGGGTTTTATGGGGGCTTAGCGACTGGATGTGAAAGCATTTGGAAATCATTTCCCTATACCTGACACGGAATACACAACCCCAAATTACTCATTTTGCCCATGTGGCTCCAAGTCAACAACTTAAACGTTTAAACTGTCTCATCACATATATGCCACGAAGACTACAGGTTACACTCATGTTTTACTCGTCTACACAGCAGAATGGGGTCTAGGTCTTTCTATTGACAAACCAAATAGCTACTCAGAATTTCCTAACGTTTGACACGAATTTCACCAATTTCAACAATCAAAGTATTTGGCTTTCTTTTTCTACCCCCCCTCCCAGACTATAAAGAAATTCAATTCTTTCCAGAACTTTTGGTCTTCTCTAAGTCATGATTCAAAACCATTTGGGTAAAGAGTTCACCTCAGATGGCTTTAGCACTCGGGCTACTCAAGGAAGGACGCCGGCTTATGAAAAAATTTCATTGCGGTCTAAGATTTTGTTACGGGGTGAACTGCATGGGGCAGCTAAAGACCATCAGCATCCTTATTAGCACTGGCCAGCTTGGGCTTGCGCTCCTACAACATCAAAACGTGATGTTTGCACCACGACGTCCACAAGCAGCTTCCTCCACCCAACTGCTCAGATCAGGACTGCACCCCTCCTGCTGACAATACTTTTTACAACCGGCAATTTTTAGAGGCAGTAAAACTTGGACAGAGAACACCTTCAACTGTGACAGGGAAAGAACACACTCATAACCTCTTCTTCACCCCCTGGGTTACAATCCTTTATGGTTTCTTGGTTGTAGACGTTGCTGTCAAATTTTCCTACTATACCCTATCAACCCCCGGACTTTCTTGTCTTTATTCATCCAGGATTTTAAAAAGACGACACTGTGACACATCTGGAGTGAGAGCACCCTGACTGTAAGGAAGAATCAGCTGCACGCTCCCAGAATTAAAGCACTTCTTTCTGACACCGTTCCCCGAGTGTCCCTCCAAGCCCTTCATTTTCAAAGACGACAATTATACAGAGGACTGAATGGCACTCGCAGCTAGTGGCACAAGCCTTCATCTCCTTGAACACAATGCACTTCAAAACCTGCAGGGCCTGCTTACAGTTCATATAAACATAGGAGTATTTTCTCCGTTTATTTCTTTTTTTTCTCCTCTGAAAATATAAGCTAATGAAAAAATATTTTTACAAGGTATTACTACACATTAATGATAAAACTAGCGAGCATTAGTTCCAGAAGGGCACATTTTCAGTAACGATGAAAAAGGACATATAAATTACCACTACAGAGCTTCACAGGTCCATTTCTGGGCCAACCATGATTAAATTAACTACAAAAAGACACTTGACACCACCAGCGTAACACTTGACTGAATTTGGGAGTCATGTAGGGATCTCACTGAACGCTAGGATGTTAAACAAACCTGTCTTATAATAGTGACCACATTCGCGTGTATTATTTCATACAGTGGGGTGCTCAGTACATTGTTAATGTTTCAACAAATCAAAATAAAGCGTGCCTTAGTCTCCATCCATGTCTCTGCTAATAAACTGGAGGTTTTTCAAAATACATGGCCTTGAAAAAATAAACTCTTACGCTTTTCACAGAGATAGTTTTTTAAGAAGGCATAGCATGTTTTAGAGACTCCAGCTATTATTCAGTTAACACATACATTAATTCGACCCATCAGATACTCATATTTCACCATCTGATCTGAAAGCTTGTTATTCAATTAACTCTTCTATTCCTATATATTTCAGTGCATATTACTGAATTCAATAAACTACTACTTTATCAATTCATTTTGTTAGCAGGCTGGTTTCTTCATTGGGCTTAATTTAATTTGATTTCACTGTAACATGGGGATATTAAAAAAAAACAACTAGGGTATTCTGCACAAAAATGGCTTCTTGGAAATAGGATAAAGACATTCAGAAAACTATGCTTGCTGCGTAATTTTTTTGCCTCTAAAAAACAAAGCTACTTGAAAGAAGAAAGTTAAGAGTAAGTTAATTGCTTAACAAACCATAAAAAACATAGAAAAGAACTAGAAAGAGAACAGGGACGTTCAAACTAGTGAAAATTCAGGACTATTTTTAATAATTGGAGTTCTTAGGGGCATAAGAAATATCTATCAGTTTAAAAGCATGAGTAACGTTTTGAACTTTACAACAAAAAAATCTGTATCAACCCTTTCCTCCCCTGAAATGATAATTTCCCTTCAAAAGATCGCAAGCTTCCCATAATATATTTTCAGAATTACAGAACTGAACAGTCAGGAGTTGAAAACTTTCATTTATAGAGCAAAAGGCTCAGGGAAAAAAAAAAAAGCCAACACCCATTCCCAGAAATAAACCTGCCATTGTCATATCCTTGTGAGACTACAGGATAATAAAAACTCATTGTTTTTTGTTTATCAGATGATATAAGTTATGAGCGTTTTAAAGGAGTGTCTTTTACACCAGTCAGGTTATTTCTGTAGGCTAATTTTTCATAGCCACTTTCGCATTGAAGCCTCCAAGCTTCATGAAGATGATATTTCCAGAACAATTCTATTTTTCTTTTTTTTTTTTTTTTTATCACCTTAGTAGTCTTTTCCCAGCTGTATCCACAGGGGAATGGAAATACCCAATTGCAAACGTGACAGCGCTGACTTCTGCAAAGTAGCTTAATTACTCATTACGAGATTCCATCAACAGAAGCTCCGGTCTGTGGTTTTGTAATAAGTGCTGTTATCTTTCCTTGGATTTTCATTCCTTCACAAAGCGGGATATGGCAGTGCTTTCCACATCCACATTTTATACGGAGAGGAACGAGAGAATTTTAATGCATGAATTTGATGTCATTAACAATGCTGACAGCTGTTTAATCCCAGAGGAAACAACAGCTGAGTCCCAACTGCACCAACAAAAAAATAAAAAAGTAAAATAAAATAAATTAACTCTTCAGTGCCTCTCACTGAAGGTGCACTATGAATCAAATGCTTCACACCCTACCTACAGTTTTTGCCAATTATTTAGTTAAAGAATTAGTAACCTCCACTGATGAAAAAGCCAAAGCTACTCCATGCTGACTGCTAGACTTAAGTTCAGAGAATGGTCCCGTTCTAAATTTCCCATTAATTAAAATTAAATCCCCCCCAAGAATCACAATATGAAATAAACCAGCACAACAAATACTACTAATAATAATAATATAAAGCATACATGCGTGTGAGCCTGAGTTCCTGAAAAATAGCATAGATTAATCCAAAGGGGATGGTGTAAAAATACATTTAAAATGGATCCTGCAGCAGAAATAGAAAATACAGCATGGGATATGCTGCAACTCTGTTACCATTTAATTTAAAATGGCACATTTAGATACAAGCCAATGACAGCAAATTTGCTTTTGTTCTGTTCCCACACACACACTACAAGGACTTTTTAAGGGTACAGAATGAAAAGGCATATTTATAATATGTATATTTAGAATATATACACACACCTCTTGTTTTATCCCTCTATTTTTTCATTGATTATATCACTATTTCCCATGTATGTATTTTTTGGAGTGTTGCTACTGAGTTTAATATTAAAGACACAAGCGCGAGCCGATTAAGACATATCTTTACAATCTGCAGTACTCATGTAAGAGATAAAGCTTTCTAAGCCCCGTCTTGGGAAGGCTCCCCTTCACTTAGAACACTCGACTTTAGACAGATGCCTGAAGTATTCGCGTTATAAACGGCAACATTCTCTGAATTGAAATCTCCCTCTTTGTCTGACCATCCTCCCCGCGACAGCAGCTGTTTCCCTTCCTCTGGGAGCGGGGCGGCTGCCAGGGTGTCCCCTTTCCCGGCCACCCCTCTCCTCCCGCGGCCAGGGAGGGCTCGGGGGGACCGAGGTGTCACGGCGCGAGCTGGGACGCGGGGGAAGCAGCGCGTCAGCAGGTTGATGAACTTGAATCCTGGCATCATGAAGAATACAAAGGTCTCCCTATTAGGCTAAACGAGACGACTTCAGGCACAGAAATCGCGCTACTCAAATACTTTATAACAAGACATGTGCAGTCATATTTTCTTGTGGTTAATACGGCAGAGGGTGAGGGGAAAACAGATTTTTACCTTTTGATGTTCGGAAACAGTTCATTCTCAATAGGGGAATATTATGTGACAAACGTGCCAGACTTCTTTTTTTGTGGTAATATTGCTCTTTGCAAATGGCACACATCCAATCCAATTGAATGTAATAAAATGAAACAATCTGTGCCATCTTCAATGGGTTTAATCTATACCATGTTAATGAATCCTTAAACAGACGTGCACGATGTTTTCCTGAAATACATGTAGTTATACTGCGCTCACTATACTTGTCAGCTTGAAAATAATTTCTGCTTGAGAGACCACCTGCTATCATCATCCTATTTAGAGGCAGCTCATATTTATTTGGAAAATAATAGTTAAATAAAGAAGCAACTTCTCTTACCCAAGCAGGGACGGTCAAATGGCTTGGATACTCTCTGCACACTCAGGGATTTTTATTTTTTTTTTCTTTTTCTTTCCCCCGCCTCTTTGCACCAGCCGCTTACAAAAATTTCTGGTATATTTGTACTAATACAGTAATAGGCAAATGCTGCTTGTTACGGATTCCAGTTTTCCCCCCATTTCCTTTCTGATAAACTAAAACATTAGAGTTGGAAAGATGAAGTGGCTTTTCAGATACTATGCGATATGAGTTTCATTACATCGTATCATATAATTTTAAGTTATTAAATATGCCAGAAAAGCATATTTGTACTTGATGAAACACCCAAATACTAAGCATTTTTTTCTTCTCTTTAGACTTAGAAAATGGAACAACGAAATACAATACTTTACTCCCTAGCATTTATTTGCTGCAAAGGCAAATTAATCAACTTTTCCTAAAAGACACTGAAGATAAACCATATTTTTTTGGCAAATGCTATTAACAAAAGCACAACTTTTCACCCTCAAGAGAATAAAATAATCAGTCAGTAAGCTTGTGAGAACCTCTACGAAGACCAGGCTACAACGTATAAAAGGACATGTAAAGAATGTTCAGCCACATAAACCCAAGTCAGCAAAGCGACCAGGTATCTGTGCAACTTGAAGGATACGACTTGTCCAGCTGACTGCCTGATGCTAATGGGACTATATTGAAGCTAAATTCGAATTTATGTGATTTTCTGGTTTAGTAACACAAGCGTCAACGGGTGAAGTTCACCACTGTGCAGAGGAATCAAGAAATACAATTTTTACTCCAAGTAATAACATATTACAGAAAAAAAGAGAGAAAGAGAGAGGAAGAGAGAAGGGGAAATTTCCATGTCAGTTACTTGCGTGCTGACCTGGACTACCCACTTTAGAAAGTGAATTTTACCAAGACACAATAAGAAATTTTCTCACAAGCACACACTTGGTCAAAATGTAATATGCAGACTATGTGTTTGTGGTTTTTCTTAGTTTTAGTATACACTAGAATGTCATAACGTGCAGAAAATTGACTAAATCTCTATTGGTTTGAACACGGTCAAGTAAAAATAACTTTTGCACTGCTGAGGGACCCATAACTGTTACCAGCCATCAAACCCCAGATATTTATTCTTGTACTTGACATATAACCCCAATTTTATACCGGCTTGCCATTGTCATTAGGTTCATCTCATGGTATGTATGCATGATCTCCAGTTTCTTTTTGCAGGAAAGCCCCTCCTACTTGACAGCAGAGGTGACAGGACTTAATATAGTCGGATGATTCTACTTTCTGAGCCGTAGAATTTGCTCCCTATTTTATATCCTCAGATTTGTGCATAACTTTAAAGGTGGAGAGAACTAACTCAATGTCCCAAGAAAACTGCAGCTGGAAAGGCAGCACAGTAGCAACGTGGTAGAGTCTATGTACACTGCTGTTGTCTGATCGAACAATTTTACGACAGAAGTTTTATGCTTAGCACGAACTTAAAGGCAATGATTTGGGGGAGGGGAGTAGCTGTTACTTTTTTTCTTTTTTTCTTTCTTTCTTTAAGACAATGATTGCTCACTTCAATAATGGGTTGTTGTCACAACATGCTTTACATCAAGTTATCTTAAGAAACCATACGGAAACGTCAGTTGTGTTACTGCTAAGTGGCATTTGTGATACAGCACATCCGAGTAGCTGGACCTCAGAGACTTTGCTAATTTGTTTCCCGGTGCAATTCCAAGCAATGGTTTTGAACTGAAAAAAATGCTTTGTTGGGTTTTCTGTGGTGGGTTTTGCGGAATACCTCTCTCTGTGTTCATAGTTGGAAGTTGAGACTATGGAACGCTCAAGCTGACAATACCTACATTTGCATGACTGAGAGTAAGGTTATTCTCGTTACTGCAACTCTTCCTTCCCCCATACTACATCTTATTTTTTAGGGACTCAAAACCAAACCTAAATCCATGCTTTCTCTGAGCTCATGATGAAAATATTAAAAGCATCTGTAGAGTCACCAAGAGGCGACTGCTGTGGAGCATCACAACCCTGTGACATTGAATTCCTTGCTAAGGGCTTGTAGACCGTAAAAGATAGTGGGTTTATTATCAGGATTCAGTATTTCAAAGGATGAGAGCAAATCTTGAATTAAAAAAAAAAACAAAGTCAACTAATTAACAGAGACAAATAGAAACACAAAAAATAAAGGAAAAATACTGATAAATATTGTTAAGTTCTAACAAAGTCAAGAAGTCAGATACTTTCTTAAACCTCTCAAACACTAAGAAATGGGACAGAAATATTCAATGATGTGGTTTTAGTAGATTTTGATAATCTTCTCTTCCAGACAGGATTTAAAAAAAAAAAAAAAAAGCCTTTTCTTGTTGTTGCATTTTTACATTTCTAGTGCTATTCTGGTGCAAATTAAACAACAAAATTGCATAAACATGTAATAACATGAAGAAGCCTTTTCAGCATCACCAGCTGAATATGTACTTTTTAAATGTTTGTTCCTATTAAATGCAAAACAATTTTCCCTTTCTTCCTAAGCAACAGTGATTACTCCTACTCACTGTTCCCTTCTGTGTCCTCCAGTTTTGCTAATTGCCAGTAAATTCAGAAAAGTTGCATCTCATTTCAGGAATTCTTTGAGATATCAGAGATTATTTCTGGTCGGGAATGACAGAAAGCACACCGTACAAAACATTTCTGCATCAGTAATGGAATATTTTACAAGGAATAATTCATATTATTTTAAACAGGAAAAAAAAATCCTAAGATTTTGATAAGAATGAACTGGAAGACAGAATACTGGCAATGATGGAAGTTCAGGCTGTCAGTAGAGCTCACAGAAGGGGACTGTCAAATATATATATATCTCTCTGAAATATGTTACAACCCAGCAAGCTTTGTGTAAAGTTCCTTCTAAGACGAAAAATAAAATGACATCAAATTATAATGCAACCTGCTCTAGAAACTAAAGTCAATTGACTTTCAATTCGGGGATACAAATATTCATCCAAGTCCCACTCATTTAAAGGATGGTAGACTTTAAAGATTATCTCTGCAACTGTGTTAAATATCTCGTTCAACTTTAAAACCGTGCAAAGGAATGATAACTTAAAAAAATCAGAGTACGTTGGTGGGTGCTATAGGTTCTATCAAAATGTGTTTTTAAATTATTTCAGAACCATAAAATCTTTCCATAGAGAGTGCTTTGAAACTGCAAATTAAATACTGAGCTTCTATGAACTGTATCCATTTTTACTGGAAGCATATATTTCCATGGGGGTTCATACTATCTTTTTTGTCTAGTTACACTAGCTAATAATGCAGTGAATTTGCAGTAATAGAGTAAATGTTATTTTGATGGCATTACCTGATTAAATTAAAGATGACATTAAAAGGACCATTTCCATAGGAATCAAAACCTTAAAGAGCAACTGTGGTTGAACATTCAGAGAGCTAGTCCCAGTCTTAAAAAGACAACACAATATCTCACTCATCTAAAGATTAGCAATTGACTGAAAAGTAAGTCCAGAAGACATTTAACTTTAAAAAAGGTGAGCGTTCAAACTATGAAAAAAATAACGGTTTAGGACTTGCGTTTTTACGAGAGCACGATTTGAATCTAGTCACACAAAAATAGTTCATACAGGAACAGACATAAAAATACATAGCAACTGAAACGTAAGACAGAGGTTTGAGAACTGAAATCATATTTGTTGGTACAGTGACAATAAACAACCAGAACCATAGAACAAAATAAAAGATGGAAGCATCAGTCACCTCCCTCACCATGCAATTTTACCCAATTGCTAAAATGATGAGAAATCCACTTACACCCATACGTGATGGAAGGGTACAGAACAGAAGAAAAAGAACATGAAGTTCTAATTACTGGGAGTTTTCTGTTGCATATTACTAAAAGTTGTAAAATAAACTCCTCTCATGAGCTACACATTCGTATACATAAATCAAGTGGCTGTTTGAAGATCCCTTGACTTGAGCTCTCAGAGATAGAATCTGTCTAAGGACATGTTCCTGAGTAACGTGACTGTGTTATGAATTACAGAGGCTTCATGGGATAAAGATGCAAGACCAGAGGTATGCAGAGCTTGGGCCCCATCCTTCTCTCAGACAAAATACCACCTTCAGTCACCAGGAGCTGTGACGTCTCTAATCTCTACAAACAAATTCATGGTCTCTGCAAAATGACAGGTTCGAGGAGACAAGTATGATATTGCAGACCAGACTCAGGGCCACAGAGCCATTCGTTGTACGGCTGCTTTTCTCTGTGACCTCAAAGAGGCATCTTTGCACTTTATAAATGGTATTGTCAACGCATGTGAACACACAGACACACGGAATCATGGAATTTTTTCAGAGTTGGAAGGGACCTCTAGAGATCATCTAGTCCAACTCCCCTGCCAAAGCAGGATTGCCTAGAGCACATTACTCAGGACTGCATCCAGGCGGGTCTTGAAAGTCTCCAGAGAAGGGGACTCCACAACCTCCCTGGGCAGCCTGTTCCAGTGCTCTGTCGCCCTCACTGTAAGTTTTTTCTCATATTTGGAACTTCCTATGTTCCAGCTTGTGCCCGTTACCCCTCATCCTGTTACTGGGAACCATTGAAAAGAGTCTGGCTCCATCCTCCTTAAACCCACCCTTTAGATACTTGTAAACATTAGTAAGGTCTTCCCTCAGCCTTCTCTTCTCCAGGCTAAAGAGTCCCAGCTCTCTCAGCCTTTCCTCATAAGGGAGATGCTTCAATCCCTCAATCGTCTTAGTTGCCCTACGTTGGACTCTCTCCAGCAGTTCCCTGTCTCTCTTGAACTGGGGAGCCCAAAGCTGGACACAGTATTCCAGTTGTGGCCTCACCAGTGCAGAGCAGAGGGGGAGAATGACCTCCCTTGACCTGCTGGCCATGCTCTTCCCTATGCAGCCCAGAATTCCGTTGGCCTTCTTGGCAATGAGGGCACATTGCTGGCTCATGGATAGTTTACTGTCCACCAAGACCCCCAGATCCTTCTCCTCAGAGCTGCTTTCCAGCAGGTCCACCTCTAACCTCTATTGGTGCCTGACATTCTTCCTCACCAGGTGCAGGACACTTGTCCTTGTTGAACCTCATTATGTTCTTCTCTGCCCAGCTCTCCAGCCTGTCTAGGTCACCCTGGATGGCAGCACGGCCCTCTGGGGTGTCAGCACCCCACCCAGTTTGGTATCATCAGTGAACCTGCTGAACATACACTCTGTCCCCTCGTCCAGGTCATCGAAGAATACGTTAAACGATGCTGGTCCAAGTACTGACCCCTGGGGGACACCACTGGTCACAGGCCTCCAACTCGACCCAGCTCCATTAATCACAACCCTCTGAGTCCTGTCACACAGCCAGCTCTCGATCCACCACACAACATCAGCGACTCCCTGTTTGCTCCAAGGCTGTGCTGCCAGAGTCCAGTTATAGCTGTATCTTTCCATAAAGCAGATATATTTCAGAGACTTTCCCTCTTGCTATATATATTCATAAGACCAAATTTTCACTTCCTTCATAATCCCCATTTTACATTAAATAAAGCCAATCCCACCAACAGCACATGAGGAGGAATCAACTGATGCCAGGGGGGCTGAATGTGGACAAGTGTCCATCGGGAAGCGGCGTGAGGTCAGGCTATCAGTCAGAACAGCAGCAGAAACCTTCCAATTTCTGCAGCAATTATTAAAGAACACAATTTAAGCCACATTAAGCTCCAAACAAAAGCCTCAAGGAATATTTACAAGCCAGGAAAACATATACTTCCAATACACTTCTCAGAGAAAAACCTTTATAAATTCGTTGGTTTGCAGGTGCATCCATGAGAACAACGCATTCAAGATTCAAGAGAATTGGGGGGAATAAATTCAAGCTATGAGAACCGCAGTTATAAATAGCCACCCCCATACTGCCAATGGAAAGGTGTCTATCAACAAACTGCCGAGGGTCACCAGCTGTTGTATTGAGACAAAAATATTTGTAGTGTTTTAAATACTATTTTAAGACAATGATTTGCAAATAATGACTTTTTTAGTTGATATCGCTGTATTGTATTCATGTTAATTACACTATATCCACAAAAAAGGCACCAGCGGTTAGAAAAAAAGCAGAACAGGTATTCTTTGACATACTGACATATAATTTATAAATCACAAACTCTTAGGGCATGAATTGTTAAGGACATCATAAATCTTACAGCTACTACATAACAACAATTATTATATATAAAGACATTCTGTCATAGACCTTGAAAACTACAGGCTGCTTCTGCTCCTAGTTATATGTTGTCAGGGACTTGTTCTCTTATGTTCCTTCAAAATTCAAACATTTCATGCCATGTTTCTCAAAATACTAAAGAGAAAATTAAAAAAACAGTAGCAGTCCCATTCAGTAAAATTTGTCATGTACTTTAAAATAGACCCTCGCGTATGGCATAGATTATGCAGGTGACATTTGCACACGTATTTTCTGGTAGCCAATGAAGTAAATGGTATAACATTTCTATTCCCATCACTATGATGAAGTTTTTTGGTGAGGGGTTTCCATTAGAATCCTTGGGCATAACACTCCTCAAGCTCAGCTGGAACACGAGCCATAAGCAATATTGTCCGGTTCCAGTCTCTCTTCTTCCATTGTTACTGATGCATAACTTAGAATTTGAGAGTGGGATAATTTTTGATGACATGACAAACAAAACTCTTTGGTGAATCTCCCCACAGTTTTTATCGAAACACTGAAATAATTTTGGCAGTACTAAAACTAAATACATTAATTAATTCAAAAAATGATAGAAATTTAAAACACAGAGTTTTCTTTAATCACTGAAACCAGGCATAAAAGTTAAATATGAAAATGCTGTATATATTTTCATGTTTCTTTTAAGGCACAATACAACTTTCATATTAAATTCTTGAACAACAAGTACATGTTAAAAAAAAATAAAAATCAATGAAGTTACCAAAATATTACTCTTCTCTTTTGGACCTACTTCACCAAGGAATATGTATCATTAAATGCAGTAAAGTGAAAAACAGCACAGCACTCCCGTCTACGAATTCCACATCCACAAGGGTTATTTGCTCTGGCTCCTAGATCACGTACTACGGATGCCGTTAGGCAATTCTAAAGGCAGAGCAACAGATGTTTAGAAAGGGCAGCCTTGTTCCACAGTCACAGCACAGGCCTGTGGGCACATTTAAGAGAGCCCTTAGTTAATGAGCACATGTCCAGCTCAGAAGGGTTACCATGCCCCAATTAAAACGTTGACATACAGCTGCCAATGGTAGAGCACACATACAAACTTTGTTATACCTATCCATCCTCTAAGGTAAACCACTTCATAAACATGAAAATCTATCTCCCAAAGGACAGCTGACAGAGAGGTGAAGGACTGTCATCAGCATCATCAAGTGAAAAATGTTGAAATATGATTCAGAAAATAATTATATCAAATTTTTGAGAGAATCAGTTGACCTCACTTTATGATTAAGAAAAAAGCTGCAATAGATTGAAACAAAATATTTTGTTAGGTCACAATATGCCGCAGATTTTTGTATACCTTGAAATAAGTCTTCAGACCATTAGTAATCACAGGCTACATAAACAGGCTGAGGAAGAAACTAAAGAATTTTGCAGGGTGATACTAAACCGGATTTTTCTTATGCCTAGAAAATCCAACTGCTTATCACATAAGACTTACACAAAACATTGGAGAGACACTTTCAGGAAGAAGCCATTTGACTCAACACTAGGTAATTTAAAATGTTTCTCCCCTTACAAAATTAGTTATCACACTTTCATCTGTTTCTCACATTCTTGGCTGCAACTGTTGTTATTAATGCCTATCCCAGGTCCACTGGCCTACCCCATCATCTTGGTGAACAATATCTCACATTCAGGAACAGTTCACGAACACCAGCCTTCACTCTGGTAGAGGCAACTTTTTATAGAAAAGGGATAGAGTCAGCACCTGAGGGGGAAATATTAGGTCTAAACCTTTCTACTGATATTCCCCAAAGAGTCATCCAAAGGTACTGTTAGTACCGCAGGGCAGAGTCAAACACCTTGCGTGTCCTCCAGATGGACTAAAGCACGGGTTGGAAAGGGGGATTAGAACAATAGAAATGTGTTCAGCTGTGAAATTAAAAGTAGGACAGCATGACATGCAACATTACGTGTTGAGCTGAGTCAAAAGCAGTAATTAGGCTAAGCTAAAATACGAACATACTTGTAATCAGAACAAATGTGTGGTTTGTGTCCATGGCATTCACTCCTCCTAACAAAATTGGTTGTCTACCCATCCCAAAGCACCTTATTACCCTCCCCATGTCCTCAGTCCCATCTGCAGTGCCTCCACTCCTAACCACCATAACTCTGCCTTTCCTTGGAGTCCCTATAGAATCACCTCCCCAAGCATCCTTAGCTCCTCCAGGTTCTTTACCTTCGTGGTGTCCTGAGAGCTGGGCAGGAGCACTTGCTGCGGCCAAGAGCTATGCCTCTGCTGCCCAGGACACACACGCCAACTGGCAACCAGCAGCTACTCAGGCAGATGTAAAAGCTGAATTTTTCCTACCTTTCCTGCAGCAAGAGCACTAATTTGAGTCTGTGTCTTCCGCTTACCTGCCAGCTTTCTGTAATTCAGAAGGAACTCTGCTATCTTGAGACCTCAGACCTATTTGGTTGGAACTAGCCTGAGTTCAAAAGTTAGTGGGACGCACTGACTGACAAACATGTAGGCAAACTAAAGAACAAGCATGAAACGCAAAGCCAGTTCTGTCATAAGCACACAGATGTTAAAAAAAAAAAATAGTATCACAGCAGCAGGTTCCAGGCTGCATATATGGCGGAGAGCTGCACACAAGCACTGTATCGTTCATCTAAATACGCATGTGCAGCATGGCTATAGACCACAAAGCACACGTATATGTACATGTGGGTGCACATTTAAACTCAAATTGCCGATCCCAGAAAAATGCAGTGGATAGAGTGATCACAGACAAACAGGAAGACAAAGAGTGACTGATTGGAGAATAATTTTCTTTTTAAAAAATGTGAAACAACCTAATGAAAAACCCACAAGATCAGAGTGTTTAAGTGACTACATATTTTCCCTGCCATGTTCTGAAAAAACAGCAAACTATGTTCTTTCCTTTGACTTCTTGCAGCCTGTCCTTGGTCACAAAACCATAAGCCAAGAAAAAAAAAAATTATTTAATTGCTAGTGTTTTGTCAATGACATGATTATATATCCACTGCAAGGTAAATCAACCTGAGCTTTGCCAGAGAACAATGCCCTGAAATGCTTGGGCAAGCAGCCTAACATGTTATTTTGGGACACTTTATACTTCACTTTTACAGATCTGAAATTAGGTTTTCAATTTAGAATACACAGGAAGTAAAAACTGTTATAAACAGTTGATAGGTGAAACATCATTCTTTATAGTGCCAAAGACCGTAGGATATGGGGCAGACCAATTACCATACTGAGCAATGCAAAGTATTATCCGCTGGCTTTATTATAATAACAGCTTATCTGATTACAGCCTGTGTTTTCTGGCCTCAGCACAGACTACATTCTCCCACGCCACTGGTGGTACATTTTAGAAATCCATTAACAGTTAATTCACCCAGGAAACTTGAGATTTCTGTACTGAAGCATGAAAATTAACATGCCTCATGCGAACGTACAGTTGGAGCAGCTGCGCTCAATGTCTTCTCAATAGAACCTTCCTCAAGAAAAGGAACACCTTTTCACTCTCATTTGAGCTTACAGTAAAAATCCTCAATGCACCTGTCCTACAACAGATGCAGAAATTTAGCTATAGGGTAAGACACATATGCAGGAGACTTTTCTTTTTTACCTTCTTTTTTTTTTTTAAGTTTTAAAGCTAATGACAAAGACTATTGCATCAGAAACAAGAAGATGCAAGAAGTAAAAATCTAAGCGGCTTGAGAAAATACAGTATTTATCAAACTCATTTGCTGGGTAGGAAATGCAGCATCCTGATTTCTCATTTCATTTCACTTTTTTCACTTCTTTGCTAGATGGTAAATATTTAGCAGAAGGCTAATTTGTCGTCCTGTCAATTAGAAAGGTTACTTTTAAAAAGTGATTAGATGTTATTGGGGCTTTGAACCCCAGAAAGGCAACTCCCTGCAGGCCCACGTGGGTTGAAGGGCAGAGCCAGCATCATCCAACAGCAATCAGATGACACTGTGTTGGTGTGTCAGGGTTTGCAGTTCCAAATGGCACGAACTTCTACAAAATCCCCTGATATCAGTCAAGGCAGGCAAGTATTGCAGCAAAGAAATGCAACTTCAGGACCAAAAAAGAGGTTCCTGCAAAATTTTGCCTATAAACCAGAGGTTTGAGAAGTTGTGGTCTGTGGGTTTGTGAAAGCCGTTGGAGGGAAGGAAGACTCGTAACAGTAGTAGCAAAAGAAGTAAATTCAAGACGGTATTTTTGAGCACTGCTTGGCATTGCTTAAGTAGCTTGCTTTTTACAATTGACTTAAATAGAAGTAACCCATAGCCAGATTCTTGGGACAGTACCAACCTAAATGCCTTCATAATGTTACCTTTTCCCATAAGCTGTTACTTTACTTTCCCACAAGAATGGTATGTGAATACAAATGAACGACAATGTGGTCCCGTCTTGAATGGGAAGTGAGCTGTGTCCTGCAGTCATAATTAGGGAGGGCAGTGGCCCATGAAATCTTTTCACCAGAAGATCCACCCCATAAAAATATCTGCAGTCCTGTGGTATATGGTGTACTGTTTTATAATCAATATTCATTCATAACACTCTATAAACAGGCATTTTGTAACCTGATGCCAAAGTTAAACTGCACTTTGTTTAAAAAATGGTTTTGAGGGTAATCAAGGACAAAGGACAGAGTAGGAGTTTAGAGCTTCTCTACTGATATAAGCCAACAAAACATGGATGGCCAGCAAGGAGCTTTTCTGTTTACCCGAAGTGCGCTGAAACCTTCAACTGGCCTTTACACAACAAAGTGTTAGAGAAGAGATCCAGTGTCTTTGAACTCAATTAGGTCAATATTATATGCAGGACAGGATTTTATGAGTGTAGGGGCAGAAAGCTGTCACTTTCTTTTAATTTCAATAAACCATACACAGCATCTTTTAAAAATTAACTAGCTCATAAAAGTTCATCAGTCCTGAATTGTAATTAATTTCTGTGTGCAGAAAGATCATTTGCCCATAGGTGTTGCTTACTCATTTAAATCAGAGCCACTGCAGCTACCTGACAATTCTATTAAAACAGTTCTTGATGAATCCTAGCTTTATTTAACAGCCTTAAACACCGCAGCATTAAAACAAAGGGGTGATACCCATATACTAACGCAGGTGAAATTGCTATCTGCCTTCCATTGACCAGGTGCCAAGGTAGAACAGAATATGGGGAATTCCCAGTCTCAAAAATCTTCAAAGCCTGACACTAGTGTGGAGACAAAATTCCCTTGCGGTGCCCTCAGAATGGATGTAAAAAAAAAAAAAAAAAAAAGACAAATATACTATACATACACCTCAAAACAGGGCTGACAATGCTTGTCGTCTCTCCTTATCCAGGAGAACCATTTTTATCCATTATATACACTGCTGTTCAATACCTCAGCTCAGCTAGAAAAGCAATTCTTCTGCCATAATGACATAACCAATGTTATTATATATCAAGCCTTTTAAGAAATTTACGGAAAAAAGATTCCATTATTTCCCACAAGAAGCTGCTGCCATCTGTATTCACCCAGCTCCTATACAAGCTTCCCACATGTTATGGAACAGACCATGTGCTTTTTCAGCCACAATGATCTCCTGTTTACTCATAAAAAAAAAAAATACGATGTGGTGCATTGCTGAATTGTATACCACTTACAGCTTTAATACACATTTTTTGCATGGCTGATAAAATGCATTTTCTCTCTCTCCTGGCATGACGTGCTCAGGGAGCCCAGGAGCCATACCCCAAGCCCCGGCGGAGCAGTTTCCCTGACCAGGTAAGCCTACACTCCCGGTAATAGTTTCTCAGCCCTCAGCAAAATACACTTGCACTATCACAGGAACGAGTTCTCCTAAACCCTGTGGAAAGTCAACATCTCAAATGCCAAGCCTTCAGATTCAAGGTCCAGATACCCATGGATGTAACTGGAGCCTCCGAACTTAAGAGTTCAAAGCTTTCGTATCTTTCCAAACCGGATCCAAGCAGGGCTCATTACATCTAAATAACAGTGTCTGCAGAAATTTCAGGAATAAATAGTGAGTTTGACCTTGACTTGATCTCTCAGTTTTCACTGCAGAGGAAGCTCTGAGCTTCAAGTTGGCAGCGACAGGCGTCTCTCATCTATGCTCTGCTCTTCATAAAGGCTTTTTGTAAGCACATCCAAAGGGGGGGGGGGCGGGGAGTAACATCTATAAGAAACCAAATAAATTTCATTCAATCTTCTATGAATTACAAATTAACAAAATACTACTACTCTTCTGTCATTTTAACATGGACTCCATTAAAAAAAAAAAATCAATATTAAAAACACCAAGCCATTTGCGCTCCTTTCCCCCATTCACATGTCAAACAAAAAAAAAGCACCAGGTAGCCAAGTCAGGCATCTAAAGTCTAAGAAATGTCACCCTTTGCCCTGCTACAATCTACCCTTTGTTTTGAATGTGACATGCTTTCAGTGGAGTATAAATGTATGGAACAGTGTAACAGAAAAAAATTAATTTTAACACAGTTACACACGGAGGCAGAATTAAACCAGTACAGATGAGTACGAAACCTGACTTTTCCCAACTTTTGAGTACTGAGGATTTAAAATTAGAAATTATTTAATATAATACTATTTTTTAAAATGTCTAGATAATATTCTGAATTTAACGCACACTTCAATAGTCCATTAACGCTTTCTTTTGTTCTGTTCTTAAACACAGGCAATCTTGCTTCAATACCATCACTTTTATCTTTCTATCAATTCTGGTCAAAACACATTTCCCAAAATTAAAGCCTTTCTCCTCGGCTCATTACAGGTAATGACAAGTTGCTATCTCATAGCATTCTCAAAAGTTTCCTCTCCAGAGTAAACGGATGATTTTAAAGTATCCGCACAAATAACACTGTGTAATAAATGTTGACTTTTCACATCAGGCTAGTTACAGGTTTAATAGAGACCTGCATTTATCCCAAGTGGCGTCAGACTCACTGGTAAAATTATTGCAATATTGGGTTGTGAAAATACAGAAAAAATACTGACAACACAGAAAGAACCCTCTTCCCACCCAGTACAATATAGAGATGTTGGCGAGTTCAAAGGCAGCAGACAGGTTTATTAATGCAGCAAAAGTAAGGTCTTTGAGTTTAAGAAGCGAACATACCCATAAAACAGCACTGACCCACCAGCCTTGAAAAAATAAAAAGTTTTTTGTCTACACTTGAACTCTTCTTCCCAGCTGACCTCCTGCTACATAATGAGGCAGAGAATGCTCTGCAATATTGGAAGCATGTAAGAAATGGTTGGCTTCATACCCAAACTGGAAAACTGAGGCTCAGTGTGTGTCCCCAGCTAAACAAAGGTAAGTTAAAGATACATATTGTAAAGCTTTTTCTGAAATTTTGTTCCAAGTTTTCATGCAATGGTACAACAAAAAGCCCTAGTTATTAGGGAAGAACAAACGCAAACAGAGGATTCCCCCCTCCCCATCCCAAGATCACACGGTGGAGGATGCAAATACAATATACGGCAGGAATAACAAATGCTTTATTTTCCAAGTGCTCTCCCATGATTTATGAAAGGTGTACCTCACTGTGGGAAGATAATGCCATTTGAAATGGTCCATTTCATAAATCTATCCTTTTCATCCCTAGCTGCATACAAGACTACTATGAGCTCCTGAATCCAATAATGTTTTCATCCTCTGTTGACAAAAAAAGGACTTTGTTTGGAGTGAGGTAATGATGCAGTTATAGAGGAGCAGCGGCTAAAGCTCGGTCTCAGGGGCCCTCATTGGCACAGCCATACAGCTGCAAAGAAGAGGCAACCAGTATAAACAGAAAGAAGAAATAATCAGCACACGCTACATCCCTGATGTCTTTTTAGTGCTAGTGGCATTAATTATAATGTATGCCTAATCCTCTGCACTACCACGTAACCAAATGTTTTGCCTGAATTTTCTCTTCAGCCCCACAATAGATTTATCATCGGGAACCCGGCTATTTCCTACTCATCTGTCCACCAGCCCAGTGCATCTGCTTGTTTAGCTATCTGCAAGAACGCTTCCAGGAGATATTTCTGAGCCAAATGTGGTGGTTGCTGTAGACGGGGACTAATCATAAACGTAACTGAAATTCATTGTGCCGATTTTTTATGTTGCAAACAACGGGAGAGGGTAGAGAGGAAAACACTTACCACCCTCAATGTCATGGAAAAGTTTTGAGCTGGGACTGGAAACTATTAGAAACAATGCTTGGAGAATGGGAGAACAGGGAAATCGGGAGGCAAAATATGAGATGAAAATGTTTCTGGGAGCATTTGACATGTAAATGCAGCCAACAGAAATATTTAAAAGGGTTTTATATTATTATTACCATTTAGGAAAGAGGAGCTGGAAGCCCCACAAGTTTCTCCTTTCACTTTGGAAGAGTGAGTTGTCCTGCTCATTTTGCCATCTCTGACACTCTGAACAGCAGCAAAGGAAACGTTGTTAAAGAAAATTAGGCATCGATCAGTCAGTTTTAGATACCAGCTTAGTTTTTGCTTTTGTTAGGGAGCTGGAAGCACTACACTGCAGTGGCAGCATGCTCACGGATTTCGCGAGTAAGTTTTGGCAGACTTCTCATCCTACTGAAGTGTAATTTAGTGCTTTGACCAAATTTCACCCAGAGTGTTTGAGCAATGCCATTTTTCTACACTTTGTTACCCACAGTTTCAGAGGCTGATGAATGGCCTTTGTAGAACATGAAATTTCCATGGCTTTGGCAAGAACTTTACAAACCAGATACATGTTTTGAACCGTCACTTTGAGATTTTAATTTACATATTTTGACTTGTGCATGAAAAGCAGGTTCAAGGTCAGCTTCTGTGAAGAAATACTGGGTAACTCCATTAAAAGTCTACTGGCACTTTGCATATTTATTTTTCTTCCCTATAGTATGCATGGGATCTCATAAATCAGGATAAACAAACATCAGAGGTCACCTGTAGGTGTGCACAGTGTATTTCTATACATGGCATGAAGGCATATTGCAAATACCACATTGCCTCAAGAGTAACAGCAAAGAAACATAGCTCCCTAAAATATCTATTCATTTCTAGGGGTACAGGGTTGTGACCAAAGTCTGTTGGGAAGGATGGGGGGGAAAAAAAAAAAAAAAAAAAGAGGAAAATAATCTATAGACTTTGCACATTTATGGAAGGCATAATCTCTCACGATACATGGAGGCCTAACTGTGCCTGTCGCACAGATTACGCAAGAAAACAAAAAATAAACCACCAAACATAGAAATCATAAAACAACAAAAAAAACCCCACTAGATGTTTCCAGCCATCATCTCTCTCTAAAGAGGTAAGACTTTATCAGGATTTTGAAAGTCTTACAGTCTTATTGCAAACATTTACTAGATGATATTCTGAATTCTTCTGGGAATGCAATCAAGCTGTATTGCCTTATCAACACAACTCATTGTCTCCAGGATTGCTGCCTTTGCTGTTCACTCTTCATCCTTTCAGAACCATATCACTCTTGGAAGCAAGGGAAAAACCCCAAAACTCATTACAGTCATGAGTTTTTATGTCACACCTGAGGCTACAGATTGTAGGAGCGGAACTCTCAAACACAGCAGAGCTATGAAAGCTGCATTGCTAAAACACTGGAGATGAGAACACCAAGACTAATTAATTTAGACAGTAGAGATGACTGCTTTCCACCAAGATAGGTGACACAAACTGTAAAAGACCATCCTGCGCTGCCAGATAACTCCAGGCAAGACGGCTGCTACCTTACTATGCTATTTTACCATTTTGATTTTTTCTTGAAGGCTGCAGCCGTGTGTACAGTGTGGGGTAGGAATACTGTATTTAGGGAACTGTTAAAAAACACTTCATTTTGAACTTGATTTTTTACAAGCAGATCTGTACAAAAAAAAAAAAAAAAAAAAGAGTCTGATGTTTGCTGGAGCACCAACAGTACAGACTGTCATTACTTCTAAATGTAGAAGTAATTGTCCTGAAACTGAAAAACTGCAAAGACTTTTCATATCATCCTATGATCACACAGAAATTAAAAAAATATAAAAAAATACGGCCTTTGGCTTTGCTGAAGCATAAAAATCCCTTGGTCACTTGTGTACATGGAGATTTGTAAACTTTATTGCTCTAAAAAAAAAAACCAAAACAAACAACAAAACCAAGCATCACAACAAAACAATCCCAAAACTTTTAATCGCTGTGTTAAAACCTGCTTTTTCAGGAGGAATCGTGGTGGCTTCTTTTGGTTTCTGGTTCTAACTACCAGCATTTGAGACGTCAGGAAAGAACTCTGTTGAATATCACAGTGTAAAATCTTAAAAACTTCACTTATTAGAAAGAGTTGCAGCCCACTGTTGATGCCTTCCCCAGTTGCAGAAGACAGAAAGAAGAAAGACACCTTTGGTGTCTATGAACACTACTAGAGATCTATCTTCTCATTTCACATTTAATAATCTCTCATTATGAACTACAGGCCAAAGTCAGGCCTTCTCCTTTGTGTATGGCTGTAAGTTTTGATGGGACAATGCTCCTAGTTTCCCTGTGTCGCACAAATCAAGGAGACTCTGATATACGCACACTGCCTTGATCACCCCCACTGTCAAACTCCAGGCCCTGAAGAGCGAGTTGATGTTCGTAATGATCAGATTTCTTCCTAATATTAATTGGGACAGGTTTATTGCCCCAAAGAGCAATGGTGAGGGTAAGAGGGGCATGCTACAGGACAGTAGTTTATCATTACAAATAATTCTCCATCGTCCAAATTACTGTGCTCTTGTAAACATTCTGTCTCCTTTTTGACCGAGTCAAGACGAAGAAAGGCTAGCCCACGACTTGGCACAGAACAAGGCATGAAAGAATGAGCAAGATGAGGATCAATACAAACAAAATAGAGGTGACATTAATTGCTTGGAGCATTAATAGACCATGTGAGAGAGTAGAAACGAGCTTAGTTTTGAAAACCAAGGGTGTTCGCCTGCCTTTTGTGATCTGGTTTTGCTAGAACAGCCACAAATGTCACTTTTGTCTGTGGAGCTCTGCACAGCTTCAGACCAGACTCCGACAGAGAGACGGCAGCAGAAGGTTTCCCCGGGGTGTTCTGCAGGGGGTGAATGCAGCGTTAGGCACCCCAGGATGCAAGAGATGAGTTAGTTGTACCGCATTTTTGTTCCATCATTTTTAATACTTGGCAGCACACTTAGTGTCTCTTGATGGGTTCACTGTAGTTATTCTAAACTAAAAACAAAACAAAAAAGACACCACAACACACAAAACCAACCACCAAACCCATCCAAGCCTAAATAACATAAAACTTCAGTTTTAAAAGCTTATTTTTCCAAGGCTACTCTTGATCTTTTACTGAGGATGAATCACGCTTTAGACCACAGCCTCAATATTTTTTTTTTCTTTCAAGAAGATCAGTGATCGCTGGACACTTTATGATTCTAGAGGAATAATAAAATAAAAAAAAGAAAACTTCTATAGGAAAGTTCTCCGCTGGCAAGACCAAACTTGGAGCCTCAGCGCTCGTAAATAGCCTCTGAGAGCCCCCTGTAGCTGTTGACTGGTAAAGACTGAAGTAGTTTTGTTATTCTTACTGCAAACGTTTACCTTCTGAGTCCTCTTGCTAATGAAATCAGCTGGCAGCGCTTTAGTTATGTTTAGCTAGGAAAGCGTAGGCTCTGCGCAGACACGCTGCTGGGGCCCCAGCTCACCTCCTCTCTACTGTGGTAGTATATTTATTTTAACATTTGACAGTATCTATCAGATTTTAGAGAGCTTGTTTAATGACCTTTTCCAAAAATCTTCCATTCATTTCTTTAGTTTCTCACTTTCTCTCCCTTTTTCTTTTTAAAATAAATTATGGTTATAAAAACAAAGCCAGCAGAAGGGAAAATATTCAGTACCTAGAAACCGAAAATTTGAGTATTTGCTTTTTATGGGGCACTGGAGCCTCCTAAAATACAGAACTGCTAGAAAACTTAAATGCTGAGGACAAAAAAAGTTCACTCAGTGGCTATGCAAATACACTACAGTTTTGAATCTCTTTGAAAAATAATTTAAATACTTGTGTTTCAATTTATGGTCTTAAAATGCCTGAAAAACACATTCCTACTTTTTAAATGGATTTTTTTAAGCGAGTCTTAAATACACTTTGATTATTTCCATTCTTGACATTATGCCTACTCAGGTATTTTGTACAGCAATTTGAAAGCAGAAAGGCAATTCCTAGCAATACCAACAGGTATATATTGATTTAACAAACACCTCCTCTTAAAGATGCACTTTCTTCTTCCCATGGAAGAGAAAATGTGAATTTAAACTGAATAAAGCCAAAAGCTAAAACACATTGTCTATAATGATTTCTTTGATGGGGAAAGCTCAGGTTCAAGTTCATTATCTTGGTATTTTCAGAGGAGTTTGCCTGCAGCTCTTAGGAACAACATTTAACTGAATTTTATATGTGAACATTAAAGAAACAGTAATGCACAGGTATAAAATAAGTGATCAAACTGAGAGTAAAGTGTACAGCTTTCTCCCTGTTAGCCTACACTGTTATTATCTTTTCAGAAGATGTCAAAACCTTTTCTCAGGAATTCTCATTTTTCATACATTTTGGAAGTAGGTACAATTACTTTAACAGCTCTCTATAGCACTAAGACATCTGTAGCAAAATCGGTTATTTACTTCAAAGCAAGACGATTTTGAAGGCAGAAAGAAACGGCAGGCAGAAACAGAGGTCCAGAGACACTGCTACTAAACTTCTGGCTTTAATGAAACACAAATATAAAGAATATTTTATGTAAATATGGATGTGCAAAGGACAAAATGCATTTGTAGGCGTATATACTATATAACCAGGGGCCAGAGCGATTAGCATTCTCTTTTCAATTCCTGACTGGAGCTTCAGTGTAGAGCACAAAGTGGAATGCACGTACCTACAGTCGTTACGTTATTTCATCCGAGTCTGAAGATTGACTCGATTTTAAGCACATGCCCCTGATCTCCTAGAACTAGGACTTGTATGAAAAACAGTCTGAAGTACAAGCCTTGCAATACCCAGGAAGACACACGCACCACCGTATATTCCCCACAGATGCAGCGCAGGCTCAGTGTGAAAGGTGGTAAAAGGTACTTGGGGGGAAAAAAGGTGTTGTACCGCAAAGAGAACTGCATTTGAAGGAACCCAGCTCACAAAGGGCAGGGCCACAGAAATCTGCTTGGAAATCAGACACAAAAGTCATCACAGCCCTGCGGCTGCCATAATTTATGGCTCAAACGTTTATGTGCATCCTCCCCTTTTCCTCCTCCTTCCCCTCCTGCTCTTAAATTTTTCATCTCTTCAAGAAAACAAACCCCTCGCGTTGCCGCGGTCCCTCCTGGAGCTGTAGCAGCGCAGCTGAGAGCACATCAATGCACCAGTCGAAAACTGTACTTTTCTTACAGCAAATAAAAACAAGTGAGGCAAAGAGACAAAAGAGTTTGTTCCCGGCTCAAATTCAAAACATTTTATAAGAGTCAAAGTTTTATGCTGGCACAGGTTAAGCGGCAGAACACAGTCCTGCAAGCCAGGAACAGCATCAGTAGCACCAAGGACTGCAGTGGCCAAAGGGCAGGGGATGTTCAGGCACTGTAATGGATTTATATTTATTTTCCTTTAGCAGAATGGGAACAAGGTACACCTGGATTTGGCTGGTGCGAGTAAAGCATCTCCCTCTCCTGGTCCTGCTAAATTCTCGTCCCTGTTTCTAACTAGCAAGGCCACTATGTCCCAGGTCCCCTCCTTGGTCTGACTGAACTGTCTCAAATCCGTATCTTTCTCTTCGAGCTGCACCAGTATTTTGATTACTAATATATGCTATGTAGGTATGCATTGTGATTTGAAGACATAAAAAAAAGCCCATGTGCTTCTCTTAAAATGCAGTAAGAGGAAATACAAAAAACAAGCAACAAACAGAATAATCATGCAGTGGCTTAGAAAAAATGAACACATTTCAAAGAGGTTTACAGCACTTGTTTTATGACCGCGCTGTACATAGATACACATCTGCATATCAGATGTGCAAGAAAAGCCAATATGGTGGTATTTATTCTCAATTTTTATACCTGAACATTGTTGACTGATTTTACACAAAGGTAGTTGCGTTGTATAATTTGCTGTGGCCTTTTTACAAGTTGAACATCAACTCAAACACTGTTATCGAGTCTGATCGCTTCATAAACTGGTATCTAAGATACTGAAATAGACAGGATAATTAACACACCTGTATCTATGATAATTTGTCCCCCCCAATGTTTAGTGCCCTTATCTTCTATGATATATTTACAGCATTTTCATCTCAATACGGTTATAATCACTTAGTGAACAGAAACATTCCCTTCCAACAGCAAAACACACTTTTTTCTGTGTTTTACTGCAGCTAAAAAAGGAAACATATATAAAATCTTGGACACAGATAGTTAATCAAGCTTAACTATTGCCTAATAACAAAGCAAGCAAAGTGGAAAATGTACACACTGGTGTCCCGCCGTGCGCTGCCATGCTTTTTATTAAGGAACAGCCTTATTTTGTTAGGATTATAGAAGAGGCTGCAGCTCCATGCACCAGCACGCGTAACAGGCCACGGAGTCAGGAATGCTCTTCACTGCATTATCCTACAAGAATCTAATTGTTAATTGGATGCAAAATTAGTTTGAAAGTTATTTTTTTCTCCTTTGCTTCTGTGTCCAAGGTTCAGCTCCTAGTGACAGGTGCCAGGTCAGGAGTAATCAAGTTCCTAACCTTCATGCTCCAGGGAGATGGCTGCCGTGCAGCCAAATGCGGAGACATAAACCCAAGGAGAACACTTCTAAGTGACACCAAGCTGCTCAGCTGCAGCAGCACTGACTTCCCTGGTGTAAAGCCTTCCAGCAGCAAAACAGCTTTGGAGGAAGAAACAACAGCTTCTTAACCCACTGGTACAAGCACAACACTACCACTGCAAATAAATCAGATCTGCATAGTTCCAAACAAAAATAGACCCAAGGAAGGTGGAATATTTTCCTGTGAAGCAGGTACCACAGTTACGTTTGTTCCTGGAGAATGGTCTTTTCAAAGCTACGACCCGCCACAGTGGGCACTCGCTGCCCCCCACATGGGTACAGGAAAGCCGAACACCTCTGCACTGCGCACAGGACAGGCTGTGCCCTGGTGGGCAGCGCTGTGGGCACCACCCCAGACCCCAACCATCACCCCAGACCCCAGTCACCACCCACCACCATCAGGGTGCTCCTACAGTCACACTACAGGAGCAGCAGCCTAGCAGGGCCAGTGTCCAGGTGATGGGGACATGCCTTCTGCACCACGCTCTCAACACCTCCACTAAACCTGGGGGCTACCCCCCAGAAAACTCTCAGTGATGCTGAAATGAACCCTATGTGTTGTGGCAGGATGGGAGATCAGCACCTCTAACACCACTCAGACGTGCCACTAAGGTACCAGGAACAGTTTTGTTTTGCATTTAGAAAATGTGCAGCTGCTACAACAACGCAATGGAGAGCGAGCCTCAGTGTAGGAGTACAGTGGCAGTCAGCACAGCATCCATAAGAAAGGTCAAACAAAGCAAAGCACCACACAAGAATTTGGGAACACAGCTCATGGCTCGAAGATGCAGCCACAAGGAATGATTAAGATAAAAATATTGAAGAGATTTGTACAGTACTAGAGTTTGATAAAGGGATAGTAGAAATGGGAGTTTGAAGAGATGCTTTACAGAAGCGAATAGGCACTAAGCATTGCAAACACTGCTGACAACTAAGTTGCTCCGAGCAAGATCAGAACAGAGGTTTATTCTTCCTTTATCAGATTTGCCTTCCAAGTCTCCTTAGAGCAAAAGCACCGGCACATACACACAGAAGTCTCATCTTTAAAGCCTAGGTCTCTTCACTAAGCTCTCCTCTGGAAAAAAAAAGGGGGGGGGAGGGGGTGCGGAGGGGGGGGCAGGGACAGGATTTATTTATTTATTTATTTTTAAACAGATATTCTTCTGTCCCTATGCCTTGGAAAGGGGAGAATTGTCACACAGGCTTTTTCTCACCTCCTGAAGGTGAACACTGGATATGGTCATGTTCTCTCCATTTAGGGCATAAAGTTGAAATACACCCATATCTGCCCGCCACCCCTTGCCAGAAGAAAGGGGAGGGGAGAAAAAAAAGAAAATAATAAAAAAACCCACCAAGATGCAAAGATCAACTCTTTTTTTTTTTTCTTTAGATAATCCTTCTAGTACCTTAGCTGGACTGAATGGTTTGATACTAAACCAGATGTTTTGTTCAAGTCTATTAGCTCCGCACAGTGAAAAAAAAAGAATTCATAAGTTACATAAACACTTACTTAAGGCTGTTTCTCAGATTTCTAATTCTGTCTATACCTTGATAAATACTTCCAAACTCCTCTGAAACTGAAATGGCAAGAATTAAATTAGAACTCTCAGCAGCCGTGTTAATCACTGAAGAAAAGCAGTAAAACAAATGAGGTTTTGCTTCCTGTATGTAACCTATGTACCAGTTTCAACACAGCACAGTTCTGCAGATCATGTCTGTTCAAAAAGCAGTGTTTTTCCTGCAGAGCTAAACATCCTCATTATAAGTTGTTTGTTTGTTTTTTTTTAAAAAGATAAATCCTTGCATTGTTTTTTAAGCAAGAGAACATAATTCTTCAAAAATTATTGAAATGCTTTCTTTTATTGCCCCTCTGCTAAAAAGGGTTAAGTGGAGATAAATGCAAAATTTGGCTGGAAACATGGACTATTTGTCAAGCTGTAGTGATCACTAATCAGATTTAGAAATCTGGATGAAAACAAGACCGGAAAGAAAGAAGGAAAGGGGTAAGAGGAGGAGAATATGAATGAGACTGAGAGCAGGTATGAAGAAAAACTTCCCTCTCCCACAATTAAACAACAACAACTTAAAACAAAAGTAAAACGTGTTCACTCTAACTGAAGACAATGCTAGCATGGTTTGAAAGTCAGCAAAGAGTAATTGTACGTGCTTTTGTTAATATGTTCCACTAGGATTTCTCCGAGCACTAGGAGCTGCTGGCTGGTTTTGCATAATAAAGCCAACCTGAGATCAGACACAACAAAGCTCCATTATTCCCACACCTATTTCAGTAAGGCAGCAGAAAGTGCTCTTTGGAATTACTACCATGATCAGCACAGAAGGATTTACAGACGTAATAAAGCTAAGAGAAAGCATCACCGACACATCTCTCCTTCATTTTCTTCCTAGAACAACTAACTTTCAAAGAAGGAATCACAAAGATTAGTGGGACGGAGCCCCAGTCCGAACCAAGGCTTTTATCACATCATCCATTTATAATTCTATCAGATTTGCTGAATTCTTGAAATATGGTTGATATGCACTAAATGGAAGAGAGATAAATAAGCTGAGAGTGCTCCAAGGAAAACTGCATATAGTTTTTTCAAGGCCAAGTTAAAGTTTACTTATGCAGCAGATGCCCAAAGGGTCTTTTGATGTTAAGAGCCACCTGGGATAGGAACTGCTCTAAACCTTTTTATATCAGGCACAAAACCACCTTCCAGTTACCTAATTTTACCACACTATCCATAGCAAAATCACTGCCTCCATATTTACCCCCCGCCTACCTCGCAATACTTGGGGGGGTTGTCTTTTTTTTTTTTAATTATAATAAAAACACAAAACAAAACAGCAATCTCCATTTTGAGTTATTTATGAAGTCTCCAACTCTCTGAAGCACCTAGCACTCAGAGGAAGAGGAGAAACCTCCAGACATACCAGATTCTGCGTATCTTGGTCTTGACCCTAAAAAGTACGTAAGGACATATACACATACTAAGTGTTTTATTTAAACCATCTTCCCCACTTCTTCACGACGCACTTCAGCAACCTGGGAAAAGCAGCAATTTTTTTTTTATTATTATTATTTAATATACACTTTGGCTCTGTATAATAAAAGGGTATTTCCTACCATGGGAAAGACAGAATTTCTTTCTTTAATCTCCTCCTGTTGAAGCAAGCAATGTCACCTTAAAGTGTCAGGTGGAATTTATTTCACTAAGCTAACAATGCTCATTTTCTTACCCCATCATTCCTTTAAGCTTTGAGGCTCTTCCCACAGTTGTCTCTGAAATGTAGCTCATTTTAAACATATGGAGGGAAGGGAAGAAGAGGAATAGGCAAACTTATCTCACCAGAAAATCTTTATAGAAGCATGTGTCCCTGAAGAAGAAGGGCTTTATAATTTCATTCAATATTTCTTTTCAGACATTTGAATAATGGGCTTTACAGAATATCTTTTTGATACTAACTGAACTTTATAACTAATAAAACCCTCTTACTGAGCTCTGTTACTTGCATCTAGACTCCACAAAGTGTCTTTTACAAATAATAACCATAGCTAATTATACATAGTAAATAACCTCAGCTTTCAAGCCTCCCCATATATCATTTTGCTAAATATTAATCACAGCTTTAGGCTGTCTAACAAGCTCCTAAAAGCATGACATTACCAGAGAGATCCCCCACTCTAAAGAGCCTCAAACTATCCATCACAACCCCTTTCGTAAAAAGCACCGATTAAAACTTCCTGGTGTGGGCTTTTATTGGTTGGCCTGTTGGTTCTCCCTTTTCCCAGGCAACAGAGCCATTTCACACCAGCTCCCTGCAGCGGGGGGAGAGGTGCCCACCTCCCCTACCTGCTCCCAACAGCCTGACGTGGTACGGCTCCGGCTAGGTAGGCAGAAGGAGCTCCACTAACTCGCAGCTCCTCTTTCTTAATCAGGACTTGAAACAATATGGGGGGGGAAAATCAGGCCCAACTGCTATTATGTATTAGCTTTCATTTTTGTGCATTGATTGAGCTTATGTTGTTTTATGTGCGCGATGAAAGGGCAAATCAAAACCTATTTCTCTTTCTTGTCAATTCTCTTCCTCTTTTTCGACTATTTATCTTCGTATTGTATTGCAGCAACAGATGGCACATTAAAAATGAATTCACTTTTTGGGAACTGTATACAGTGCAGTTTCTTCTTACCATCTAAAATGACGACGTAATTAAATTTCCTTTGGAAAGGTACCTATAAAATACAGTAACATAATGCCCACTTAAGGAACAAGACATTTTTTAATAGAAGCATTTGGGGAAGAATACAAGTTTTCCTACCATAGGAACTCTTTCTTGCCTGAACGTTTTCATATTTTAACTGAATTGCTGCCCTAGTTAAAATAAAAAAAAAAAAAAGGTGTACCTATAGATACATCATTCCGTTTATTTCCCTCTCTGATTTTCATAGAGGAACTGCATTCAAGTGTTTTCAACATTAGTTTCTCCTGGCATATTTACAAAAAATTCTCTCAGCAGGACTCACTAGGTAATATTAGCATTCTTTAAATAATAGCTCCCAGTAAATTCAAATAAATAATGTCATTGTCAGCAAGCACTGTATAGTAGGTCAGTTTACATGCAACACTATCAACATACACTTAGCAAGCTGCTTAGGAAAAATAACCTCCCAGTCACATGAAAAATTGTTTACTGTTGTTGGCTCATAACATTTTAAACCCTACTCAGGGAATCACATTTGATGAGCAACAAACCAGGATAACAAATGGGTAACAAACTTTCCTTGGCAGCATTAACGCGAATAGAAAACAACAGGTTAAATTCCTTCAAAGCACAGTCCCTAATTTGGTGGCAATTAATCAACTCAGCTTTATACACTCAGAATATCAGCTTTATACACTCAGAAAAAACAGCAGCATGAAATACATTCCTTTCCTATGATCAACGGCACCTAACAATTAGAGTGATAGTCATTAGCAGTCTGTAGGAGAGTGTGTGTGTGTGGAGGAGGAGGGACAGGTCATACTGAAGCTGTCTTTTTATTAATCATCATTATAGGAAGGGAAAGAAGAAATATTAAATTTCTATTCTTATAAAATTTAGTCATTATTTTTCAAACTTGGTTACTTGCTTTGAGATCCTGAAATGTCTTTCAGATGCTTGAGTGGGAAAAAAAAAAAGTGACCACCCCCAAACAACAACAAAACCCTGAACACACAACACCCCCAAAACCCCCACTCTTCAACGGAGCAGTAACCCACAAATCATGGAGAAACCAGCAATAAGCAAGCACGTGATCAGATGGCATCCCATGACAAAGTTTCAGTTATACAACCTTTATTTTCTACTGCAGTCCCACTTCACTACTTTAGCCTTTCTTTAAAAAAAAAAAAATCTGGAGGAATTTACCCTTTAATAGAAAAAAAAAAGTTTAGAAAACAATAAAAATCAAGTGTCCCAGCACCTTTGCTTTTTCTTTAGGTGAAGAATGCCAAAACTAGACACTACCTTCATCTACCTTGCAGTATTCCATTAAAAAGGACAGAGCTAGTCATCTCTGAGAAGCGGGAATGGATGGGTTTCCCCCCACCAAGGGAGTTAAAAAACCCCCACAAAATTACATATATACATGTTCCCCAGTCTTTAGAATATTGCAATATGAGTTTGGGGGATTTTTTTTAAAGCGCTGTTGTTAGTAATTTTCTGCACCAGCGTGAAAGATGATATTTAAACTGTTGCAACTTGGCCCAGTCAAAAGCAATTTGCAAGAGGACACTGAAAGGCAGATATATACATACAAGGGACAGGTCCTCTCACACGTTACAACACACTCACACGCAGAGCTTGACAGTTCCTTTCTCAAAATAAATACATTTGAAAGTGAACGCATCGCCCTGTTGAGCCAGGCCACGTTCAGCATCTCCGCTTTCCCGCCTCCCGCCCCCACGAGAGCTCGTCAAGGATGTTTTCATCCCCTTGTTTGTCTGTCTCCCCTAATCAGGGCTCTGGCGTTGTACTGAGCAAGTCGGGGCATTTAGTGAAAAAATCAAGATGGATTTAGTTTGGAATTAAGTAGATTCCCATGACAGGAAATATTAAGAGATGATGGATGCCTGACAAATATTTAAATAAAACAAAAAAATCAACTCCCATTTCAGAAGGCAGTCTGCAAAGCTAGATTTATGAAGCTGAACTTTAAACTAAAATGAACATATTTTTCCAGGCTTTCCATATTAGCAATATTGCATTTAATTTAGAGATTAAATAAGCAGTAGTTGGAGGCAGCCCACGAGAGCTGAAATGCTGCATGTAGGCAGGCTCACAGTTTTGAAGCTATGAAATATGTCTCCTGTTTTGACACTATTGTAATAGCATAGTTGTTCACTTTCCTTGTTTCCATGGGGTTTATGGTCCATAAAGTTTAATAACAATCTTAACAGCTGAACAGTGAGCACACATCTCTGGGAGGCTGCTGCATGAAACAGGATCTGAATTTTATCCGTGTAATTTTTAGTGGTGGCATATGTCCTTTCCTCACCGCTGTCCACGTATACCCACGCCGTTAAAGAAGCACCAAACACTGACTCACCTTGGAGAAGTGCTCACATCCCCTCTCGGCCTCCAGGAGCTGAGCGAACAGCACTTAAAACACCAGTTTGCATTATGAAATTGTTGAATTTCAGGTAAATTGAAGAAAAAGTTTGGTCAGTGGGTCCCATCAGAAAAACAACCAGGAGCCCCCACAAACAGCAGTGTCTTTCTTCCATCCGAGCTGGCACCAATAACCATAATGCCTCGGGGAGAAGAAGGCCTTCTGCCCCTAAAGGTGCAGGCCTTCTCCAGCCTTGCACAACCAGGCAGGAGCGCTTCAGTCCCTAGGAAAATTAGCCCCCAGCTTGTACCTTCATAGAGTCATAGGGTTGGAAGGGACCTCTGGAGATCATCTAGTCCAACCCCCCTGCCAGAGCAGGGTCACCCAGAGCAGGTTGCACAGGAATGCATACCTTGACTAATTACTTCCCATAAAAAGTGAATGAAAAAAGGCTTAATTTGGTGGCAAAGAGATGAAGCAAGTCCCCCCAAAAGAAAACAAAAACTGAAGCTATCACATGCCTGTACATAGGACTAGGCCCAAATCTAGGTTTATCTTCAGAGGTGGCCCAAAGCTGATGGAAAAAGGGCTAAATAAACCACAGAAGGCTCCTCATGAGACAGCAAGTCCCCCAAAAGCGCTGCAACTCACCCCAAACCTCCTTCAGCCTCTCACTCCCGCTTCCGTCTGGCTCATCTTTGGCTACTGCTTCCTTCCCAGTGACGAAGAAAAGCCCACCGGCCAGAAGAGCTGACCACCTGAGAGCGCTTACGCTGACGCGGGGGGTTGAGCCGCGTCTCCCCTGGCGCCGGGCTCAGCAGATCACCCATAGGTGAGCGGCTCTGCCCGGCCTCGCCCCTGCCCCGGCTCTGCTGTCCAGGCCGGCCCTTTCCAGCGCGTGGAAGGCAGCGCAACTCCTTTGTGATCAGGACCAGAAAGTAATATTTGCGCAGAAATATTGTAATGCTGGTTAAAATTCAACCTGAGATCTCTTTTTATACACCCTGCTGGAAAATGTGAAGTTGTATCAATAAGCGATAAAAGGAACACTCCCAGGAAGAGAAAGCACCTTCTCCCCTGCAGCTTGGCTTTGACTTTAATTTTGATTAATTGGTGTCTGCCTTGGACTAGAGTCACAAATGTTGAAAAGCTGAGTTGGTTTAAACCAACCAAAGACAAGGCCCTCTGTCTGCTGACAATTCTGTTCCACCACCTGTTCCACCACTTTCATGACTTTTTAGCGGTCTTTTTAAAAACAGAAGTAACAGGGAACATTCAACTTTCAAACCTGGATTTACATAACTATTTGTAAGGAGGAACTCTATACAAGTGCAGAATATTAAATGACTTCCCCCTTTTTAAATAATTGAATAGATTTCAACTTGATTGTGTCTCTCTAACATTTCACTAGATCATTTTTTTTTCAATGAATTTGACACATCAAGTAATATCAGAGTAAATCTACCTAAAATATTTACAATTACTTGCAAGGTACTTTCACATGAACCAGTAAATTGAAACTTCCTCTCAGAGGAGAGACATAAAAAAAGTCATTTTTATGGTGGTTATTGTAATTTTAATAGGCAATTTCATAGGTAAACAGAAGTGCTTGATCTCCATTCACTACTGTAAAACAGGCTGTGCTGCATATCTAATGGCATCACATGCATTCGTGTACAAAATGAACAAGAATTATAAATGGCTCCTTCTGTGATTTAAAGTGTACAGTTTTACGTACCTCAGCTACAGTGCCTAAGAAGTAAGCACAACACATATCTATATGGTACAAACAGGAGGCCTACTTTACTTCCTGTGGGAATAAAGTTTTAAGAAGAAAATGCTCCAGGTTGGCATTAAAGCAGCTGTTCAGCAGAAGGAGCTGTGCACACATTTTCAGAGTAGCCTCCATCCAGGCTGGTTCGCTGAAATGTCTGCGCGCTCAAAAGATCTGAAACTTGTGGGCAAAAATGACACTTTCATGACTGGAGTAGATTAATAGAGTAATAGATTTAAAGGCTAGAAGGGATCATTACGATCATCTACTATGACCTTCTGTTTAACAGAATTTAGCCAAGGGATTCCCGCATCAAGCCCATGGCTCATAACTTCTGGTTGAGCTGCAACCAGTATCTTTTAGAAAGACATTCAGTCGTGATTTAAAGACTTCAAGTGATGGGAGAAGCCACTACATTCCCAGGCAAGTTGTTACACTGCTTAATTACACTGGTTCTTTTTTCTTATTTTTTTTTCCTTTTTTTTCCCTTTTTTTTTTTTTTTTAGAGGGTTCTACTACTACAATTTGTCTAGTTTCGGCCCAGTCATTGGTCTCACTATATGTCCTCCTGCTATATTAAAAGTCCTTTTCTAGCAGACATTTTCTCTAAACACAGGTGCTCATGGGTTTGAAACAAGGGATAACCTGATCTTCTCTTCATGAAGACAGCACTTCTTTATTCTTTTGCTATTGGATAAAGGTTCTCATCATTCTCACAGGTCTTTTCTGAAATCTCCCAAATCTTTACATGCAAACACCAACACTAGTACCAATGGTCAAATAACGTTTAATTTATAGGGGTTATAACATCAGTAATAATACTGCAAGGATACCACTTGGAGAAGAAAAAAAGCCTGTTAGCCATTTGGTTTTTTTCTTTCTTACACACACTCTCATGTAAATGTCCTTCAAAGAAAAGGATGAAATCAAAAATGACCCAAATGTGCTAAGTTTAGTCAGGCTGGAAGAGGTGAGGACAGTAAACCAGTTTAGTACAGCACAGATCTTGGGGGTTTTTGACAAGTTACATATTTGATGCAACAATTCATGGGGAACAGGTACCCCTGTGCTCCCCGCCGTCATGCCACCTGGCTGGGGTCCCAGGCACGTCAGAGAGGGTTTTTAATGTGCCTGACCCAGGCACGCACAGAAGTGGGTAGAAGGGTGCAGGCTGCCAGCTACAGAGCATCTGAAAACTCTCTTACACTACAAAAACCCTCAGCTGCTTGTCAGGACAGCTTTATGGAAAGCGAGATGAGGTTCTGGCCCCAACGTTTAACTATACTTGGCCATAACTCAGTTTCTCACAAATAGCAGTTTTGGCATGCTCTCTTTCTCTTGTACAACTGTGATACATGCAGTGGGAATAATAAATTACCATGCTATTACACGACAACAGAAATCTCAACGTGTTTCGTTACATGCACAGAACTAAAAATGTGGGCTGCTTCTTTCGTGGCACTTTCACTAGGCTAGAATCGAATATATTTACATTGTTTGGTAACGAACTACTGAACACGTGAGATTGAGAACTCATGGAAAAAGTGATTGCCCTTATGAATAGGGTTACTGGATGTTTTTTTGTGAAGCGAAAGCCCAGATATGTGTAGTTAGAATCACTCCCATACATTTCAGGCATATATTGCAATGAAACTGAGAATGTGGGGTTTGGAGAGAGGTCCATGAATGCTGCTTCTGCGTCAGATGTGATTATACGCCTCTTTGGAAAACACAACAATTGTATAATGCAAATACCAATGGCTTTTATAATTCATTAAAATCTACTGTTAAATTCCACTAGTATTTGAGCTGAGAAGTTAAGAACAGGGAAACAAAAGGTATACAATTCAAGACAACCTTTTATTTAGGGAAAAAAACAAGCTATTTTCATTCTAAGAAGACAGTGGGTGGGAAAACAGATTTCTGCTAAGGAAACGAGCAGTCACTTTCACTGAAAAGGAAATACTGAGTTGCTTTGTCCTAAGGTCTCAGCGGAGCACAGCCTGATGGTTTAACCATGGCATATGGGTTGCAGCCCAAGAGAGCTAAAGAGAAAATTTGGAAGCTCGTGTCAAATTTTCTGCTCTCTATATAGCTTTGGCCTAGGCCTCAGCGGCAGTCTCCAGGGACAGAATGATGTACTGCAATATAACAGGCTGCCTGACATTTTGAAATGCCTTAACCCCCAGCTTTCCATCCACCTTTTAGCCCTTGCAGCGTCTTCCCTTCCCACATGGAGCTGCGCCATGTACAGTGTAAGACTTCACTATAAAGAAAAAAGTTGTCACGTCTTTGTCCTTGAGGTATTTAATCAGCAATGGCTCTTTGCTTCATTAATAACATTGTTAATAACATTCTCAGTAATATAATACGAAATGCCAGTTACAGAAGGTGGGGTGTATGGATGTCTGACGTCCCTCGCTCAGACACATGCCATGGCCCAGCAAAGTCTTGGGACCGTTTCCTAGGTTTTTTTCTAACGGAATTCAGGATGGGGGGGCACGAAAAAGGGAAAGCACTGTTTTCCTGTAACCTAAGAAATTGCAAGCTCCTGATAAAAAATAAGGCTTCCTGAATTACTGAAAAAGGAATCTTTGGAAGCACAAATGGGAATGTTGAAGCCAAGCCGACGCACACAAGAAAGAAGAGATGTGTTTCATGCTTCCAGCAACTTTCAGATTTATAACTGGTAGCTGGTAGCCAAACTTTTAAAAACACTGCAGTTATATATCCAAAACAAAGTCTTTCCCCCCCCGCCCTTGACATGGAAAATGCTGCAGAACCAGAAGTGTTATGAATTAAAAAACTCTAAAGGCTTGAACTCCAGTAGCCCATCTCACAGTCCTCCCTTTTTCTAAAGAGTCAAAACATCGAAGGGTTGAATACAGCTTCTCTCATACATTATCTCCCTAATGACTTTGACCTATTAATAAGTGAAATCTATCAAGTATACTCTCTCTTACTGTATTTTGTCAATTCTTATACGCCTCAATGGGACCACCATTAAAAATCTGCCAATTAATTCAGTATTTAGGACACTGTTACTATAAAATATACCATGCATCATGCTATTTCTCATTATAAATACAGAAATGCTGTAAATTACAAGGTGAGATTAGTATCTTCTGCAATAAGAAGTGATGCCTTTTAATGATAATCATTATATACTTTGCCTTTTCTTCCCTTCAGTGGGGTTCTTTTCCAGCAGAACCATTCCAAGGGAAACCAATCCTAATGCCACATTGGATACTGCAAAGATATTCTTTCAACACCCTTATACTCATTTCCTGACATTCTGTGTCGAATGCTTTTTGTAGCAGAGTCTAAATATGCACCTAAAGTATTTTTTATTCTTTCAAGAAACTTAACTAAAGATTTTTTCAAACTTTAAACTGTCCTATTAGAAATCAAAATAAAATTTAAAAATATTATTAGGTATGTTAAACCGACTGCATGTTTATGTAACAACTGAAGAAAATCCTTTTGCTTACCAAAAACATAGCTCTTGATCAAAAATGATTAATTGTGGCTTTCTGGTCAATAAAACACTAAATAAAATGAAGGATGAGAACGTAATGTGGCTGAAAGTCTCTAATGGCATTTATTAATTTATTTATTTTATTTCCTTTTTGTAAAAAAAAAAGTTTTGATTAAAAATAAGCTTTTATTTAATATCCCATGGATAAAAAAAGCATTAAAGCTATTAGCATCAAGTTAGCGTGATTGCGATGAATAATGTGGAAAGTACCTCTAATAGAGTTGTAGCTGTGGTTTCATTTATTCGAGATGAAAAATGACATTTATCAAACATTTGATCTGATGGGCTATTTCATGTTCTGTGTATGTGTTACAAATAACCCTGTTCCCAGGAGGGTTCCTTTGAACTAGATTTCTTTAATTATTATTTTTATTTAGCATGGAGACCATATGACCTGTGAACACAACCTTTTAAAACACTTGACAAAAAGCAAAGGCACTAGAAATTTTTTCTCTGTTGTTTTCTCTGTAAGGAAAGTCTTATTGCTATATGGGGTATGCTTGCTAAATTAAACTTCTATTGTTTTTAAACACTTTTCTTAATATTATCATTTTAAGATCTCAACTTGTACATTTCTGAATGATATTTCATTTGGAACTGCAACCATTTATCTAGTGGAAGCATCTGTGTGTTTAACATATGGACTGGAAACTTTCCACTACAATGACTGTGCTCTGCCAAGAAGCCAGCAAAAGAAAATGTTCTGATGTAAATACAAGCTGATATCCAAGTTCTTCACAGGTTTTGAATCTTTAACCACCAAACTAAAGGAGAGTTTGTTACGACCGTGGTTTTGTTGAAAACAAAAACACACAAAAAAACCCAGAAAACCTGCAGAAACAGGCCTTGTATATTGCAAATCCCTATTTTGGCAACCCAAAGAGGGAATATAAGCTTAAAGGCCTGAATTTAACAAACCTAATTATCAAGGCTTAATTAGTACCAAGGGTAAAGCTTCATGGAACACCTGCAGACTTAATTTATGTCCTGACAGAGAGGAACAAGTGTTAATGGGCTGTATTTATGTTAATACCTGAACCTTAGAGAGCCAGTGGGATAAAACAGTCTATGCACTAGTTTTCTGTTTCAAGCTACAGAACAAACATAAAAGATTTTAATCTTAATATTAGTTTGCACATAACTCCTTGGGGAAAGTATAGATCTATTTAAACCTTAAAATTGGAGATGCAGAATACTAAGGGGGAAAAAAAAAGAAAAAGAAAAAGGAAAAAAGTCAGTCAGTGTAGAAAGTGGAGTCAATGCAGAAAATATCAAAGCAAAAGGTGTCAGTGGCCATTTTCTGAGCATCCTGTGAGCAGCTCCTGTGTTTTTAAAACCTATTACACTGTGCCACCAACGCTTTCTACAGCACGAACTTAGATTTTTCACGTGTCTGATGCGTAATGCAATTCTTTGCTACATTCAGAGGGAAGGACAAAAAGGCTGCCCACCGTAACTGTCGTGTTGAGAGTGTCACCTCTGCGTGTCGGGGCTCAGGGGACACGAGCTGAGTTGACTCTGGGCTTTGGGCACCTTTTCAGCAGGCAGAGCCCTGTGGGGAACGGGGCCTCATACGGTCTCCAGAGTTCCTGGAGCCCAGGCTATAAACGGGCCATATGGTACCACCGGTCCCAGCCCTCGTTCAGTGCCAGGAGAGGACAGAACATTATACATCCATGCTGTTCCTCTCTCTGTAGGTAGCAAACTACCTTAAAGCTATGGGGGTTTAGCTATGACTAAATAGCTTGTACGTTTTTCCCACTGAAGGTGCAGTTCTATTGTAGCAAGACTGGTTTCGTCTTTACTTCTGGCACTGCACAACTAATCTCAGAAAGTTGGTGCTTAAACGGCATTTTCCTGCCCTTCGATGCTCCTTTTGGTCCTTGGCCACACATACCATTTCAGGAAAGATCGCACCTGAGAGTGTGGCCATGAGGATAGCATTATAACCTCTGAATTACACTGAGACAAAGGGGAATATTTCTTATTATTACATACATCCGCCACCCAGTCCGCCTTTGGTTTCATATCGGGCTCCACTAGCATTTTCAGCTCTGAAATTGCTCATGTTGCAGACTGAAAAGGCATAAACCCACCCCGTGCTGGCCTGTAGAGCTATTTATTATCCTTTTGTTGGTTCCTGTATTCACAGGTAATAAGGACGAAAAGTCATCTCTAAGATAATCTTCCCTGGTTCTCAAAAAAGGCCACAGAATGTCACCAAGTGACTACTGCATCCAACTTGCAGCTTCTCACAAGGTTTCAAAAGATGTTTGAATTCTCAAAACTGAATGAACCATAGGTTGTTCTAACGCTTATTTGCCTTCATTATTAAAAATGCTGTGTGTCCTCAGTGTATGTGTGGCTTAAGCTTCCAGCACTGGATCACGTTCTGCTTTTCTGAGCTGAAAGAACAGTCCTTCAGAAATCTCCCCTGGTGGGTCCTTAGTGATGGTGATCTGATCACCTCCCGGCTGTATTTCTGGTAAATTAAATAGATTGAGAGTTGTACATTTATTCCTACAAAACAGCTTTTCTCATCTCATGTCATTCTAGTTGCTGTTTTCTGAATCTTCTTCATATTTCTACCATATGCAAATATAAAACTTTATGTTTCTTTACTCTTCCTTGAAATGTTTGTAGCTATAACTAAAGATTTCCTTTGTGCACTTAAATACGCTTATGACCATCCTTTTATGCCATTTACAGCACAAATGTATCATTTTACCAGAATGTGTTCTCCACTACCTTCCCTCACCATACAGCAACACCTCTCCTGTATAGGGCTGAATTCAACAAACATTTGATTCCAACAAGCAAATTAATTTTCTTAACCCTTCTTTTACTTTTGTTCACAAATGATCAGCAAACCAATCCATCCCTGCGTTCTCAGACTTACCTGATGAGAATTATTCACAAATTTTTGAATTAATTGAACCTGCAAGTATTTACAGTTCACTCTAGTTAGGTAAATCAGTCATGCAGTATTCTCTGTCCTTTCAGATCAGACAAATTATATGACTAATCAATAAGCTTGAATTATGTCATATGAAAACTGAATACACAATTTGAAACTGCATTAAGCAATACTCAGGCTTCATTTTTGTGAGCATACAGACCACCAAGCTCAGTTCCTCAGACATTCGCAGGAAGTAAACACAAAAGTGTAGTAAACAGAGTCAACCCCAAATTCTCTTTGCCTCATACGAATATTATAGGAATTTTTAGTTCACTTGTAATTCTATGTGACCATAGGCACATAAGAATGAATACTGGTTTTTACACCTAGATCTATAGCAAAATAGACCTTATAGCAGCCTTCCAGCACCTAAACGGGGCCTACAGGAAAGATGGGGAGGGACTCTTGATCAGGGAGTGTAATGATAAGACAAGGGGTAACAGTTTTAAACTGGAAGAGGGTGGATTTAGATGAGATATTAGGAAGAAATTCTTTACTGTGAGGGTGGTGAGACACTGGCCCAGGTTGCCCAGAGAAGCTGTGGCTGCCCCATCCCTGGAGGTGTTCAAGGCCAGGCTGGACGGGGCTTGGAGCAACCTGGTCTGGTGGGAGGTGTCCCTGCCCAGGGCAGGGGGGTTGGAACTAGATGATCTTTAAGGTCCTTTCCAACATGAACAATTCTATGATTCTATGAAAATACAACCTTGCCATCATCACACACCAGGAGAAGCCCTAGATTTAAAGGAGACTGGAGTAGGTGAGGAGGCTGCGGCAGGAGCTGGTGAGGTCCCCCCCCAGAGCACAGCTTGGCTTCACATGTTGTGCCAAACCCAGGCACATTCTGGGCTATCCACAAGAGGCACGTGCCTGAGGCTCTGTGAGCCCGGGGACACCGTGTCACCGGGGCTGCCCAGCAGAAGGTTGGTGAAAATATCCCCTTTTTCTCTTTTAACTAAAGGTTTGACCCTGCCTTGAGGCCTAAAATAGTGTTGCTGTCTGTCACTTTTTGTAAGTACAACTCAAGTCTCTACAGCTGCCCAAGAGAGAGCTAAGAGCATTTATGGGGATGACCCCTAAGAATTCAAGCTCTTTTAAAGACACACATCTTGGAAGAGGAGGGATGGATAGTTTGGTTAGTGTCTCCTCCCCCCACCACCTCCCTTACGGTAATGGCAAGAGAATTTTTAAAGTTTCTGTTATCTTTTTCCTTCCTGTTTTATAATCCCCTTTAAAATATTGACACTAATGCTTCTTCCCCTCCTGCCTTTTTCTGGCAATGGCTGTTGATCCCAGCCTTGCCACCAGCCGGTTCACTGCATTTCGGTGGTGTACAAACCCTCAGTCCTTTCCATGGCATCAGTGAAAATGTCATCAAGGATGTTTGCACAGCTGTGAAAATAGGGGCTGTTGCGGGGCCGTGTTTTAGTGCTGGCAGCTGGGAAGTGCAGCAGACCCACAGGAGAACTGGTAGGGATTTGCATTATCTTGCAGAAGCCCCCAGTCACCTGCATCTATCGGGGGCTCCTTCTGTGTGAAGACAAACTTCCTGAGGCTACACGAGGTGCTTAAATAGCTTGGAGCAAAAACCATCCAGATTTGACAGTGTGGGCTCAGCATAACACTGGAGGGGACTTACACACACTTTTGGTCCTTCGACTTGGAAAGGGTTTTAAGGACAAAGTGGAGGAAGGCCTTTCCCTCTGACGTGCAGCTCTCCGGTGTCCTGGGGCTTCACCCCAAACCGCCAGGAAGAGTGGAGTAAGCCACCATCTTCTACCTGTGGACCTTCCCCTGCCCCAGAAATGCCTCCGTCATGCAGAGGGCCCTTGCACTGCCTTCGAGGAGCCATGGCCAGTGGAGCAGGTGGTGTCTAGTGCCCGGCTTGGACGTCCAAGGACATGAGCCCCTTGTGCCTCACCAGCTTCCCACCCGGCACCCTCAGCACCCTTAACACTTGTACCTTGGAGTGCTGCTGGAAACATTTGCCCTATTTCCAAGTTTGGAAATACTTTCTGAAACATTAAACAAGTATTTCACTGGCAACACAAATGAAACACCGGTCTTGGGAGAGCCTTTGCTCTCTGTACGTGACTTGTTTTCCCTGTGTGAAAAGCAGGAAAAATAACCCCTGCTTCTCAGGACAATAATTAGCTATTTTCATGGAGGGGGACTTACAATGTAGTAAAGTAAAAATTAATATTAATGGTAGCAGTAAAGTGCTCCCTCTCTCTCCTGAGTCTCAAACTTGACAAACGGTCATTTGCTAAACCAACGCACAACAAAATTTGGTTCAAAAACTAGGCAATAAAAATACTAATAGTCATTTTACAGACTTTGTTTACTACTTTTATCGGGCAAGTTAATATCTCTTTTAAGTACATTTTTACCTTTGGCGAATTTATCAGACCTTGAAATGTGGTTTTCAAAACCGGATATTACACATTAACACCAATCTAATATGTACGATCATTACGGAAACAACTCAAGCAAAGCCTATTGATTGCAAGAGCATTGATGCATAACACACACAAGTTCTCGCACACGTACATATATACATACGTGTTCTCGTAAATCAACACAGGCGCAGTATTACGGGAAGAATATGGTTGAAGCCACGGTGTTGACAGGCGTAGGATTTTGCAATTCACATATGCTTTCATTTTGGTCACGTAACCGTGTTTCAGAAGAGTAAGCTTTTTGTATATTTTGTAAAACTAGCTTTAAGATAACCGATAAACGGAAATAACCCATTAATCAGATTGTCAATGAAAATTCTGAGAATTAAATTACAAATCCTGGACAAATTTAGTCATCAATTTCTCAAAACATCTTTGGCATGGAAAGCCGGAGATTTTTGTGAGGTCTAAAAGGTCGATTTCTTAAGTTTCTTAAAAGCAGAAACAACACTTGTCATACACAGTTTCAATCAGGCTTTTCTTTCTGTTTTCTAATTTCACTTCATCCTACTTTAACATGGCGTTTTCCACCTCCCTCAGATCTTCCCACAGAATCAGTCAGGCAGAAGAAACATTTGAGTAGCTTGTGCAAGCACGATGCCTGAGCTGATCACAGTAACGTGTCCTGGACACATTAACCAATGTTGCAGAGAAAAAAATAAGGAGAATTTTCAGGTTGTGGTGAAGTTTAACATTAATCCAAACTGTACAATAGAAGCCTGTCTTTGAAACCATGCATTATCTGCCACCAAGTATGGTGAACCCAAATAAGAACAGGAAAAAGGAAACCAAAACAGTTCCTAAGATTTTATTTTCCACTTGGGCTGACATCGGTGAAACGAACAGCCGTTTTGCTTCAGTAGTTGCATTTCTTTTGGGGTCATCTTTTGCTCAGCAGGAGTGGACAAAGATGAACTAGGATTTATGGGCCTTTTAATTTTTATTCTTTAATGTTTCTATTTTCTTGTTCAAATATATTTTTATTAAATGTTTTGAAATATAGCTTCCCAGTTCAACCTCATTTTGGATTCCCAAAGTAAATGCAATTTATGTTTTGAGGTGGAAGAAAATGCATAAAAAAAGAATGAAAATAGCGAAATTTTTCGTATTTCAGACAAGAGCAAAATCATTACCTGACTTGAAATGTTTTCCATGCTTGCTTAAAAATCCATAAAATGAGCAACTGCTCATCAACTTAAGAGTTATATAGGCGAAATCTCCTGCACACAAGTCAGGGCCAATGCACGACTGAAGATTTCTAACCATTTGTTTGATTTCTCACTCTGCAGGTGCCAAAAGATTGAAGAGGGAAAATGAGTAAGTGAAGAGAAGGTTCCAAGTCACTAAACTGTAGAGATGTCACAATCCTTTTTGGAGGGAGATACTACAGTTGCACTGTAGTGAGGAGAAATCTCAGCTGGCTTTACAGCCAACACAGGATGTTAGACATTTAAAGAAAGAAAACGGCAAAGAGAAGTGCTTATGAAGAGAAAAAGAATAAGCAGCTCTACAAACGGAGCACATTTACACCGGTACTGTTCAGGTACATGAGACTACTCATCGGCTGCTGAATTTACATTGTGCAGTTAGACTTGCTGTGTGCTTTACTAAAAGGGGATCCAATATGGATGGAAGTTATTTTATGAATAAGACGCAGAAACTTTAGCTGTTGAGGTAAACATACAGACAGTGGCTTCCTGTGCACCTAAGAGTGCTTAGTTAGACTGAAACTCTGACTAAACAGATTTAGTCAGCAGAGTCAGCTCACAATAGTAGCTGATGTTCCTATGTGTTAAAATGCAAACTCTTATCAAACACTATAAACACTAGTGGGCAAATCGGATCCTTGTTGTTTCTTATTTAACGTTAGTTAAAATCAATGAAGCGATCAAATGGCAGGTTCCAGGAATCTTTTCGTTTGGTTGCTTTTTGTTAACGGAGAGTTTAAATCTATCATTTAAAACATTTTGTGATCTGTCTGTAGTTACATAAATGTCATTTCAGTTTTGCTAGAATTCAATATAAAAAAAGGAAATATACTGCACACGTGACCAGTTGTGCACTAAGCAATGATGTCCCCCAGGTACCTTCAACGAGTGATAAGCAAGGTAACAAAGTTAGCCTTACGCTTCCAAAACGCTAACCAGCCCCATACCAAGTAACTCTCAGATCACCCCCTGCAGCATTACCTTTTGCTTTTCATAGATGTGGAAAGCAAGGCACAGAAATGTAACTGAGCTGCCCCGCGCCGTGCAGTGATTCAGTAGGATGGAGAGATATGAAGGTCAGAAGTTCCTGATTTCTTCACCTGACCGTTGCCTTTTTACGCTGCATTTGTCTTTGGTTCAGCTGCTTATCTGGGTGGGCGTCATTGACAGCGCTGAACTGTTCCTGTGCTCCTGAATTTTAGCATGTATGTTAAAAAGACTAATTTCGGAGTGGAGGCAAACTTCCACCACAGCCAAAATTATAAATTTCTAGACCTCATAACGTCATTAACTTCACAATTTCCATACTTCTGCACCCCCATCAAGACTCAGAAGAGCTACTGGGGAAATGCTGAGGGGCTGTAGCAGCCGGAAGAGACCAAAGGCTTTAAAAGGTGACCAGAAGTGTCTGTCTCCATCCCGCGGAGTCTGCAGCACAATCTGGATTTTGTTTCGGATTTTTCTTTTTGGTTTTTTTTTTTCCAGAAATACTGACCTAAATATTGCATTCACTCGATTTATCCCAAACCTTGTCGGGATTCTGTTTAGAAAATGAGAAATACTGTATCATAATGAGTAAACATTCAGTATATCACCATTGCACCACTCAAAACCTCTGCAAACAGATAGATCAGTTTTCCTTTTTTGTAGCAGTTTCCCCATCGCTGATCCATATTTATTTATGGCATAAGAATATGGCATGATTCTATGATACACCAAAAGCCTTTAACTGGTAATAATGAGCTTCACTGACATGCAATTTTTACAGCTGTTACAAACAAAAAAAAAGGGGGGGGAAGAAATTCTGGTGTCCCTTTATGTAATAAATTCCCAAAAGTGTAATTTTGTGAGTGCTAATACATAAATCTGTGTCCTTAAGCACAGATTTAAAATAAAGGTGTAATTTATGTAGCATGATACTAATCTTCATCCCTGCAGCAGCACTGTTAAAAAGAGATACTTCATAACAGCAATAACACAGTATTTTGGACACAAAGTAAAAAAAATAAGAGGAAACTGGAAGAAAAAAGGATGTCAAGAAGAGTGACTTTCTTTCTAAATTATTTCTACTGTGTCCACATGTCAGCGTAGCTTTGCCAGCTTCCCACGGTAAGCAAGCAAAGGCCAAGAAGTAGGAGCAAACGTCGTCTCCCAGTTCCAGGCTTCGTCCCTGAACTTCCTGGCTTCTGTGAGTTTATGTCAATACCTCGATAATAATTCTGATTTATATAAGCTGGAATCGTATGGTTTCATAATATTTTCAAATGTAGGATTTTGACAATAATCATGTCATTATAAGTATCCCTAGATTTTCTAGACTTGTTATTTTTGTGTTTTAAATTACACATGGGAATGTGGTGCTCTCCAAAAACACGCTGTCTTACATTATGCCACATTAACCTAGGAAATGCTTACTAGATTATTCAAAAATCTTTTTTCTACACAGCAAAAAGAATGGTTGTTAGCAAAAGAAGCGAACATATTTTGACGTAAATCTCACAAGTGGACGTCCTTCCAGCACACACTGAGACTGCAGCTGGTTTCTGCAACAGAGGCACGGAACCTGTGTGGCATCCTCGCTGACGTTACCGAGATTGCTATTATTATATTTCCTTTCCACCCCTTGAAAGAGGTAAAATCACAGCTGCTACAAAACACTAAAGCATAGATAATAATGACTAAATATTACCAAGGAAGATGATACAAAGATTTATTTATTTTTTTTTACTCATGTATATGACTGGGCATTATGGGGTTTTTTTCAGGGAGAAAATTACTGCTCATAACAAATCAACAGTCTTCCAAACACCACTTACACACCAGCACATTTCAGTCTATTTTCTTTTTATCCTCCTCATCTAACAAAATCTAAAAACCAAGCAAGAACACATTTCATTTCACTGCTTCAGTAGCAAAATGGACCAGGAGCTCTACAAGTCTCATCAGTTTCCAGTTCCCTTCGCACATGAAATTTATATTTCTCAGTGTCAGTGTCCTTAGAAGAAGAGTGAACACAGCATTCAGAATCATTAGTCATCTTTCATGCTCTGCAGGTCCTTCTCGACCAATTTAGTAAAGAACAATGCTGCGCAAAAGAGACAGGATGGCTGCTAATGACAGGCAACAGTTCAATATTTTATGCCACCTTAAAAAAGTTTCAGTAACTGAAGGTGTTCTCACATTAATTCTTTGCATCAATTATTGACAGAGAATTTAATTTAAAGGCAACTAGTCAGTAACCTAGGGGTACTGTTTTAAATAATTTATAATTGCTGCATGGGTGTAATCATATTGCTATTGATTAAGATCCAGTCACTTCTACCAGTCCAGCATGTCTTATGCTAATTAATTTTAGTGATATCACCTTTTTAACTCTGTATTCCCTGGTAACAGGAACTCATTATTAAAAAATAATTTAATCAGGAGCAATCTTTTAAAGTTTATTTGATTAGTACTTGCTAGGCCATTGAAAAAATGGATTTAAATGAAAGCAAAATTAGAAACTGAAGAAGGATAAAGGTAGTCTGATAATTTCAAAAGAAAAGCAAGGATGCTTTAAAGAACTAAGATTTTGATTAGATATGGGAAAGAAGATTAAGACAGAGTTATCATCATTGCCCCTTGATCCTGAAGTTGTTACATGCATTAACTCCCATTTAAATCAATAGAAATTTTGAAGATCAGTACCTTTCTAGTGAACTGCAATTCTCAGCATGGCCAGCCTAGGACCAGACCCTCTTAACAACCCGATAAAATACCATATAACGTTTCAAGGCAAGAATGGAAAGCCCTTCACAGCGTATCCCTCTCTTGTCTTGCATATCAGCCCTCAGCAGAAGGCTTCATCCCATCCCCAATGGCAGATTCCAGTGTCCACTGGAAACACTTTTCCAGGCTGCCCTCAAGCTTGGAAAGTGCTTCCTCACACGCACACGGAACTACGTCCTTATCAACCTTAAATCCCTTTTAGAAATTCCCCTTTGCTGGCATGTCAACAAAAGGAATATTTAGGCTGCTGGTGCTTGATGAGACCTGCTGGCCACACCGATTTCTCTATCATTGTCCCGTTGTTTCTTTGTGCTCTACTGGCTACTCAGTGCATCCGTGGCCTCCTGTCATACACACAGACTTCAAATCAGGAGCCGTCGCTTTACACTGGGTGTGCACTTACATGGTGCTTAGCAAAGCAAGAATGACTTGACCCTTAGGTGCTGCAGGAATACCAGAAATAATAATAATAATAATAATAATAATAATAATAATAATAATAATAATAATAATAATAATAATAATAATAATAATAATAATAATATAGCAAAAACACCTCAAAGCATGGGAGTACACGTTTAGTTCTCCAAAGCCTGCAGCAGACATCCCATTCATGGACTTCGGTTGATTTCATTAGGTCCAGAATACTCCCTTTTTGATGTTACTACCTACTGACAATAAATGCTTCCTGCACATATAAGGCTCCACCTACAAACAGCAATTTGAAAACACCAAGACTCCAAGGGCAGAGTCTTAACACTTTCTTGTGGAGTCTGGGGAATCTGTTCTAGGTTTTCCCATGAAGGCTTCAACAAACTTTACAGGCAGTTTAAAACTGCAATGGAGGCAGACAGACACATGAACCGTCAATGCTAAGGGAAATAAAACCTTTCTGAAAGCAGCTTTTGTCTCTGTTTTGTCTCCAGTTGAAGACAGTGGGAAGGGTGCTACTGACTCACCAAGAGAACAATCTGAGAAAGTTTTCCTTAATAAGCACAGATGTTTGCAAAGAAAATTAACACAAGGATAAAAGTCCAGCATGGAGAGGAAGAAACTGGAACACAAGGAGGTAATACTTGAGTTAAAAGCACTGAAGGAGGCCTATTCCTGATCTTTTGGAGTCTTTCCATCGAGATTATGATGCTGGATGGGAGCACGGACAGACAAGACAGCGTAGATATCCAGTATCAGCAAGGACACAGGTCAGGGACTACGAAGACAATGAGTATAATCATATCATATATTTGACTGCAGTAAAGTCAAAACATTTAGCCTACAAGTAAAATGACAAACCCTGTAATTTGAACTTGACACATGCTAGGAACAAACATCCACAAACTAATGCCACAAAGGACATGCAATCTTTGTCCCTGAAGACACCATTATGTAAATTAAATTGAATCTAGTCCACTTTGAGGTTTGCAATCAAATGGGTATTTTTAATATCAATAAAAACTGAGCTTTCCCTGGAGAATCCAAATCAAGCTGCTTTCGCAGAACAAAAGCAAAATGCTGAAACATATATGCTTTTAAGATAACTCAATGAATACGAAATTGTTAGCAAAACCAGTACGTTCAAATCTACTCTGACAAATAAACTGTGAGGAAGAATAAACTGATCTGACATCTGTATTCTCTTAGAATAAAGAAACAGGAAGTTTTGGGAGAGCACAAAACGCCTGGGTGCTGGGGGGCCATCGCCGCGGGAGGCACTGTCCACCCTCCACACCCAGCACTCACTTTACACCTTTGGGGAAAAAAATAAACCACAAAAATAAACCAACAAGGACTGCCTGTGATTGATTCTGCTAGCACGGTAGGGAACAGTGACACAAGGTGGTGTAAGTGGCTGTTGTCCGTTAGACCTATGTTTTTCGTATACAAAGTCTCTAATAAAAACCTACTATTATGCACAAGTATTAAATAAAAGTAACATACCATTAAAAATAAAGGAAACACCAAAACAATAATTAAGCAAGCACGCTTTGGTTTTTAATAACAAAATCGATGCCCCATGGATCAACCTCATTGCTAAGCTACCTTGAATAATGGCTTTGTTAACAAAATCGTGACTGCAAAAGGTTGTGTTTGACAGTCACACCTGGTAGTATGAGACTATATTTCAAACAGTTTGGGAAAAAAAAAAAATACACTATTAAATTTACTGAATACCTTGGCTAGGGTTAAGTATTTTATGCAGGCATCAGCATCTTTAAGGAGTTCACCTTTTAAAAGGAGCAGGTTTTTTGTTGTAAATGGCACTGACACTACAACAAGAAAGTTCATTTCACAAAGATGATTCATTAAGAAATAAAATATTCATGGCTGACAGCTTGAAGGATCGCCATACAGTTTTATTCTAATGCACCTGTCCTCTTTGTCAAGTCCAATATGGGATGTCATGTCGCCAAAGTTTTATTTAGAAATTGTTTGTCAGAGTGAGCTTTCTAATGTGAATGAAAAATTCATTCCCTCATTAAGAAGATTTTCCATGAAATGTCTAGGATTTTCAATGAACACCAGGACATGAACCAATTACTGTTAAACACTTAAAGAGACAGTGTCCTAGCTCACTCAGCAAAACCCTTAATGCACAACTATTGAGAAAGAACTCAATACCTATCAGGAAAGCGCAAATGAAATATCAGTTTTATTTTGGTTTATGTGCTCCTTCCTTCTTTCCACTTTCTTTCTTTTCTCTTCTCTTTTTTCTTTTTTTCAGTGACAAATGAAAAACCATGAGTTTTGAGAGATCTTAGTCAAATGCAAATACTGGATATTGAGTACTTGTATATGACCTGAAGGACAAAAATGTGGCACAGATTTACAAAGACCCCTATTGATTGGCCAGAGAGATACATACATGTAAAGCTGACAACAACATTTCCTTGCGTCTCTTTATTTGGTTGATGAAGTCCTCTTCATTCCTTTTTTGTCTTTTCCTGAAAGTTTACCCGCGCCAACTAAGAGAGCAGCTGCCTCATGCCCCAAGCCTGGAGGATGACAGGACCAGCACACTCCAAAGAAATCGGCATTGCCAAATCCCTTTCTAAGGTGCACTTTTCCTTTGAATCTCACAGGACGCCCGAAGTAAGTTGAAAAGCAATGACTTATGTCCTGTACACTTTATTTTTTTCCTTAAAGGAATTTCACTTGGACTGTGGTGTTCCCTATGACCAGATCTCCAGAGACTAGCACTCATCTCACACAGAATTTTTCCACTTGTGGAAAATAATTTAGCTGCTCGTTCCAGACTTCAGGCTGCCAGCGCACCTGGAGCAGACGCTGGATATCTGGAAACCCGAGACACCTTACACCTGGTCTGATCTCTTCCCTGTGTCCCAGTGCCGGACACCAACGTGCTCTAGACCTCTGTACCCCAAGGTGGGCGGGTACATGCAGCGAGTCTGAGACCTCCTGATTCACAGCTCGTTTACTGCCCATTGGTACCACCCTTCCCAACGGAGCCGCGCGTCCCCACAGGATATACAAAAATATGGGTCAGAGCTGAGGCCCTCCAAACACAGGTCGGGAGCATGTTTGCAGGGACAGCCTTGCTCTCCCCTCGCCACCAAGCAGGCGGAGGTGGCAGGACGACGTCTCCCTCCGGGCTGGGGTGGGCGCCCACTCCTGCCCATGCTGGGCTGCCTTGGCTCGGGCTTCGTCTCACTCTGCACCCCACAGCGTGGAACTCAGAGGGCTTACACGAAACCTTTCTCTCTTGTGTACAATGCTTAGTTTAAAACCCTCTACTTTTCAGCAATTCAAACAAGTAGGGATTTTTTTTTCTAATAAATGTTAGTAGCAACTGGAAATGTTGTAAAGTCATGCCATGGAGATTAACCCCGTTAATGGCAAGCAGATATATCTCAAAATAGTGGTCTATCACACTGTGCCAGCCACCCACCTTAAAGAATTCTGAAAAAAATTGGGGTTTATGTATATTAGGGTTCAGTTTGAATCTGCACGTGGAGCTAACTTTCCCTTCCTCGCACCTCCAGGAAGTTTTCTATGTAATCTATATTTTAGAAAGTACAGCCCATTAACTTTGTGCAATGCTACCCGTAATTACTTTCGCTGGGAAATGGTCAAGGACTATTTACATTCTTTTAAATTTGTAAGTTTTGTTCTGGACTACAGTAGGAGATGTTTCAACAGATGAAGAAGTATTTTCTTAGCAAATCAATATTAATTTATCCAATTGTTATGGTCTCAAGAGCCAAAGTGTGTTGTTGTGCTAAGCTGAAAGTGTTTATTCTGAGCAGAAGTTATTCAAATATTTATAAGAGTAGATAATTTAGAAAAGAAAATACAGATGGCAGGAGGCAACACTAAGCCATATTTTTTTAGCCACCTTTTCACTTATTAAAGGCAAGAAGTCTAAATGGGCAGACAGTGTGATCACTAACTTCCTCATGCAATTTTCAGCTGAAATTCAAAGTTCCGTTTATTTTTTATCTTGAAGAACTGACGCAGCCAGGGCTGCAGAAACAAGTCCATATACTAACAGAGAGTTTATATTCTTCCTTGACTAAAATTTTTTCAAGATGTTATGGAAAACTTCCTATCAAGGCTGCATTTTATATATATATATATAAATATTTATATATATATATATAAAATAATATATATATACAGGTATGTATATCAGTTTATGTTCCATAATGCATAATAAAAAGCCATTTTCTTTCATGGTAACATCTAAGCCTATGCAAACTGAAGGCAAATGTTAAGATCTTTCTGCCACGTGGTAACACTGATATGAACCATCCAACTTTATTTACCCTCGTCCTTATAGTCTGTATTCTACTTCACATAGGCAAATAATTGAAAGCGAAAGCCAGAGGACATCATTAATAGTTTTGTCATCTGCAAAGGTCACCCAGTTGTGCATCGTAATTATATAATCAGAAATGCAAGGCATTATTAATATAAACACGTGAAGAAAAGGAGTTAATACTCTTAGTTTCAAATTTGCCTTGAAAACCCCTTTCTCATCATTTTATTTACGCGGCATACTTAGAAACTGCAACTATTTTAGTCCTTGCGATCTGATAGTACTTTTTCCTTGAAGTAAGAATAGAACACACCTTCCAGCTACCATTCTTTTTTAAACACCAATTGTACTATAAGGTACAATAAATTATTGCAATAACCCTTCACCCCTCTAGACCTAAGTTCAAATATAACTGATGGTAGAAAGAAAACGAGTTTGTTATTTTAAGCTTAATCACATCAGACACCGAAAGCTTCAGGAGCAATCCAACGGAGGTGCTCTGCATTTGGTACCCTCGTCCCCCCCGGTCACACCAAAGGCTCCCCCAAACCACCCCCCCCCCCCGCAAATCAGAGCTAATGAAGTCCGGCCCTGATTTAGCAACACGCATCAGACATGTAACCCTACTGCCTGCGTGGCCCACTAAAAACCAGTGGGATTACGCGGGCATGTAAGCGGATATGCCTGCTGAAGTGGTGGCAGAAGTGAGGGTGGCAGTGGTCAGGAAAGGGTTGTGGTGCTCCAGACGCCAGTAGACCACTGAACTTCCTGTAGAACAGATCAACTTGTCCTTGCCCACTAATACGAGTCTGAAAATGTACTAGTTTTTTAAAGGGCAAATTAGGAGTTCTGGGGCTCTTAGAACTAGCAAACACAGAAAATCAATTAAACTAACACGTGAAGCTTAAATATATCACATTGTAAACTCATATTTTATGCCTCCACTTTAAGTGCACTTAGATGATCTCCTGGAGGAATTCAAAAAGTGTTATCTTATTTTGTGCCCAAAACCAGAAAAAGAGCTCCACTGGGCTTGCCAGGCTGTTAAAATTAAAATAGCTGTTTGAGCACAGCATAATATATGAGATGTTTAAGGCATTTTCCCCTAGATTTTTGGTTTATCTTCTTTAGTTAATTTTCTGAGATAAAATCCAGTTATAAATAACCTGGAGGCACTCTCAGTCTGCTGCTTGTGGGATGGCAAATCTTTAATAGCCAGAAATTCTGCCTCTTAGAGATCTCTTGGGGGAATAATAGTACTTTGAAAATTATCCAAAGGAAAATAAGCAAAAAGCATTATAAAAATTATAAAAACCTGTAATTATGCAGGGTTATACTATATTTATAAGCTAATGAACTATCACCAATAGGCTTTTTCTTTTCCTTTTTACATACAAACTTAAAAATATTCATTGACTATAATCAGTACAAACTGCCGATTTTCACCAAAATTGATTATATAAGACCTACAAGTACAGCCTAAAAAAATTTCTGCAGCATAAACCCCCACAGACCTGTGCCAGACCAATAAAGAGAAATAAAATCTAACAATTAAAACAGATGTGTCTAAAGAATTGAAGCAGAACTGCCCAGAACTTTTTACTTTTCAGCATTCTAGAATCAAGAAGAGAATTATAGCCTGACAGCATGTAAAACAACTGAAATATGAAATTAATACTTTCTCTAAACCAAAGACTACAATAACAATATCCTGGCTGTCGTCCATTGACTGTGTATACAATTACCACAGTGCCTACCACTAGAAAAGTAGGAGGCAATTCAAACCAAAAATTGAGTCTGTCAGACTAGGTATTGTAAGATTTATTCTTGTCAAAGATCCGTAGGCCACAAATAATAATTGAAGTTCAAGCAGTTTAAAAAAAAAAAAAAAAAAAAAGTTTGTGGAATATAAGAGCAGTCTTTTCCTTTTTTTTAAAGGTCTAAAACTGCTACAGAAATCTGCAAGTCAATCACCTTGTCACCATTAGCAAGGAAAACAGTTGAAAGCCATTCTGACAGGCAAGGTAGAAAGGAACACGTATTTGGAACATAACAGAAAATAACCAGTAGAATTTAGAAAGGAAAAATCAACCTAACTACTCTCCTTGACTTTTCTGAGGTTACAGAGAAGGTTGATGATGGTAGTGCAAATGGCATAATTTATTTGGATTTTGAGAGTGCCGGCAATGAAATTTAATGTATGAAAGGTAAGAGCTACGGGGACTGACAAAAGACCTACATTTAAGTATCAAGAGAGAAAAGAAAAAGAGATGGTTGGTAAAGGGGAATTACCCACACCAGCAAAACCCAAATCCTATCTCGTGCAGATAATGTCAATTTGACTTGCTACTTTTAACTCAATGCAAATGATTAGACAAGTGAAAAATAAAGAATTCTAAATTAGAGACAATCAGGGCAAACACTTTCCCACAGGGAAAATAACAAAGGTCTAGAAAGACTGGCAAAGCGTGTTTGTTGTCACTGTACTGAAGGAAAAAACCCACAATTTACTGGGTACCTCACATTGTTAAAATGCTGCAAACCCTGATGATTAGAGTCCTAGTTGTCTTCACTCTGACTTCTCAACTTAGAACGACAAAGAGGAGTATTTTTTTCCAAACGCAATCGCACTTTCCCTCACTTAAAATAAAATATAATGAAACAATCCTGAACCTTTGATATACAGAGTTTTAGAGATACCTTAAAAACTCCACTGAAGACATCATATTTGACAGGGAGAGTTTCTAATGCTACAGAATGCTGAGATTTGCAAAATCCAGACGTGCATTTACTTTTCATTGATATTAAGCTCTCATTTATTAACTTAATTCAATGCTGTAGAACTCCTACAGTTGTAAAAGCTTTCAGTTAAACTTCTTTCTCCCTAGGATTTTCAAAATTTCAGTGTAAGCTGTCTGCAGGACTTTTTTGCACGCAGAGCAGTGTGACGAGCCTTTAAGCAACAGTTCAGACATTCCTCCAAATATTCATTAGATATCGCGCACACAAAATTCAGATGAAGCATTTCCACTATGTTTTTCAATTATTCATAATCTGCAACATTACCTAAAATTGGTACTAGGAAATCCATTGCCAGCAATGTGTGTATTTGTGCGTGTGCGTGACAGAGATGCATTTTTATGCTGGTCCTTCCAAGATCACAAAGTAGACATTATGGCTTCTCCCTTGGACAATTAAACAAACATCTGCTTATTCAATGAAAAGATATATAACTCTGAATTACCAAAATCAACCCAACTTTGAATGATTCAATCAACAGGAAGAGAAGTTTCTGTGAATGATGGGACTGTACTTTGGAGATATGTAATCTGGGCTGCCTATCTCTCAATTCTCCTTTACCTCCTTAACAACTTTAGATGCATAAATAAAATCTAGGACATTGCATTTATATTTTTAACTTCAAACCAGGCATGAGAGAAAGCATTTTGCTGAATGTCACACTCACACAAATATTATGCATTAAAAATGTAGTTGCAAGACCATTTTTTGAGGTTTCGGTTCCATTAATCACGTTGCCTCTAGTGGGGATCGCTGGATTTCACTCTAAATAGTTTGCATCCGTGCAGCACAGTCTACAGTTGCCTTTCCATTTCTTCCCTCCCTCCTCACCACTACTGAAAAAAAAAGGGTAGCTATTCACACTAGTAAAGATGAAGGCTGACTGTGAAGGCTCGCGGAAAGCTCTTACGATACTCAGCAACTAGGCAACAAAATGGCAGATGAAATTAAATGTTGATGAATGTCCAGTGATGCACAGGGGACAAAACATGTGCAACTTCCCACGCCTGCACTGAGCTTGTTCTTGGGACGCAAGAGCAAGATCTTGGGCTTATAACACAGTGCTATGAGAACATCAGCTCAATGCTCATAGCAAATAAAAAAGAAAGAGGAAGCTGGGAACTATTAGGAAAGGAATAGAGAAGAAAATAAAAGACACGATTATGTCACTGTATAAACTGATGATCTGTGTGCATCTTGAAGACTCTGTGAAGTTCTGGCACCCTCATCTTGAGAAGTTATCACAGCGCTGGCAAGCTACCGAGAAGGGCAAAAAAAATTATCACGGCTATGGAATAACTTCTGTACACAATTAAATTTGGGATCTTCTTCCTCACAAAGGAAGACATACTTGTGGAGCAGAGATGTACTTGTGGACTACAAAACCACGAGCGGCTCGGAGAGGGTGAAGAGAGACGGAGACTGCCCCATTCAGTACAGGAGCTGGGTGCCATCAGATACCTCAGATAGCACTAGCAGGTTCCAGGCTCCAAATAAGAAAACCGGAATCACTGAATTTTTTATGCAATATGAAGTTAAGCTGTTAAATCCCTCCCACAAGACACTGTGGATGCTAAAAGTTTATGAGCAAAAAATTGATGGATTAACGTAAGTTACTAGAGGCTGGGAGGGATTTGGGGAAAATTCTCTACTGTTTGCTCATTCTCCTTCTCCTTCTATGGCTTCTGCTGTTGTGGTTTGTCAGAGCAAGTATACTAGACTGGTTTGAACTCTGCTCTGACCCTGTATGGACATTTTTTATAAAGAACTGCCACACATGAAACACATCATTAAAAGAAAAGGGGAGCTAGTGGATTGAAAGGTGGGTGGAGGACTATAACGTGCTGAATAACCCTGAAGAATGGCTCAAACACTTTTCCCTGGAAGATTTATAAATAAGCACGACTGTCTATATGCCATCAATAACACATAACAAAAAGCCAGGTAGGTCAGCCTTTTCATTTGTGATATCCTCCTTTTCTTCTTCACCCAGTTCCAGGCTAACTAAGTTTGATTTAGAACATAAATGCCCTTAGGGATTGCACGCAGCTGCTGCCACACACCTGCAGTGAAATGACAAGGTTTCCTAGGACAGACCCATCCTACAGGTAAGTGATGATGCCAAATCCCAGCTCTCTTACCGCACACCCCAAAGCACCATGTGCTGCCACCACCGAGTGCACCATACCCAAAATGATGCTTTCAGGCCCTGGGGCACAGACTCTGACCTTTGTTACTTTATTGGAATAAATGTAGTTTTATTGCTTTAACTACAAATGTATCAAATGTACCAGCTTAATACAATAATCATCCTGAGGAAGAAATGGAGGTTGCAGACTGATGGCAAAATTAACCTGGGGGATCACTTACTTGTTAGAGGCTTTTGTTTCTGCACTTGTGTACAGCTCCAGTACATGGATCATTGCAAATGGAAACCCCGTTCATGACTTTTTTTTCTCTTTTCTTTTAGCATATGTGGGTTCAGCTGTTCCAGGGGACAACAAGGTGCCACTCCTTGTTTAAAATATATTCTCTTGATCAACCAAGATGGTACAGTTAACATTTTAGCCAAAACAATCAGTTTACGCTATCAATGCTAGTCCTTCTCAGTGGGAAATCCTTTCCTTCAATATCGTTACCCTGGGGACGACCGTACACCTCTTGTGCCTCCCCCTTGAACAGAACCGCACCATTGGCACGAGCACCCAGGGCTCGATACAGAGACATGACCGCGTCCCCGCAGAAAAAACTAACTGGGAGATTTAGTTACCAGGGGGAGCCCTCAGTTTAACACCAATCATCCTGTTGGAAAGGCAGACAAACACAAAAACCCATCCCGGAAATGTATTTCTTTGTGGATTTTGGTTTTGGTATTGATCTTCCCATTTTCCTCAGTTAAAGTCACCTTAGGGTGGATATATCCCAGTCTTTTTCAATTCCTCTTGTCATTCTTTAAAATAAAAACCAACGAAAAAATCTTTCAGAAAAAAAAAGAGACAGAGGAAAGAGAAGGACTCTTCCCTTCTTGAAAGGATTTTAAACCTGTGTTTGAACTGATTTTCAAAAGAGAGGGGCTTTAGTTATCCTCTGATACCAGGTCTGGTTGAACGGTATTCAATACCACTCAGCACCATCTTTTTCTGAAGCCTGTGTCTTGGTTTACTGCCAATGTCCTTGATCAGAGCACAGAAGCATTTACTTAGGAAAATAACATTAAATGGCAGCCCATGGCAACAATAACAGCTCTATCGCCAGAATACACTCGCAGAGGATGCATGGGTGGCTCGATGGCCCTGAACACTTAAGTACATTTTTTTCCTTTCAATTCCCTCTGGTACATTAATTTTTATTGATAGCTTATAGCTATGGCAAGTGGTCTTGGTTTTACTAACTTGCAGGACTGGAGAATATCACTGATGTGGAAAAAAAAAACCCCAACATAACAACAAGCCACCCGGCCACCAGACCGTCTGTTTATATTTTTGAACCACAAACCTTTATTAAATTAGAAGAGCAACTATTCTTCCCTCCCCTGCTTTAACTGCTCACTTGTTAATTTCTTTTAAAGATGGAAAAACTGTCATTTCTCTAATTTCACTGAAGTGTTAGTCGATGTGCAGAGCTGGGTACAAAGCGCAGTGAATTTGGGAAATGAACATGTTCTCTTCTTCTTTCACAACCTAGAGTTAACGGGCCAGCTGCACCCAAAGGAAAATTCTATAAATGTGTAATGTTACATGGAACTGTAAACCTCAACAAGTTGCAGGGAGAAAGAAAATAAACATTACTTTCTTACAAAGAAATCTGATAGTGCTTAATGTCGTTTCCCTTTTCCTGCCTGTATCTTCATATGTATTACAAAGATGTGTCTAAGCCCAGTTTTATCTTAAAAACTTGATCTAAGAAAAACCAGAAAAAGCAGAAAAAACAACTCGTCTGATCATTTGCGTTAAATAGCTGATTTGTGACAAAATTATTAGAAAAAAAAGATTATAGCATTCAAGTGCAGAGAGTTCTCACTGACCAGGTCTGTAATCAAGCGCTTCTAGAGCCCACGCTGGAGGTTTCCCCCTGAATTCTGGTGTTAATGGATCGTGCTGAGGTTTGTTTGTTTTTTCCCACTGAAATCTTAGGGGACATTATGTTAATTCAGACCGAATGCAATTTCTGTTATTTCTACATATGTGACATAAAAATGACCTTGCATTGTTACACAGCAACACAGCTGCGTATCGGTGGCAAGAAATCTGGAACATGCCAGAATTGCTGAGTCAAGCCTTTAAAAGTCACACACACATTAGTAATGCTAACGATACTTGAAAAAAGAGTGTTAAAAAAAAAATCAGTGCATTACAAATCTTCCATCACAAAACCCATAGCTCTTATAAAAGGAGTATTCTTACACTAAACATGACATTAGCTCTGTCTTTGTGTATGGATTATATTTTACTGTTCACTGGAACATCACTACATCCTCTGGTTAACCCTGCACAGCCATGAAAGAAAAGGGATACAGAACGGAGTATAAAATATCCCTCTGTGTATACTCCGGGCTGAGTTTTCACCTGCAGTTTCTGTAGTGTATCAGTGAGTTATGTAGACTTTAGAGATGAAGCCCACTGCCAGCACTCATCCCTGTGGAAACTCACGGTGAGACACCTCAGTAGCACACCTACACAATGCACGGGGCACCTACCGGACATGCTTTGGTCCACCTCTGAGGATCTCACTGAGCAAACCAGAAGGAACAAATAGTGACTAAATGAACATGCCTTTTCCCTCTGCTTTTGCTCCAGTCCAATCACTGTGCTATTATTAGACTTACTTTAACGTTACTGTCTTTTGATGGGTACTTCCCTTCGAAGGAACTAACAGTGCCATTGAGGCTTGGCTCCAACAGCGTGAGGAATCGCTGCTAAACCATGTGGAGCCGTAGCACTCTCCCCACTACCGCCCAGTTGAATTAATTGCTAGTAGCAGTCATCCCAGTGGCTCCAAAAGCGCTGGAATATGTAGATGATTGCTGTAGAGACTGACTTCCTAAACTGCGGTCTCAGCGTGCCGGTTCTGCAGGACAGACATCTATCTCTTAACAAGTCTGTGCGTAGCTGCCAGCAGAGCCGACACTCATCACAAGGGGTCTTTGGACACTACCTTATACAACGAAATGCCACTGATCACCATGGTATCTAAAAGACAGAAAATAAAACTAAGACTGAAAATGGGGCTCATCTTATTCCTAAAATACAATGGGAGTTTGGATCACATTGTTAAGGATTAGGCTAACAAAAATTATTTCACAAGCATCTTCTTTCCCAATTAAACAATGATTACACAGTGAGACATAGTAATTAGCTAAGCTACTCGCCATTTTACGGCATATATGGAGAATAGCGCTCAAAAGGAACCTCATGTTTGCGCACACTCTGGGCACACTGGTACAGCGTGGGATGGGAGATTGCTAAGGTAAAGCCCTTTTAGAAAATGAGAGATATAAGATCCTTTAATTTAATAATCCATCTAATTTTCATTTGTATACTCTCATCTTTGTTTTGCCTTTTCCGACATTTGAATACTCTGAAAGGAGGTAATGAAACCCGACTAATCAGCATTTTCAGAGATGAATCTGATCTCCAGGAGCTCTTTGGGAAAAATGATTGAGGCACATGGTTTTTCTAGTTCTGATTAGGAATCTGCAATCAAAAATTATGTTTACATAAAGAAACTTAAATATTATCAACAGCATTTAGCACTGCAGAATTGGCGCTAATGATAAAAATGAAGTATGAGTGAATCGCATTTTAAATTTTTAGTATTTGAAACAACAACAACAAATCTTTTCCCTTTTAAGCACAAGAGCTATGGCTTCCTGATGAAAATCCCAAAGGGATTTTCTTCTTCTCTGGAAGGCATATTTCCCTCTAATTAATTAGGGTGAGGGACTGAGGCAAAGTGAAGGGATGAAGTAGAACCTGACTGCTTTCTGCAGCTCTCGCTGCTCTTTATGAACTGCAGAGAGAAATTTCCCCTGTAAAGCTATTCTCCTATGATTTTAGCGCCCGTTTCCAAGCCAGGGTTCCAGTCCTTCATTCAGTGAAGTGTCTGTCAAGAGAAGCAGTGACTGTATACAGGTTAGCTCTATACTGGCCAACCCACTTGTTTTGGCGCAGTAGAACAGCTCAGAACGGGCTCAGGACTGTATCTTTTACTGCCTGGTCTGAAGCAAAATATTGATTAGGACTGCTTTTCAAAGCTTCCTAAATTAATGTTTGTTTTCATTCCTTTTCCTTCAAGGCTTCCCAGTAGCTGAATTTTAGAAGCAGCTTACCAGCTCCGAAAACGTTCAGGTCTGTATGTGAGGTTTCCTATTCGTATGTGAGGAGAAATACATTTTAACTGAATTGAGAAACATCTTTTATAACAGTGAGAGATAAAGAGGGAAGAGCGAGATTGTTCTACAATCACATAAAAAGATCTTGGCAAACGCTTCTGCTACGCTTAGATTGAATAAGAGATACAGCAGCTATTTTGTCACTTGTTTCCTGGGTTTCTGACTGGCTCTAGCAGTAAGGGAAGTGTTACCATAAACATCGCTGAACTGCTACAGGAAATTTTATTGTCTGGCAGATTCACAAATTGAAATCGATCTTCATTCTACCAATACCAGTTTTGCCAAAGTTTCTGCAAAGTAGACACAACAAAATATGGTAGCCTTTCGGGTTACTTCCGATTAAATTCATATAATTTGTCTTGAAACAAAAGTTTTTTTTCTTTTTTTTCTTTTACCTGACTGCAACATATAATTTTAGTCAGCTAACACTAAATTAGACACCCACTCAGATTTATTATGATAAGAACATTCAGTAAGCTAATTTCAAGATGATGACTCCTATAAATTCTTATAATTTATTATTTAGTACTTTGGTTTTTAATCATTAAGTACGTGAAGACTTTGTAGGTCAAACCTGTATTAATGAAGACAGTAATCTATTTTTCAAACTCTCTGCTCCTCACCCACCTTTCAAATTGTAAATTAACAGAAATATCTTTAAACATATGTAGAAGAACAAAGGGAAAAACTGGGAGTATTTGCAGCACCATTTAGCTAACCATTCCTGAGACCGTGTCTGTTAAATCCATTTCCTCACAATTTTTGCAAGTCTTACCAAAGGGAATGCTGAAATCAAACAAAACAAAATATAGTCCTTAAATGAGCAATTTTAATAATCAGAACAGCAAAAATGAATGGAAATTATGCAAACATAAGCATTAAAGTTTTCATTAGATTGTTACATTAGCACAAATGAGGTCATTTAAAAGAACTTTCTCTTGCCGGCCACAGGTTTCTGAAACTTAAATATTAACCATATGAATTTTTTAAGAGGCAAGTAAGGATTTCAGAGCAGAACTTCTCTTTCACCGGAGCCCGTTGCTGGAGCACAGGCTGCCTACTGACTCCCTTACCCGGGCCGGACTGGAGGGAGCTCCGCCGCCATACTGGCCTCTGACTATTTGAAATTATCATCCTGATTTCAGGCGTGCTGGTCCTCAGCACATATTGACCTTCTACTTATTATGCTACATCTGTTTTTACATCTCATGTTTCATTGTCCTCCATTCTCTGGTGCTTTTATCCCCACTGGGACCTTTAATCTTTACAACACTGGACATTCTTTTCAGGAATCCATCGGGACTGAAAATCTGAATATATCACACAGAGTATGGCATATTAAACTATTCAAGAATGCTGTAAATCAGTTGAAATGTATTTTTAGGAAGAACTCCTACAGCTATTGCAGATCTCACACACATGCATTTATCTTTCGTCCACTGTTGCAAACTTAGTGACTCATTTGTTACTGGGAATAATAGTTGTGTCATTTCTTCGTGCAATTAATAAAGCTTTGTGTCATGTGTACCTAGTAAATGAGATTCACACCAGGAAACAAAGCACGGCAAACAAAATGCACTTGCTAGAGCTGAGCCAGGTTACCAATGGTTCACCGCACTTTCCCTCTTGTAACCTTCCAACACAAGAACAAATATGTCTGGAAAATATTTAATACTGTGTACGTATGAAAAAAAAAAAAAAAACCAACATTGCAAAAATTTTTATTCAGCCTGTAGACAGATCCCTCAGTTGTCAACAATATATTTGGTTTTGGTGGAAGTCATGTGAAAAAGAGTCTCACCTTCGCCCAGATGTATGGAAAAGAACATGGACGAATTCCAAAACAGGAATAAAGGATTTAAAAACTGGAATCGTTTAAGGACTGACTGATTTAGCCATAGAATAAACCACTGGCAATCACCATATTATAACTACGACTACAGCGAGAGACATTTCCTTGGTCCTCTGTTATTTCCACAATTAAAAAAAAAAAATAGGGTTTTCTTAATTTGGAAACTAACATTTTGCACTAGGTGGGTTCCCCCCTTTCTATATTAGCAAAACTAAGACATCATACACTTACAAATCTTTAGCAAGCTTTTTACCAGTAAATTGGTGTAGAGCTCAACTGATGGCAATGGACTTTGGGGTTATCATTCAAATCAGCCTCTATTTTAAGAAGCATGTCTGGGAATTTACACGCTAAGGCATGCTCTGAAGGCCTTTGCTTCGTCTTTGTCTTAGGTTTCCAGGATAAGCATTCACAAGACAAGGAGAGAAAAACTTCCAGTAGACGACGCTCATGTGCATCCTCATGCGGAAGGATCACTTGCAGAGAGCGAGCAGGCGTCTCCCTCGCAAAGGCCATTTTGTTCTTGGCTTCTGCTACTGGAAGCATTCGCATCACAGGATTTTTAATGATGCTCTAATGCTCCAAAAACCCAAGCTTTGAGATGATGGAGGCCAACTTCTTTTGTTTTCGCTGCAAACAAAACTGCTTACAGCACGGCTGATTTTGGCCCGCAGACCCTTGCCTGCTGGGGTCTAGACCAAAACCAACAAATCTCTTTACAAAGGCCGCTGCACAGCTGTGAAACGATAACTTTCAGGCACTGCAGATTTGGGTCATGTTTGACCTAATGATCTAGAAGTGAAAGTCTCCTTAATCCCATTACTAACGCTCTGACTCATCCAGATCCTGACTGTAAAAATGTCTGCTAAATTCCTTAGAAAGTTATATTTTAATCTGAGAATATTAATTACATTTAAAATTATGACTCCCCCATGATTTATAACCTCGCAGAAACTATTGCATTTCCATATGTGGTTTTGCCATTTTCACTTCTATATACCTATCATTTTCCATTGTTTATTTTCCTTGATTGATGGTAGGGCTTTGGAGGTTTCCCATTATGAGCTTTATAATTATCACTGGTAATAGAGAAGCTCTTCCTATTATATTCAGTGAGACTGCCCAAATTATTCATTGTAGACCATTGGTACAGGACTACAAGAAAATACGAATTTATTTCCAGTCTCAGGCATACGCTAGATAAGAGGATGTATTTATTTCTCCATGTTTCAAAAGGATTAAGGTTTGAAAAAATAAATATCACTTAGCTTGTCAGCATGCAGAACATTATGGTACTGAGTTTAAAGTCCCTTTTCCTGGGTTAAGTACGACAAATCTAAAAACGGGAAGGAGGAAATCTCAACTATATCCTTACTCAGCTAAATAAATGAATACTATATATTTTAGCTGTTAAGCGGGTTTACAGTACAGACTGCACAAAACTGTATCTTGGCTTTAACAGTATAATGTGCTTATTTAGAGAAATGCTACAAAATTCCAAAAGTCCTTGACCCTTGGCTATTCCAAGAGCTCACTGAATACATCATCTGGGTTTTGCTTAATTACACATAATTAGGAAATGTAATTATGCTTTCAGTGTTACTCTGCCATTAGGAGTGTAGTGGACAGCCATCACGTTAGTAGGATATGGCTCTTGAAAGGAAAAAAAACACAGGCAACCTACATAAACAGACAAAACATAGAAAGACTAGTAAACTCTAACATAAAAAAAATAAACGTTTTGCTCTTGGCAACAGGAGAATACTCGTTTTAAAGGCATTTTGGCAGTCTTTTTTGTTCAGAGCATCATTTAATGATACACTCATTTGCATCATCAATCTGAGTGTCGCCAAATTATTTTTTTCCTCAATTACTTTGATATGCTAACTTTCTAACATATTTATGACTTTTAATCATTATTTCATATGCTAAACTTCACCCAGGCCACAGATTAGTAAATTACTTTAATTATGTCATCTCTAAGAATTAAAACATTCTATTCATGTGTTCTTCCCTATGCAAGTGGTGTTAACGCACCATGACTAGGAATGCTGTCTGAAATAAGCTCATTCCCAAAGCAAAATTTACATGGCTTGGTAACGTGGGAAGGCAGCTATTTCACGCCTTGATGACTGCCCACCAAAGAAAACAGAAAGTAGATGAATGCAAGTTGACAAAACAGATATAAGGGAAAGAGATCTGATCTTCTAGCACATCACATTTCTGCTTCTTTTGTTTAGCATGCTTTAACTGCCTATTATAGCAACTAGCTATAATAAAATAATACACTCCATTAAATATATTCGTTACTTGTAATGTTTGCTCAGTGCTGAGAAATATTTCACCGAAGTATATTTAGTAATATGGCATTTAGTCTTTCACTGGGCTTTGCCCTCCAAAACTTCACGGTAAAGACAACTGCGAGGTCAGCTGGATTCGCTCCCGAGGCAGAATGGATACACTGCTTTTTGTTCAGGCTTTGGCAAAATTTTCTTTTTGATACATACCCTCTGTGTGCCTCCCACTTCTGTGGATACTACTACTCCTCATCCCCACTTGGGGGGCAGGTTGAGATCATTCTACACTAACAGCAATGATGGTGGTTTAACAGCGAGGCAGAGGGTCGTCTTCTTGGACTGCACGCTCCCTCTGCCAGGGAATCCTTCTCTGCCATGTGATGAGAGCTTTCCAAACCAAGCTCTGCCTTGCAGGTCAAAGACAGGCAAGAGTTACACTCAGAAACACAGCCTCTGGCCGTGTGGAGGGGACAGAAATCTCTGGCCACTGGGGGATGCTTGGGGTCACCCCTTAAGTAGCTGCAGGACGTGAGAGCTCAGACTTACTGTCCCACCCCTCTGCACACCCAAACCAGTCCCGTGGCCAGAGGGCTTCAGTAGGACGGCACAGAAAGGAGTCACTGGGGGTGCATGCCACATGTCCCCAGCACCTCGGGGCACCCCACACCTCCTGGCACTCGGTACTGGCATGGGACGTGCCACTGCCTTGGGAAACTGAAGGCGAAACTTCTGGTTAGGGTGGCAAAATTTTTTAGACATCTTTGCTTTAATCTCAACAGCATCTGAAAATAGCAACAACTTTGTAGTAGTATTTCACTTACAGTCTGTTTCTGTGCAGGATAAGGTTGCAAATACTACAGCGGTAGGTTGATTTTTGTGTTTTTGTAAGAATCCAACACTTCACCAATGCTATACATAAACCATTGGTGGCTGTTACTAAAATATTAAACAATGGCTACACCTTAGATACCCCAGACAGTTTGAATGGGATTAGATATACTCTCATCCTTCCCTTCAAGTGCTTAGCTCTGCTGCTGCGCACCCTTAACCCAGGTTTTGTTCCAGAAGTAACAGCAAGAACTAAGGAGGCGTGTGCAATAACCGACTCAGGATAAGGTGCCTATCAGTTTATCAAGCTTTCAGAGCCCTTTTGAAATATGCAATAAGCAAACATTGCATACAGCATTTATAAAATAAGTGTAATATACACTAGATGTAATCTAGACTATTTTTATCTGCATTATATATCTCGCTATCTAATATAAACTACTTACATGTTATCAGATATAATTACTGAATATATTTGCTATATGGAAAAGTGTAGCAAAAGATATAGAATTAAGATAAAATGGAAGGGAATGCAAGTAATTCATTACTTTAATTACTTCAAGAAGCTATGATGATGTTATTCTGATATTAAAATAAGTTCCTTAATTAATCAGCCAAACATACTGACAAGGATCCTTAAACCCATTTTTACCAACAGCAATATTTTGACAAATGTATTTTTTGAGAACACAGCATACATACTGTAATTAATTGTAATAAATTTATTTAAAAACTGCACTTTTATTTGCCGTTATACCTTCTTAATGAAAACAGTTCTCATGACGCTATTTTACCGTGACCCCTTATTGCGAAGGCACCAGACAGCAACCGAATTTTAAATAACAAAATAAATCTGTGCTGGCGGTTTCGAACACACTTCAATTGACAAAATAACATTGATGGCAAAAGCATGAATAGCCCCCCTGGCTCAGGGGAAGGGACGAGTCGTGAGGGCAGGGGAGAAGGGGGGGAAACGTTTACAACTGCAGAAAGGCACTTATCGGTGATTTATCTCGGGAATTTTCATAGCAGGACAACTGAGTGCTTTGAAACATGTCCTAATCAAAAACAAGATTAAAGAAATATGTTTATAAGCAACTCCACGTGTTTCTTGAGATGCCAAGCAAAGGACATATGAATCATATTAACTGAACACTTAGGACAAAATAAAAAAAAAAATTACATGAAGAAACATTTGTAAATTGCGTATTTTTTACTTGCCACTATGATTTTATCTGAAAATCTCTGGTGAAAAAGTTACTCAGAGAAACTCTTCAGCACTTAGGCAAAAGAAATATTTCTAAGAGTCTCTGAGCATTCTCTGTTGAAGAAAGAGCGCTTTCCCAAATCATTCCCGGTGGATAGTATTGCATGGGAATTTATGGTCTTACACAGAGGTTTTAAGTCCTACACCCAGACTAGCTCTTACAGCTGGCCTGCCTGGATACAACATCTGGGCTTTGGGACAACAACTAAGCAAAAGAAAGAGCAAGGAACTGAGTCTTAACTGGGGAGGGGAGCGTCTCTTTTACATAAATAAGTAATTTTATATATTATATTTTTCTGTATCTCTCAAAAAAGAAAATACTCCAACAGCAAAGCCTTAGAAATGACAGCATTTAGGATCTGATCAACACAGGCGTGAAAAGAGAGAAGCCATCAAAGGAAACATAATTAATTGCCCCATCGTACTCCAACTCTGTACACTGGCCCAGCTTTAAGATTCGAACAGACTGTACAACAAGATGTTTGAGTTTTAGTCTGCAAGGCCGTTCCACTGATACCGCTACACTTGTTTTAATAGCAGGTCCTATATTTTTTCTTCTACAAAGTTTCTATAAATAATAAAAGTGAAAACACTTGGTTTACGGGAGGATTGTTCTAAGTACAAAGCCTTGTCTGCTACTCAATCAGCAGAGCTCTATTCAAACCCCAGAATTTGGCTTCAGAAATAAGAGGAGAAAAGCCCTGCCGCACCTCAAAAGTGCGCAAGCTTTGAGCTGTGTCAAAGACCTTTGAACAAGCTTTATAAATGACATCCATATTTGTCCATTTTTGACTTAAATTGCTTTTGGTTCAACTGCATGCAGCACTGAATTGCCTTGATGCAATGTCATACGGAATGACATAAAACACAGAAAAAAGCAAGTTGCTGGCTAGGATTAGGAAATAAAGGAGTCACGGCCCTCGTTCACTTCAGTAAATGTTGGAGGAAATGAAAATGAAACTTCTGTTAAGAGGTAATCTCTTCGAAGCTCGATAAGAGCAGGTGACATTTTATAAGTCTCAAGTTTTTCATGTCATATTTAGCAGGTACAATGAAACAATTTACATACAGCCCAAGATTGCTCGTGCTCCTTTACTCTTTTTCAGAGTAAAGAGATGCATTCTGCAATTCCTTAGGTTCTTATTGTACAACCTGAGGTTTAAATTCAGTTTTACCCCTGGGCGAGGAATCTCCCTCACGATCTCTTTCACGCAGCAAAGGCAAAGGTGAATCCCAGCGTCTGGGAGGGATGTTTTTATCTGCCCCAATCCTATTCCTGTCAGGGAGATTAAGCATTTATTTAAGCTTGCAAATAAGCATTTTAGACATTTAAATGCCATGTTAAGTTAATTAAATACAGAACAAAGCATCTAATTATGGGTTCCCAGCTTTGAAACTGAGCTTTTTATTAGCTTTCTTCATCTTTTATCCTCAATTTTGACAACTGCCCTCATAATTTCAGTGACCTTTGTAGTCCCTGTGATTTTTCTCATCCTCTAGATATTAGCCCCCTCCACCCTTTTTACAGCCCCCTGTCTCAGCCCCTCAGCACAGTGGCCCATGTGCCACCAGGATGGGCACACCAGCGTCTGCGGAGCTGGACCTCTCCCAGCAGAGCGTTTGGAGCATCCCAAAGGGCCGTCCCCAGGACTGGCCCGAACGCACCACGGCACAGAAGCACCCCCAGGACTCGTCCTTTCAGGGAGTTATTTCACTTGTGTCAGTCCTGCTGTTGCACCCAAAGGCAACCTTGTACCGGTTACCAGGAAAACCTTCCTCAATTATTCTTTCTTCACCCCTGAACCCCTTCTCCCACTATATCACAGATATTTAAAGGTTGCGGACAAATTATTCTGAGATGCATAAGATTTGCAAGTGCAATTACTAATTTAAATGGCATCCATCTTTCCATGTATTCCATTAAAAAGTCTTGATATTCAAAAATCCCACAATATAACTGAAAAGGTAATATAGTTTTCTGCATATATTTTGATGACATCAGACGGGAATGTCTCATGTGAACCTGAGACCGAGGGACCTATTAAGAGCACTTGTAATCTGGATGCTGACTGTTTGCGTGGATCTAGTCGCAGTAGTTCACATCTTTCATGTTTTATGCAAACAAAAATAACTCAAGGGTATATTCCTTGAAAGAGAAGTAGCACCCACAATCTAGGCATTTTTTAAAAAGCATCCATGTCTTGTCATACACAGAAGCATCTATTTCCATGAACTCCTGGAAGGTTTTATGTTTTTTAATCATCAATAAAATATTCAAGTATTCAATTTGTGATTAATTTTGCTGTTTAAAAATCCTGTCAGAATAACATTTAAGCACATTATATAGAACGCATATTAAAGACAGATCTAGCTAATAATTTAAAAGAAGTTTATCACATGCATTCTTTTACAGATAACCTCAAATTATCTTGAAATTGCTGTAATTCCCACACAACTGTCACATACTTACTTTTTATTTATATTAAGACAAAAATCAAGAAAATTTAGTTGGGATAAGCTTACAAGCTAACATTACTTCTTTATTTGTTTAAATACCTTTTTAATAGTCTGTGGCTTCCTAAACCTTTACAAACATCACCCGATTCCCATTTCGCTGTTCTCAAGCCTGGGACAGGTGGGAGAGGTTACGCCCCAGAAAAAGAGAGGGAGCCGGGTTGGGGTCACCTAGTTTTAAACGTACAGAGGCTGTAAACAACACTGCAAAAGAGAGGCAAAACCTTGACCTCTTCTTCATTACCGCCTAGAGATTATATTCGCAGTATTTAAGAAGAAAACATCTTCAAACCAGAGAGATTAAAAAATCTTCATTAAAACAGCGCAGGTCACTTTTTTTTCCCTGGGAGTAGAAAGTCAAAATTTGGAGTCATTCTAGTATTTCAGTCTGCATTTTTCAAGTCAGCCAAAGAACGAACTCATGCAAGTTTCATTACGAGGGGCACGTCTAGCAGTTTTTAGTTGCTCTGGGAAGTTTATTCTTTGCTTCCTACAAAGCAGACGTGAGGTTAAGGGAGAATGAGGACTCTATTAATTCCCAGCACAAGGGCCAACATTCAGTGCCTCTAAAAGAGGGACTATGAGCTGCACAAATGTTTTTTTAACACATGCAGATATTTATGTTATAATAATAGCAAGAGGCTTGTTGAAGGAGATAGAACATTCGTGACAATTTGAGCGAACACAAATGAAAACTAACGTTTATATGCCAGCAGGGTTTTTTTGGCAGTTTTTATACCATTATGCTAATATTAAAATAGACAGCCTGATTTTACTTCAGTCAAGACTGATCCCTGTAAGAAATTCAAGAAGAAAAAAATTAAACACTATGAGGCAATGCACTGTACCCATATATATTGCACACAATGAAATATGGATAATTTATTTTGGAGCTTAATAAATATCTTCAATAGAATGGCCGATTTGCAGGAGTCAGTAAATATCCTTAGCCTGATATTTAAGATGGCAACGTCTTCAAGACCTAATAAGAGTTTTATCAAAGAAAAGTATATTAAATTTATGTATTAAATGAACGTCTCAAAGAGACAAGCAGTTCAGATTTGATCACGTATATTTTATTAGATAGAGCCACAGCTTTGTACAGCTGCGTATTCAACAGCAGGATTAAGCTAATGCTGTGAATGGAAACCGAACCAACCCATCGCTTTGTTTCTGTGAAAATGTATGTCTTTTATATTGATATTCTATTTCTAAGTCAATGAATAGCAGTTTTTTAGTGATGAAAGCCCATCTTCCCCTCCAGATAAACCAGCTGAACTGGTAAGTTGGTGCCCGGATGGGAGGCGGAGGCAGGCGATGGGGAAGCTGTGCAGCCACCAGACCCCGCAGCCCCTTGCAGAGCCCAAAGCTCTCCGGGATGTCTCAGGGGGAAACGCAACGCGGGGACGCAGCAGAAGAGTTTCGTTAGCGGAGAGGTGTGTGCGGCACAGTGCTCCTTCTTACACACTGACAAGCATTGCCCATGCCTTCACCCTCAGCTCTGCACAGGAAAACACAAAGCGGCTCCACGCCGACTACAGCAGTTTGAGATTTTTCTTTAACCGGAGCTCTAGCAAGAAGCACTAAATTTGAAGCAGACATTTCCCGCGTACTGTTCAAGGATCCCATGTCTGAAGTGAGACCTGTGTGAGGGTACGCAGTCTGGGACCTGAACAGTGGTGCACAGATTTGTGCCTAGAAAAAAAGAAGTACCAAATGTAGATTTCCTTCTGAAAGCATGAAAAGCATGACTGTTGCAAGTAAAACAGATGTGAAAAGGACAACAGAAGTTCATAAACTCGTCTCAATTCAAACAAAAAGCACTGGGATTTTGCATATCTATAACTGTGCATTCTTTTTTCCCTGTAGTAAGCATATTAAGCATATGGTTGCATTCAGACTCGGGACATTTTTGTCCTAGCTATGTCACAGGTTTCAGAAATGGCTTTGCATAAGTCACTTGGCCTTTGTTCTGTTTGAATGCTGCAGAAAAAGCTGGCCTACTGCATTTATTTTTCTCTTTTTGCAGCAGGGAAATACAATACTCAGACTAGCATAATAATCTATGTATCAAGCAGATGTGAAAAAGACAAGATCACAACCTTTACATCCAAATCCTGTTCCACTAATACTACTAACATCCCATCTAACATACTTGCTTCAGTACAGTGATACATTTGTTTGCAATGATTGTTACATTGCTTTTGATTAATAATTAAAGAAAGATGCCTAACCCAGGAGGAAATCTTAGGGAATGACAGAAACATCCATTTATGATGGCAAGGAGGTAAAGTAGTACAGCAGTCCCAAGAGATCAGCCACAGCTCAGATGTTACCTCCAATACATGCTGATGCCATCCTGCACTGTCAAATAAAACTGAACAGCACAGTAGAGAGATGTGACCAAAACTGTCAGCACCGATAGGTATTGCAGAAATTGTATTAGGAAAATGGATGTACTAAGATTCAATTTTTGGATTGTATAAAGGTTTAATTTGGCGACCTTGTAAGTCTCCTGGTGGAGGAAGAAGGGAGAGATCCCACGGTATTTAAAGAAAAAGAAAAGAATAATCCATTTTCTGGCAATGCATATTTATCCCTTTATTTGCAATCCAGCTGACTGAAGATAAAAACTAGCCCGTACAACATGACGCCTCTTTGTTTCAGTTATCCCTTCTTCTTACACATAATCACCAGAATGCTGCTTGTGATTCCTCTGCACTCGCGTGAGGGGATGAAATGGAAAGGGAAGCTCTCATTTACAATTTTATGATAATGACATAATGCTAAAAAATCTATGGGCACCAACGCATTTCCCTGCACAAAGACATCAAAAAACCTTGACAACTAAGTCCACAGGTGAAATGGATGTGAATTTAATTGCTACTTGTTATTACTTTGGAACTTTAGGCTTACTTGCACATCACTTGAATCGTATCTACAGGGTCTGAAGATCTGCCTACGGAGGCCACAGGTGGACAGTTCTACCTGCATAAAGACTAAGGTTACCACCCGCTGCTTCTCATGAACAACGCACGTCCTCCAGTTGCTCATCACTCCCTCCCTGCCTTTTCCCACCATCACAGGGGGCCACCCCCCACTCTATCAACGGAAAAGTTTGCAATAGAAAATTCTCCCATTCACTTCAGTCTTGTGGGTTAGTGTAAACTCCATCCCACGCTCCCAGCTCCGCCTGCAGTGCTGGATGGGGTTCAGACCCCCCCCAGGAGGAAGGAAGGCAGCGAGGGAGGGGGCATTTGAGCAGAAGAGATGGTTGTATTCCCACTCCTGGATCTAGTCTGTCTACAGCCTTCAAGGGCACTGATGTTACAGCAAATAAAACCTTTAAACCTTTCTAAACACATTCATCACACGTTTTCCAATTTGGTGTGATATATGAACCCAGGATTAATCAGCATGCACTGGGAAAAAAAACCAAACCAAACACATCAGAATTATTTCATCCACCTGCATAATACCTCCTGATTGTCAAAAGACATATCCTGGCTGACAAATAGTAACAAGATTTCACATTAGAAAAAAGCGTGCTGTTGATGGACTTAAATCGTACTGCCCCTTATGTACTGCTGTCGCCTTTTTTCACAAGGCCACTTAAGCAACAAAGTGATAATACAGTGGAGAAGAACCAAATTTATCACACTTCACCACAGCCTTCTACACTAACGTGCGGCATAACAGTACGGCAGGCTCGAGTGCAGTTTCTTTCCGAGCGATCTTTTAATACTTTCACTGTACTACTTCTCGTGCAGGTTTTGTCAATGACTTTCAGAGGGAAAAAGATGCTCCCTCTTCCCCTCCCGTTCCACGGACACTTGCACAAGCACAACCGGCAGCACAGCAAATGCACCGGGGAATTAAAAGTCAACACAGGGCTCTCTGCTAGTTCATACATTGTTTTCAACAAGACTGCAGAGGTGAACGTGAAGGTAGCTTTTGGCTTTGGAATCAGAATTTAGGTTATTTATTTATCTGCTATGATAGTGATGGAAGACCCAGAGGACGGCGGCTCATTCCCCTTTACTACGCTCTGTTAGCTCCAAACACAGCAAACAGCCAGCAGACACGCTTTGCCCTCTACAGCAAGCACGGGTAACACTGATGTGTGCAGACCTTTTGAGAAAGAAAGTATAGTTTGGAAGTAGCCTTTGAAATATATGTCATACAGACGGCGCGTCCCACATGACACGATGTTGAGCCCTGGCTGGCTTCAGACTTTATTGCAATTTACAGCTACGCAGTGTCACAGATTCATCCCCTTCAAGTCCTCTAAACACGTTATTACAGGATAAACTTACGATGCAGCAGCTTCAAATCATAGTACATTTGTGAAGAGCTGCTACCGCTGTATCCTTAATAACAATCATCAGAGCTGGCTGTAATTATCCGTGTGGACCAAGGAGAAAGGTGGCAGTGATGAACTAGGAAAGATGACAAAACTCACGGCAGCAGTAAATATCCCGCTCTGGTGTTACGCAGAGCGGCTAAACAAAAGGCTTGTCAGCATTTAGTCATGTTTCATTTATTTGCTTTTAAAAGTACTATAAAATTATTTTTAAAATTGCCACAAACGAAAGGATGAAAATTCATATATGATTTTTAGCCTAAGAAGACGATTTTGCAAAATGCCATTAAAAATAATCTATGTGAATGTAGCCGTCCTGGGATCCCTTCTCTTTAGCGGTGTTGGCTGTGTTGTGATTCGGAGTGGAAAAACACAAGCCCTTTTGGAACAACGTGTTTCAGAAGGAGGTGGAATAGAGGTCAAATTTAAACAAAAAAGAATAAAAAAGCATTAAAAATGCAATTCTGTATTTAAAAGCTTTTGCTTTCCAGTGCAGCTTGCAATTCTGTATGTTTACTTGCTTTTTAATATCTTTATAATCAACAAATGATTAAAACTGGCTACTGTGTAATACATGTCCTGTTCTCATAACATTTTTATACAAAATCTGCACTTATTTATATTAACAGCATTGAGTCCATATGACAGAACCTGCCTGGCACTGTACAATTCTTTATTGGCTCCTTGGTTATTAATATTTTCCTACTCACATAGATTTTCAACCTTTTATAGAATTACGATGTTAAGAGAGAACTAGATATAAAGTCTGTAAACGTAGTAAGTTCTGATATAATGGGTAAACCCAAAGCATTTCAAAGTCATTCTTACGTGTCTCAATTTTTCTAGCCAACTGCAGCCTATTTATTTAAGTTTATGCAACCTCCCAGGACCCTGACAATGACTAAGCACAATAGGGACAGTTAAGAAGGACGCGGGTAGAAAATTAACTCTGATTTTGCTTATTTTTGTTGGTTTAAGGCAGAACCTTCACCTTATTTTACTGCTTTCTTATTCCCCACCTCACAATTCAGATAGAATGAAGATATAATAACGTGATAATCGAGTGCCTTCACAGAGCCCACCAGTACATTACAACTCCAACATGCAGAATGCAAACATCTGCTGGCATCATTAAACCATTTCTATACTCTACATACCAAGACTTGACCCTGTGACCATTTCTACCATTAGATTTGAATGACCTCAGCAAAAGAGCTGAAAGGCCAGAGTATTAATTCACAGAACCACAAGCTCAATTTAAGATTTAATTTGAGATAACTAAGAGCAACTGAAAGTGTATTCAAACTTATAAGTGCGGAATAAAAGATTTTACCCTGTTTTTCAAGTTAAATATAAATTCAATTATTTTTAACAGATTTATTCACAACATTACAAACAAGGCCAGGGTTCTTTTAGCATACCTCCAGCTTAATATCTGGCACTATGATGCTTCTGTTTAGCAAGACTTTTTCTAATTTATGAATGTCTTTCCTACAGGGATTTTTCTGCATTCTGATTATATCCCTACGGGGAAAAATGCTTCATTTATGAGCTATTCCCACCATACAGTTTGAAATGTTCACTTTTATTTAAACTTAAATTAGCTAAAAGCCTGTTTGTTCAATCACGATGGTTTTACATCTAAAATCTTAACACGAAAATTAAAATATCTGAAAAGTCTACTGTACGGTGCATAACAAATTATACGGTGTTGAAGATCTTTCTTCAGCTGGATCTTTGGTACGTTTTACAGCGCAGGCTGTACAGACACATTATGCAGGTACATATACACACACTTTATGCATATCACCACATCCACAGAACTTTCCAAATGACAGAAACACAGAGACAGCTGAAGTGCAGAGCTGTGTGCCAGGACCGGGCAGCGTCCCTTCATGTCACCTGCTCTCTGGCCCCCTCACATCTCCTGAAGATTCATCCCAATAGACCAATCCTAAATCTTTTCCATTCATCTGCTTTTTTCACATTTAAATTACCCTGCTTATTACATCAGCTCTTGCTTGTGTTGGGAAATGGTGGTGCTGAGATTCCACGTGAATCATTTCACCGCTCTGGGAGCAGGATAAGCACGTCAGTCATGATTGCTGAAGTCTTGGGTGACATTTGGGTGCTCGTTCCCATCGTGCCAGAGCGCTTCTCTAGGGAGAAGGCAAGGCAGGCAGGCAGGCACACGATAAGGCAACTCTTCCCATCAAAGAGATGGCTCCCATGTTCATAGGACGGGCACAAATGCCTTCCACCAGCAAACTGGGTTCAGCTGAGGAGGTCTGGCAGGACTTCGCCACTGCAGAACAGTGCTAGATGAAGAGTTCATCCTTCACTGCTTTGCCACCTGCATGTCATCCCTGAGTTTGCTATGGAAAAACACTATATAAACTCTTGGATCACATCTTTACTTATTTTGTAAATAAAAGTAGCTATAGAAATGATATAGCTATGTCTACACTGCCCTCAAAGTTAATATTATATCATATTTTAAAATGACTGTTCTTAAGCCAAGCATTTTGCGGATGAGCAGCTGTGGAGCCTGGTGAGCCTTAGTTACGCCTGACTTTAGTCTAGGACACGAGAGAATAGAATGCAACGCGCATTAGGGAAACTGAAATCACCTACGAAAAATCAGGCATTATGCTGGAGCGAGACGGAATCTTCACAAAATTACAATGACTTATTAGTTCTGCATGAAAATGTTTTCTAAACAATTAGGACACAATACACGTGGAGTAAAAATACTAAAAAAGCACAGCCGGAACCTCAGCTCCCGAGTGTCGCCAAGGTGAGTATAAGACAGGTCTGTTTAACGCAGAAATACTGCACAGATTCTTCAAACAAAGAGCATCCCCTTGTATGGACACCATAATCAAGATGTAAGGGGTCGGGCATGCTGCTTGCTTACCTGAGGGGAAAAGAAAGCCAGGTGTGCAGATCCATTTAGCACAGTATCATACGTAGCATATCCTACTTTTTCTTTTTCCTTGCCTTCTCCCTTACACCCCTCCCTGGTTTTGAAGGAAAAAAAAAACCAAACACCAAAAACATTTATCACTTTGCTCCTAGGTGCAAAAAGTGACTATGGCTAGGTAGGGCAGGTTAAAATTTTCTTTGACTCCTCAGCACATTTCTCATGCAGGCTGTCTGCCTGCCGAGGAAACCTTTTCACCTCAGGCTTATTGTGAAGACATACCCCATGAGAAAGGAATAAGGTGAAAAATGATGATGTCACTAGGTTGTTGCAAGGTTAGCACACCCGTAAATGGAGTACCGGTAAACGGAGCAGCTGCTCGGCTCCCCGCATACATGACATTCATCCTCCCATCCTAGAAAAGAGCAGGACTGGGCGAGGACTGAGCACGAACTACTTGTTGACATAATTAGTGCTGGCTCAAGGGCTCTTTTTAATAGCCAAGTTGGCTGTATTTTGCAACCTTTCATTGGCAAAATTCAAGTAAAGTTCAGCCAAGTTCTGTATCTATTTTGTTTTGTGTCTTATGCGTTTCCCAACTTGGAAAAAAGAGCCAAAATATTCTGGTAGCTTTTCAGTTTGGGGGTAGTTGGTATTTTAAGATGATACTGGCTTTTAAAATATACAAACATTTTTGGGGAAGCATAACACGCTAGAAGGGGATAGAGATTATAAACTCATGAGAAAAAAAATAATGAAGCAATCAGATTAATTAACAAGTCTTGGCTTTTAATATCTCAATAGCAGACTTTCTGCATAGAGTACAAGGCTTTGAATCTGTCGTGCCTTGAGTTTTCCTCTATCCAGACAGAGACGGAATTATCTCAAACAAAAGCGAAGAACCTAAAGAACCCATTTTTACATCATTTCTTTGCTTCCTTAGTTTCCTTAGATGTTGAATAAATCGTAACCAATTTGACTTCTGCAGTTTCATATAACTGTGTTTGGACTGTGGGACAATGAATGTTTATTTGCCTTCTGTGCAGAGTTTGTTCTACTTTGCCAGAATTCTTCAGGCCAGAACTTTTAGTTGCTCGTAGAAAATAATTTATGCAAGAAGGGGTTTTTTTTATTTCTCCATTTCTTCACATTACTTCAAGTCTGCTCTACTTTGCAAACAGTTCCTAAATGTCTTGGTAAGCAAAATTAGATAATGTAGTTTCATACTGCAATTTTAATTTAAAGGAAAGGAAATCAGTTAGCTCTGCAATTACGCTAACTGTAATGCACATTCTGTTACATTGCTTGGTGGCAATAATCCACCCTTGGGTCATATTCAATTGTTTCACTTTTATCAGTGACATAATGGGGTATCCTATTCCACACAGTAGTTCATAACGGTTTTACTAAAACAGGCTTACAACTGTTGCCAATATTAACACATTCCACACAGCAGAGAAAAGTCCAGTTTTTAATCAAAGACAGATTTTTCTTCTTTTCTATTTTTAACTACCTATATATTTTCATGCTGCATATAAGACACAAACCAAACCCAGGAAGATCTTCAAGGCGAAAAGCGTTCTAAAACTCCCAGTTTTGCACCCACTTTTCGGCTGTTATTTTGAAAATGGCAACGTTAATGATGTTCTTTGTAAGATCTCATTTTCTACTTTCTTATCCCTGCCACAGATCTGCCCCCAAATGTCGCTGAAAAGAAGCCTTTTCTCTGACTCAAATAAGCACTGACTCAAGCACGCGACGTACCGAAACGGCACAGTTAAAGCAAACCAGCGGAAAAAACACTTTATAGAGAGACGGCAATCTTTGTACACTTTAAGGCGAAACACACTTGTATTAAATATGTATTTGCCTATACAAAATATTGTATATATGTATATATTTATGTATATACATTCAGGATTTGCATGAGAAAAGACCAGACTTCAATGTTATGTCAATATTAAGCTCTCCTATTAAAATGTGCGCTTCAGCATCTTCCTGGTGGTTAGTAGCAAGCAAATACATTATAAGTGGGTTTGTGTTTGAGGACCAAAACTGTTTTGAAAACAGTCATTTTGATATTGCATTTAACTAGACGGTCTCATGATTTCTGTATTGGTCTAATACATTGCAACTGTGAAAATTAAGCAGACGCAGAACTCAAGCTGTTGTTACGAACCCCTAGAAAACGATGGCATGTTTTGTGTTTCGCATGCCATCAGTACCACCAGAACACTGACTTCTCAATTAGAAACAACGCATTATTTTCCGAAAGGACTGTAGATTTTCCTCCCCCCCACCAAGAATATTACGCACTGACCAAACATAACATACATTCATACCGTCTGATAAGAGAATCACCCAATAAAAATTATATGATAACATTAATGCAGTCATTAACAACAGACCTCTCCTCTACTAAGACAACGTAACTAAGCATATGGCGTATCTCAGGGAGAATAGCAAATAGTCACATTCTTGAGATAGCATGCGATTTTCTGGCTTGTTTAATAAACTCTGAGCTACATTTCAGGCAGGAGAAGACAAATGTCCAAGAGAAGAATGTGTGGCTTCATTTTCACAGAAATTTCTTTATAAGTAACAAGAAAAACAAATAAAATAATGTAATATAAAATTAAATTAAATTAAGAACTTGTTAAACAGAATCAACACTCATTGCCTGAGAAGAACTCTATCCATCCCAGAAAGCAGCCCTTGGAAGCACTGTTTAAACTACACAGAGACAGAAGAGATTCCAGGAGGAGGTATATCAGTTGTATGGTATACAGTTGTATGATATATATCATATAGTTGTATCCTACAAGACTGTATGTGGCATCGCATTTGGTGTTCTCTATTGAGAAAAGGAGGATAGGATATGAAAAAAAATTCCTCCTGAGAGGTAAAGGCTGCTTTTCTTTTCCCAAGACAATTTGGAAACTCTCGGTGCAGTCTGTGGGGATTCTCACAGCTTTGTGTACACTATTATGATATAAACACAAATTAGAATTTTTTCACAGTTTGCTTTGCTCTATTTCTTATATGACTCTGTGCTACAGAAAAACTCTGCTCCCTTCCTGCAACTAGCAAGCCAGTCACCCTAACTTGTAACTGCCCATGGAAACATCTGCAGAGAAGCACAGCTGGCGCTAATACAGTCACCACAACCGGCAGGGAAACTGGGACCTGCCAGACAATTTGGCAATCTAAGGAGAACCCGTAGAGAAACCCGAAAGAATGATGTGGGTGGGTCCTGGTAAATTCACGTAAATGCCTGTTTCTTTTTAAAAAGAGTTTGTGATGACCAACGTGGTAAATCTCAGTCTGAAGAAACTAGACCATCTGCTTCTTCAACAGCAGTGTCACTTGGAAGACTGAGTTACAGATTAATTAGCTGCACTTTATGCAAAGCAGATTACAACAAATAAATACTCTTTTTATAAAAATTCAAGTGAAGACCTAAATAAAGCCTTTTACATTAATTGTTCACTAATTTTGCCTCATCTTATCTCTGCTGTGTTAAGTACTGCTGCATCCTTCAGATTATTACTTTTAAAAATAAATCACAGAATAATTTTGCAGGGGCAAAATGGTATGAATGCTGATAAATGGCTGAGAGTAATATGATTTGTGTCATTATTAGAGGATGTATGCTTACTATCGGAAGGGCTTTCATGACGAGGAAGGTATTGAAATTCAAAAATGTTTAATAAAATGTAAACCTTATAATCTTCCAGGTATTTATCCTGCTGCTAATTACTTCCAGGGGGTCTGGCACACATGTAAGAGAGCAATGGATATCAGCAGGGAGCATTTGCTAACTCAAAAAGTTAGAAAGACCACTTTCCCTAGAGATAAATAGCTGTTAAATCTGTCAACTTAAACCTTAATGCATAACATCTAGAATAATCTCTGTTCTCCTAACAGACAGCCTGCATAAGAATTAATGCAGTAGTAATCTGGTAGACAGCAACTGGCAAGAATTTAGGAGATACAAGAGCCCAGCCAGCTCAGCCTGACCAACTGTTTTGGGAGGTTGTTGCCAAAAACAACAGCTTCACAAACGAAGACATCATTTTCTCAGAATATCAGAATACTTTTAGTTAAAGTCTCAAGTGACGGAGCTTTGTCTCTCTATAAATTTGCTGGGAAATGGTTTGTGTGGATATACTTCCCCATGAAGGCGTGCATCCAGTGCTATACACACACCTGCAGACATACTCCCAAAGGAGCCTGCGACTTCAGACCCATCCTTCAGATTAGTGGCAGCTCACAGTGTTGCAGTGTTCAAGGTTATTAGTTCAAATGCGTAGCCTTTAAATACAGCACTGATTTTCTTCCCCAAAAATAAGTATTTTTGCCTTGACCGAACATATCAAGCAATCCTTTTAAACTGTGAGCGCTAAGCCCAAAGCTTCTTGTATGGGTGATAACAGCAGGCCCAGCAGCGGCTTGGCATTCAGCTAACACAGGATTTTGGGTTCAGGGGCTCCAAAGCAGGGCTGTACGCTTTAGGACGCACGCACGCACCCACCCGCACATACATCAAATAAGCAGTGCTTTTGGGGTCCTAGCAAGTGCTGTTCCCCAAAGGAAACTTCAGATCTCTGCAGCATCTAATCTAGACAAATGACCTAGTCAAAAAAAGCAACTGTAAACTAGCTGTGCTTGCTGACGTGGCACAAGTAGCGGGGAGAGTGAAACGTGGAGGCGGCAAAAAAAAAAAAAAAAAAGGGCAAAAAATTATAAAGCAACAACAAAACACAACCAAACCCAAACACAACAGCTAGGGTTTGGGCCTCCTCCCTAACTTGGCTGACACACAACACGTGAAATTAATGTTGACACACGTAAAGCACTACACATTGGTTTGAAGTTAACCAATATCAGATAAATCTGATTGATTTAGAGTGGAAGAAATTAAAAAAGGACCTTAGGATAATAGTAAACTCATTGTTAAAAAAAAAAAAAAAAAAAAAAGATGAAGCGACAGGGAGAAACAGCAATAGCCGGCACATGCCTTCTCTTTTTTTACACGCTTCCACCCACAGTTGCCTAGAGTAAGAATGCATGTTCAGTGAAGGTAGACCAGGATTATTTAATTCTCTAGCAAAGCCCAGCCAGAATATTGTGTCACCACCTTATAAAATGATATTAATATAGCACTTGAAAAGGTATTAAGAAAAGCAGAGAAGCTAATTCATGGACTAAAAAGTGTGAGCTTATAGGACCTAAGTTCACATAGCTTAGAAAGAAGATATTTAAACAGGAATTTGAAGTATATGTGTATATATAACAGAAACTTATAAAGTAAAAGAAGCCAGTCGCACTTGCACTTTTAAGAAAATACATTAGGGACAATAATAAAAGCTAAAGAAAATACAGATTTTAAATTAAGACTCTCTGGCATAAAGAATACGGAGGAAGAAACTACCCCTCCTTAGTCAAGGACAAAGAGGAAGGTACTTTCTAGTGACTGAATCTAGGTCATAGGCTCTTTCATGCGAAAGGCAGAGGAAAAAATAAGATGGAAACAGTAATTAAGCAAAGCCCAGAAGTGTCCGGTTGTGCTGGGAGGAGTTCGGAAAGCTTCTGCACTTCGGGGAAGTTGCAGCTCTCTGTGCTTTGCGCTGCTGATTAATGCAGGGCGAGAGAGAAGCCGGATTTCTTTTCTTCCTCTCGTTCTTAGCGCTATCTCCTTCTGGGACCAAAAGTCCTGAAGGGAGTTTCCCAGGCACCACCTTGCCTTCACCCAAGCGTACGGGACGCAATTCTGCAGGGTACCACGACTGGCCCAGAAACTCTCCTCTCCGTTCGCCGCCTCCGTGCCAGCGCTAGGCACGGCTATAATCTAACCCACAGCGAGTCCCTATCTGCTAAAATAAAAGAGTGCAACCTTCAAGTGCTCGTTCATTTCTTTTAACCACCACTTTTCAACATTAAGGATTATTAACTTTAATGCCATTGGTGAGAAACTTTATTATGTTTTCAAGAAATTGCTTTAAATCAAAACTGCAGATAAGGCATTTTTCTCCCCTCAGAATTACATGGTTGTGTTGGCAACCAGCAGGAATCCATTTGAGCAATAGAATTACCACCTCCTGGAGGTGAAAAATGGGACAAAAGCAGGAGGAGTGTCTCCTTCTTAAAAGTCAAGGGAAAAAGGGCAAAACAGGAAGGAATGGAAGCCCTGGGAATGGGAAAAGCTAAACAGTCTGCTGTTGACTTAAGCCTCAGGGGAAATTATCCTAACATAAACTAGCAGCAGTCTTGTACAGAGGTTTTACAGCAAAGCTGAAGAAATCAGGGACAAAAAAAAAAAAAATCCCCCCTGTTCCATTCCAATCACAGTCCAAGTCCAATATCACTGCGAGATTGTGAGGTCTTGGTGAAATCAGCAGAGCCAGAGCATTTGACGTCAGTCAATTGACCCCATGTTTCAACAGCAAAGAGGCTGCAGCAGTTTCCTGAGCGTGAATGCTCACATGCCTACAACGCTTTTCCTGAATGAGCTACAACCCTTTAAAGTGAACAGATAAAAAAATGAATAAAGATAACCCTGTCTAAAATGATGATACTTGCAAGAACTTTTGAGTGGCTGGAGCACAATACACTAAGTAAGGCTTCTAAGTAAATATCATGAGCGTGGGGAAAGCTAAAAAAATGTGTCATGCAGCCAAGGTCTGTGAAGAAAAACCACCTTCTCATTCTGGGTCCATTTTCCTCCCACAATTAACAAAAAGTTTGTATCGGTGTGCAAGAGTCAGCAATACATGAATGCTAACATTCGTATAAATGTTTTATACCAACAACAAAAAAAAAAAAAAAGGGATTTTGTTTTTAAGGTGACATTTCATTTTAAAGATTTTGCAAAATAACTCTCTGCTGGACTGATCTTCTATCCTATTACAGCTTGCAAAGACTTTTTATCAGAGTTATAACGCCACTGAAAATAAAGATGCTTTAATGGACACTACATTAACTCTGGTATTCTGAACATGGTGCAGCAGTATAGACCAGTAATATTTCTTCTTCGTGTAAATGTACAGCACGGTATAGGCAGTACGCATGGATAGTCACAAATCCCGAGCATTATGCCAAGATGACAGAGTACTTGTCTTTTTTTGTTCTTGTGCTGTAATTTATCTTCAAAAAAATGGACTCAGGTTTTCCTGCATACTATGAAAAGTGTCCAACAGAATGTCATAACGGCATTACTCCTGCTAGAAAAGCTAATCTACTTTACACTGTCCTCCTTTACGAGGCACTGTCACTTCCCAGAAACAAAAGTACCCGCATACCACTTGCTGAAAATAAGTTGTAAAGCACTGTCAGTTGCTCTGCAGAAAAATGCCAATTATATCACATGCTTTTCTTTCCTTAGCTTGCAATATATGTAATGTTTGATGAGAACTGTGCCATGGCCTCATTTAGGCCCACATGATACAGATGTTATGCCATCCTCGATGGTGGAAAGAGATCACATACACAGTAATAAGGATCCAGGAGAGTGGCCCTCTTGCAGCAAGCAGGCACTTGCGCAGAATGAGTGCCACAGACAGCACAGCACCGTAATTCTGCACAGCACCGTAATTCTGCACAGCACCCTATTTCCTCTTCAGTAATGTACAACACTGGCTGTCATTTCAGCACTAGAAGGATTTCAGCCGTTCACATCATGACTTACCCGAGCTGCCTGATCTTATTCTGAACTTTGTCTTCAATTCATTTTAACTGATGTCTTTATTTTTTTAGATTTCCCAAGCAAGAGTTAGGGTACCTCAACAAGCTTTTATACAGACTGCACTGAAAAACTAAACTTCATTAATTAAAAAGGTTCAAAATACCAGATGGAAATTTCATTAAGTTCATCAAATAAAGACTCACTCATACACACACGCACCAGTAGCTTTTGTATTTTCCACCCCCTAGGTTTTTTTTACAGACAGAATCTTTAATTCCCACCTTTGTGGCATCCCAGTGGCAAAGACGACTTGTTCACAGAATAAACGTTCACAGAATAAACACCCACTTGCTCTTGCTTTTTGTTCATTGCCATTTCTCAAAAATTAAAATCTTAATACCAAACAAGTTTGTAAAGGCTAAGGGTGACTAAGTAATTTAGTTATAGGAAATATATTTTTATAGAAAACACAAGAATATAAGGACTATATAGAAACTAATGTCCGGAATTCAGTCATACCATGCCAGAGGACAGTAATGTCAGAGAAACTACCCTTACTGAAAAATTTGTTGTTTGGCACCTTCGAATCTGAGCTGTTCTTTCAAGAGGGTTTTTCCACGTGCCTAAATATAGACGCTAAAGGACGTCACCAGATAAGAGGAATTTAGCAATACCTCTGGTAATTGGTGGTGTTAACTGACATGGGTAAGGAGTTCTGAATAGTTTATTTTGGACCCTAAAAAAGGGGATTAAAAAAAAAAAAAACACCAACAGTATTTTTTGTCATTTTCAGAATAGAGTTGTAAGTGATCAAATTATTCTATTGGCATAGAAGTTTTTTTATGTTTTCCAACCAGCTAAGAGGTTCCTATATGGTACACTGAATGGCAAGAGGAGCAAGAGGCAAGGCAAAAAAATACTGGGGGAAAGGACATTGCAGACAACAGCCTTGGCATGAACCGAAAGGAGATAAATAGTCATTGCTGAGGACAGTAAGTGCCTTCAGTATCTCTCAAGATTCACATATTATTTGGAAAGCATCTAGAAACCCAAATCTGCTCAAGATTCCAAATAGGTCCAACCCTTACAGAAAATCTTACCGTGCCCAAACATACAGCATTATATTGCAGAGGTTTTTCATTTGGGCTGCGTGCACATGTCCTCTATTTGTTAGGAAGTAGACCAACCTCGCTGGGGTCTCAGATCAGTTGTCTCTCCTAACGCAGCCTATTGCAACCAAAGGAATCTACATCACAATAAAGTTACACTGAGAAATAAGATGCCTGCAAGCCTGCTGAGGTTGGGTGGCTTGCTTCCTCTTTCTCTCCCCCCCCCCCTTTTTTTATCAAATGGTTTCTCCAGATCTTTTATTTGAACTATGAACTATTTAGTGCCAAATGTTAGTTCTGTTCCTGCCAATTTAACACTGCTTAATTTAGAGCTTTCAAATGATTATTTAAAAAATATTTTGGGGTTAAGACTACGTGTCTGCCCCTGTGGACATCTGTTCAGTACACTGGTAGAGAGAGACACTCTGACACAGGAAACGTCTCCTCTTTCAATGTATCACATAAGCTGGTATTTTTGAGAAATAATGATGAATAGATAAACCTAAACCTTTTATTCAGACTGCTCTGTTGATTCTGATCATGGGTCAAAGAGAAGCCCAGAGGATTCTAGTAATGTATATCCTGATGTTATAACATGCCTCTTCGCTAAAGGTTTATCAAAAGCATTCCTATCAGATTGCAGTTTACATTACAAGAACACATCTGCCATGTTCTGTAAAATCAGTCAATTCAATTTAGTTTTCAATGTATTATTTTACACAATGCTTTTTGAGATGTTTTCTTCCAGGGACTTAACATTTCAGGGATCACCAATGGATTTGAAAGGAAAATGTTGGTAGAAAACTTGAGCATGAATATATGCTGTACGAGCACACACACATGCACACTTCTATAATTGCTCTGTCATCTCGCTTCACAGCCATATTCCCTCTACCCAGACGCCCAAATAAATCCAAAAATAGATAAAAATAGGAAAAAGACATTAGAGTGCGGTATGTGATTTTCTCTCTGTTAGAGTAAGCTCTTCCCTGTGAAGAGTTGGCACCATTCAATTCAGGCTGCACATAGCTACCATAAATGATAAAATGTCCTACGAAGGAATGCGAATCCCCATCCCTATGTATTTGATACATTTAAATCAGGTCATATAGTCACTGTTATTAATTAGAAACAGTGTTGAAGTAAAAACATTTTAAATAAACCCAGGGACTGAATGTTAAAGCTGTCATTTTTTACACGGCCTCATGATTCAAGGATTAATGGACCTTAAAACAACCATAAACCACCGAGGCCCCTGTTCTGGTTTAGAAGAATAAGAATAGTTTTATTTCTGCTTCAGTCTGCCAGTCTTAAATTCATTGTGTGTCAGTGGGCACTGTAAACACTTTTAAGTATTTTGACATTGTGGTAGAAGATGCTGCTAATCTGTTTCCTGCCTGACCTTCACCAGGTCCGTGCACCGTGCGACGCACAGGAAAAAGAAAAGCAAGCAAACTAATGAAAAAGATGTATATAACACACACTCTATATCTGTAGACACAAATACTGCCGTATAAAACTGGAATAATATTTGAAATATTTAGACTTCACTTTACAGTAACTCTTTCACAGGAGCCCTTTCTTTATCTAATTTTTTCAATTACAACTTTTTCTTGGCGCCATTAATGCATGTAAGGTCTAATGCGAAAGGTGAGAGTAGGAACTTTCCAGAACAAAAGGCTGCAGTTTTGAAGTAAGATCAAGTATGCGGAGTACATTTCTGGAAGGCCAACAAGATGAAGTAATCACTACTATTTAACAAAAAAAAATAAACCACCCCAAACAATATTCAGCAGTACAATCATGATGGATGCTTGCGGTTGTGATTACGCTGGAATTCAAGTATGCACAGTTATCACTGGATACAGCAGTGGGATACTGAACTAAAAATAATGACTGATAAGTAGAAAAAAATATTATTTTATCTATTTTTAACCTTATCTGATGTGAAGGTCAGACGTTCTGTGGTTTAAGGATCACAACAACAAAAGTGGAAACTTGGAAAGTTTCAAATTCCGAATCTCTCTCTAACAGCTGGCTTTCTGACTGCCCAGAAAAATGGTGCTCGACCAGGTTTTACTTCAGTCACACAACCTGGAAGATTGGGACCAAAAAGCAACTTCATTTAAAACAAATGTAGCATGTGAGCGAAGCTTAACTTGGTACATAAAGTACCCGTTAATTTTCACTATTTTCTAGCATATATAATGCCTTTCCCTCTGTCAGTTTGGAACCGCAGTGCACCAGCTACAGAGAACTTTGGTTCAGGAATTGTTTGATGGACTTCTTTCCCAAAGGTTTTACTGCAACTTATTCTTCTAATTTCTCACAAAAGAACATCAAAAAAGAAAAAGAAAAAACAAAATGGGACTGGGAAGAAACACTACAGCTATTAGAATAGCATGCCACAAATGTTTAACAATTAAATGATGGAGACCTAAAGTTTATCAGCAGAGTCTGCACTTGCTACCCAAAAAAATCCTCCGTCACTTGCTTAGAAATAAAAAATAAGTGGATTGCCATCATAACGTACATAATAAACACTTGTCATTCACATTCTAAAGGAATTTAATTTTCATCATCAGAAGAGAGCCAAATGGTTGGTTTGAGTGTAAACTAATAACTTGTTTTTCAAAGCAATTTTAATATTGACAATTCACTTCAGATAGATAGATATACACAGACTTTTTCCCCCTTACGAATCTACCTATCAAGGTAACTTTTGCTATAAACAGCATTTTAAAATTATCACATAAAAAACTATCAAGCACTAAATTAGAAAAAAAACAGAATTTTGAAAGTGATAGTTAAATTTATGAAGCAATTCCGCTACCCTCAGAGGCTTGTTGCTCGCCATGCAAGCCAATTCTGGGGTGTACATTTGCCACGCAGGTGAACCTCTTTTCACGGTATTCAAAGCTGGGAGAAAGGATGAAAGCAGCAAAGGCTACACAATTCCAGCCATGTGCAGAACACATGTACTTTGGACTTAAGCTTGTTTGCATGACTAATAGAGATAATATTGAATGTCTTTTCTCATCATTTCCTTTTTTTTTTTTTTTTGGCTCAGTGCCTTTTTTGCTACCTCCAAGAGCTGTTAATTTTGTTCACTGCTGAGCAAAAGTCAAAGTCAGAGTCTAAACAGCTTGTAATGAGTTTTCAATGGCCCATCTCACTGAAATTGAGGGCAAAGGAGCAGGAGACTTAGACACTGTCAGCCCTCGGAATTTATTATTGAGGGAGCAACGCGTTCGGGAGCAAATACGTAGAGGAGGGGCTGCAAATTCTGTCAGTTTTGCATTAAGCCTTTAACAAAGATGTGTTATTACGTATGTAAATACCTTGACAACACAGATAACCGCACAGAAATCAATGTAATGTAGCTCAATTAACTCTGCAGCTAGATTGGTAGTAGGGAATGTTGCAGTAACTTTATTTGGCAGCCACTTAGGACTGGAAGTTTTAAGTCCTGCTCCAGAAAAGTGATTAATATTTTGCTAAATACCTTAAAGTCACGACGAAACCAGGGGTTAAAGGGTGCTTCGCACTGATAAGGAGTCAATGATAATTTTGTGAGTCCTTAGTGACTGTTTCTGTAGAGTGTACCTAAAGGGTTACCTTCCACCTCTGCAGCCCTACGGCCCAGGGCCGTGACCCTGTCAGACTTCACCCGCTGCTGCAGGGCTCTCGAAGAAGTTTTCCGAGTTCTGTTCCTTCAAGTGTACAATTGAATATACTTCATTAACCTCTACATAAGCTATATGCTTCTTAGCTTTTCTGATTCACATTTTAATTGGATTTTCTTTTTTTTTTTTTTTTTTGTTTCCTACTAGTGCCATTACAGGTTGTGAATACTGTATCTTAATCTTCACTGAATCTTGGATTGAAAATTACAGATGTAAACTAGTCTAGCAGCTCTATTATTTCAAAAACAAGCAATAAAGCTACTTTTTAAGGCTTCTAAACCCAGGAAAGAGTTCTCAACAGAGAACTTTTGTATTTATAACCACAATTCTTTCTTTTCCCTGGAAGCCTGTAGTTGAGTTCGTGTTATGAAGGAAGTCAGCCTTTTGGGTAGACTGGTGAAGAATAGGACTGTAAGATTTTAAAATACTGTCTGAAGGCCCAGTCCCAGATGAGAATGCCTACAAGAAGCAACAGGGAAGAACAGTGGATGGGGTGGCAAAGTATCAATCATTTATTGGTCCTTATTTGGGATGATCTGAAAATGCATTTACAGTTTCACACATTGTAAAGTCTGCTGCCTCAGCCTGTCACCGATCGAGCCTTTCATTTGATCACAAATACTCCACATTCTACATACGCACACTTCACATATCTTCCTTTTTTGCTTATAATTCCATACCCTTAAGGAACGATGCTTCTGCGATATTTTATGCTACTTTTTCATGCACCACTACTTGTGCAGGGAATAGCACTGAGGAAAAGTAAGCAATAAAAAATGCAAGGCTTTGTTTGGCTTGATGTCATTTGGTTTAACGCCAACAAAGAAACGCCTCCAAATCACATAAACATCTGATCCAACATCAGCATTACAATGTTCCAGTCTCCTAACGACATGACATAAAACATGCTCACTACCTTTACCAAAAAGTTCTTACCTATTAAAAAAATCGTAGTCATGTATGTATTGAAAAAATATTTACACGTTTCTTTGTCAGACAGTGCCAAAGATGCACAGTCTGCAGTCCCTTATCTCCATTTTTTCGCACAGTCCACCAAAACTCTGGATTTGCCTCTGACGTGTCTGTGAGGAAGAAATTTATCAGAGAAGAGATTAACAACTATTCAGGTGAAATCGGAGGCCATGGCATAACTTTTGCTCTCAAGTGTAGCTTCTTCGATTACTTTATTTTCCAATACATTTAAAGAAAGAATTTCAAATTCAGCGCAACACACAACCGTTTCCTCTGAGGTGCAGGTTGACGCACTGAGTAAGGTGGATAACCCTGATCCCTAGCATCCTTTCAGCAATCCACAATTTATCCAGGTACCCACATGTAAAGTATAATATAAAGGTTGTCATTTGCTTACTGTAGCGATGTGCCCTATTATTGGTTCTTTTCAGAAAGAAAAAAAGGCAAAGTGAAGTTCTTGAACTCCCAGACAATGTATTGTCCATACTCAGAGGCAGGGCGAGACTGAAATGTCTTTTAAGAAGACAGATTAACAACATTAAGAGGACAAGAAAAATTTGCGCCATGTCATTCAATATTGCACAAAAGCATGAGGAAGAATTGTATGGAGTCAGTAATACATGGGTAGAAAAATCGCATGATTTAGTATAACTTACTGGGAATATATTCAACTCCTCTGTATTCAGTATTATTGACAAGCATTATATTCCGGTAATTGATGTTTAAATGCAAATGAATGAGAACGCTGTATCACCAGCAGCAGAATTCACTGTGGAGACAGCGCTACACTGAGAACAAGTGGATAGAATATGTAGCAGCGAATAGAGAAGTGTTGACAAAAGGTACTCAAAAACACAATAAGAAGAGAAATTAAAACTTAATTGAAGGAAAAATATTTTACGATGTTGCTAAATCTTTCCAAATAGATTTTATCAGTCTACACATTCACGTTAAATCTCTTAAAATTTGCAAACAAGCATCTTTTAAGAAACCATACACTTGGTGTACTTTGAATTTAAAATTTAAGTTCTTTAACTGGCAAAAATTATGTGTAATATGTATTTGGTAGTGCCAGATAAAAGGGTTTGTATAGTTTGAGAGGAATGTCACATCCATCCTCTTTTGCATATGCATCACATAATAGCCTGCTTTATATAGGACATAAGACCTTTTCAAAAAGGGCCTGGAATGAATAATGTACTACAGAGTTGTGTATGTCATCACATATAATAGAAGAGTCTCTTGCACCATGTATTAGTGAGGATAGATCTCTTCTGCAATTCTATCATCACATAAAACACCTTCCAAAATTGTCACAGTCAGGTCAGACCAAGCATTTCAACTTGTCACAGCACTATTTTCAGTTTTCCTTCCTCTCACGTTAAGTGTCGTCAATAGGACTTCAGATACTTGTGCACAGCATTTAGCAGAGAAAATAAAGCACAGAACAGCAAGTCATTCCAACGGCAGCTGCCCGCTTCTGTACCTTCCCAAGGATGCTAATTTGGACTGCGCAGTCTAGTTCACAATAACATTTATTTCCCATCTACACTAAACTAAGGAACAAGCAAAGTGCAACATATTATTCCACATGACTTCCAGCATTTCCAACAGTGAGAAGGGATATATCCTCAGATCACTACAAATCCAAGGGAAGCACCAGTTTTTCTTCTTCTCAAAGCCTTAACACCTCTAGCTTTGCAAGCAGAAATTAAAACACTGTTTCTATACTGAAAACCCACATCATTCTAGGAGCAAAAAATTTAGCCCTACACTTGCGTTTCACTATTATCCCTATGTCGAAAAGCTCCTTTTTTTTTCCATGGAACAGTGAACATTTATACAATCATTAAAAGCTCATCTTGCACCATATTTTTATCCTTCTCAGTTTTAATACATTTTTATAATTGCATTGAGGATATTCTAACCCTGTTTTTAGTGCAACAATAAAATTTATGAACCATGACAAACGTATCATACTAAAGACCACACGAAGAATAACAATGTGCCAGCCAATAGAAGAAACCTGGGCTCCTGCTTCATAGGAATTTAGGATCTGGGGAGGCGGGATGAAAAATACTTAAGATAGTATTCCCTTGATAACCGTGAAATGGTAACAAGATCACACTTTTTTTTCTAAGCAAAATGAAACATGTGGCGTTATAAAAGACAATTTTTTACAAACATGCTGTGTAGACAAGTTTAGTTGTAGTGAGATTTCAAATTAAGAAAATGTAGTTTGCGTGCAGATTTTACTGATCTCATCATTGTGCTTTCTGGATAATAAATGTGATATCTAACTACCGTACAGCTCTTGCTGCACAAAATCTATTTACAAACATATTTCCAATATTCCTATTTTTACCTGCGCAAGTTTTTGCATGGCCTCTACTCCTTCACCCCAGCTGCTGACAGCCTACTGTATTAGCCTGCTACAGAGAATATTCTCAGAAGGTAAATGGTTTCCACTTAGAAAACCCTTAGAACCAAATCTCGTTTTCACATCATAGTATTGATTAGAAACACATTTAAACATGCAGTCACTAAAGAACATAGATGAGAACTCCTAAAATTTACTAAATTTTAATGATGTTTAAAACAGGTATTTTCTAGTTAAATATAGTGTGTACTTGAGGGTGTGTGGATATTTCTGGAGTTTCTCTGGTGTTCCATAATACAATACCGTATTTTTAAAATAATGCATGAAAATGAGGGGGTAGGGAAAAGCCATTTCAGTACTTAAACTTCCCAGCTAATTCTAAGTCTCCATAACATATCACTTCATCTCCTCCAAATAAGAATAAAGACATAAAAAAAAAATCTAAAAAAAAAAAAAAAACCACAAAAAAAAGAAATATCCTGATAAGGTTCATGCAAAAGCACAGATAATCTACCCAATTTTCTAAACAGTTATTGTGACAAAACGAATTGAAAAGGTATTGTAGATACAAGAATACATAAATGAAATGCATCCCACTGGAAAAGCTTTTTTGCTCACATTGTCATTTACAGCTTCTGAATTAATAGACCAAGAAAGGCACCACAGGCACCAACAAAATGCAGTAAAACCATTGGCAGCCAGTGGTGTCTCAAAGTTTAATTCCCCTGGGGAGAAAAGGACACTGCCTAATCTGTATTCAGTCCTGACATTGTCCACATCTGATATGGAACATTAGCTACTAACTCTCTCAATAGACTAGTGTCCTTCAGTTTATATTACTTTATGTTAATAGTAGAAAAATTACACACAACATCATTTATCATTGTTATACTGTACTATACAACCCATAGCTTATTTTAATATATTTATTTACCCCTACGAGGTACAGAAATTTAAACATATATCTCTAAATCTATATAAATTTAAAGATAAACTTACAGTGCGAGTACCAGTGCAGAGCTGCAAAAGGGATATCCCCCTTATTTTAATCGTACATACAATCTAGCGAGTGATCACATTGCTTTAATATGAGAAAAATCACGTTATTTGTGTTATAAATCTTACAGAATCAGTACATAACACAATGTTGTACCTTAATCATAATTTATCTTTTGATTTATTTTTTTCAGTTCCACTCCAGGCAGCAGCTCTGCTGCTCTATTTTCACATCCTCCCTCTCCCTCGGCTCTCTGCCCTTACATTATTTACCTACAGCTCAGGTAGGTAAGCTCAGTCCCCCTTTAAAGTTAAAAAAAAAACAAAACAATGCAGCTCATGAATCAACAAAGAACTAGGATTTACTTTTTTGCTGGATCACAATCTACATCTCAATGCATCTAAATTTCAATTAGCCTGTTTAAAAACACCTGCAGTCAGTGATGTGTGCTGTTTGCCTGGGCTATCCAGAAAAGAAAAGAGACAGCAATGACGAAGAGGAGAGAGAGAAATCTTTACTCTCTTAAATGCGTATAATTTTGGTTTTAAGAATCTAAGATGTCAAAAAGCTTATTAATGTTGGATCTGTTTTTCAGAAGGGGTAATTATCTACAATCATTCAATCACAGTTTCAGGTAATAATTTCTACATGAAATTCAGAATTTTGTTTGTTAATGGGAGCTGGTTTTATTTCAGTTCATACAGAAATGTTAATCTTAATTTAAAGGTTCAAGTAATGGAAAGTGTAACACCGAGCCACAAATACATTTTTTACAAGATTTAGTATCCTTCCAATTATAAAATTCCATCTCATTTCCAAGCTGAATTTGTGCAACTTTAGCATCCAGTTTTTGGATCTTATTCCATTCAAACTTCTTCCATCGAGCTTCTGTGCTGTTGAATAACTCACTGAAGTCCGACTGGTTTTAGAACAATTACTCCAGATTAAGTGGAAGTGAAGTAGAGTGACAACACGAGAGTATCTTTGGATGGTGAATACCCTTTGGTTTTACTACTTGCCAATGAACATTTATACTAAAATGCACTGAAAACAGAGAAAAATAAGCAACCCCCTCATACATACAATTATTAAGAATACCGTAGCCCGTCTCTACAAATAGTCAATGCGACATTTTCTCAGGTCAGATGGTTTCAGATCACTTTACTGAGCAAGAATACTCAAGCATTTCCCAAGTACAAACTAAGTTCAGATCCTGACATCCTGTTGAATATTGCAGCATTTGTCAAGAAATCACGACCACAGCTTCCTTGTGGCAAGGAGAGCAGGTTACGAACGAACCTCTTTTGCTATAAAACACAAGAAGGATCAGATCCTTAAACAGTCAGAGTTTCCATTTCACAGCAGTTTTTCCCAAGTAAGAAGGGAGTGATAAATTCAATATTTGACCTTAGAATTTGTAGGGCAGCAATGAAAGAATATATTCCATCCAACAATATTTTTAAAGTGAAGACACGCACTTAAGATTGTTTTAAACTTTTTCCTAGTTACAAAATAACTTCAGTCACACTAGGATAATGTCTGTTCACAGAAGAAAATAAAATAATTTAAACATGACAATTAAAGAAGAGAGTTTGAACATAAATGTTATCACAACTGCACTAGCTTATATTCACAAACATGATCAACTTTCCACTGGTGGTGGTCATTTATTATTTGTACTACAAGCATTACAACGGAAAAAAACCCTCTGCCCTCTCTCAGGATAAAAGACATGTAGAAGAATTGGTCAGTTTGTACCACGGTGCTCTCGCAAAACGAAGGCAGACAGACAGACAGGCTGGTAGATAGACGTTCTTGCTTGCTCATTCATTAAGGTCATCTCCTGACCTGCGTGCCACCAAGGGAAAGGCAACAGCTGTTTCCAGTATCAGTGGTAAGGATGATGGAAGTGAATTAATCCACAGATGGAGACCAGCACCTGAAGGGACCAGTCTGGTGAGCAACAACAGTCTTTGCCTGAGAAACACACTTAAATGTTACCATATGGAGCGCTAACAGAAGACAGAGGGGAATGAAAAACTCTGCACGTCGTGTTATTGCCACAAAAGCTTAAGTATCGTGTTATTGATAAGGATAACAAAAAGACTGTCTGCCTAGGCATTTCTGATTTAGAATTCATAAGCTATCAAATTAGTTAAGAAGCCTTAATTAAGAGAAACTAGGTGATCAAATTAGTGAACTACATGGGAAGATTCCACCCAAATAAAGCAGTGTAAAATAAGATCACAAGAGAACAGAACTCAGAGATGCAAAAGACCCATTAAAATCCGAATCAATTCCCCCTGCATGATATATTTTTCAGACTGAAGATGCGTCGGCTGTTAAGCGGATACGACACTTCATGTTAGTCAAAAGGCTGAAAAGCTGCAATCATGTTTTATTAAAGTAACCACACATGCTGGGCTGGGCTGAGGGAGAGCACCAGAGTGCCAGAAAACAAGAACAATTAATTTAACATCTCTGAACTCTTACAAGCAGCATTTGCAGTTCAGACACCAGAATATAACTGTCCATCTTTATTTGAATGTATTTTCTACACACGGCTTCAGGGTCTTTTTGGAATAACACATGGGAAGAAACAGAACTTCACTATCAGAAATGCCAAAAAATACAGCTCAAATATATTGACAAAGATGGAGACGTGGACAGCAAATATTTGGAGATCACTGGCCAGTTTCATCTCTCCCTTACGAACCATAAAAGTCAGTTAACTAAGGAAAACAAGTGCTTGCACAGTTAGGAAGCCTGTGTCCTGCAGCACCGAGGGCTGCGTATGGCTGGTATTGCAGAAGGGCAGAGAAGAATCCTCTTTTTACCACCAAAACTGCCAACCGGGGCAGGATTTGGCAGACAATTTTCACTCTGCCAGTTGACAGCAGGTTACGGTACCTCTGAGGTCTTCTCTGGGCATTTTGCCACAGCAAGAAATTCCAGATTAAATTAAATGGACAGGTACGACCACTCAGTTCTGAGAACAGGTATTTGTGCTATCACCACATGACACGTACTCCTTCCTCACACTCTTTCATCTAGTTTTATTCACCATAAGCAATTGTAAGCCTGGAACAAGCGTGTTCATGTTGCAGAACAAATCAGAGGTTTCCCTTGATTTTTGCTCCCTGAAGTGTGCCCCCAGGGTAACAGCTCTGGGATCATCAGATTAAGAAGTAAGTGTGTGTACGCTTCTACTTCCAAGGCCTTTTTAGTGTTTACATTAAAAAACACATTTTAAAGTTGTATTAGAAATAAGACATCAATAGATTTCTAAACTGAGACTCAGGGAAGCAAATTTCAGCCCATTCAAGCAGCCTTAAATGAGGAGGAAAGGTTTACCTACTTTGAACGTACTTTTACATTTCGATAGGTTAAAAAAGCTTCATTCCAAAATGAAATTTTGCAGGTCATTTACTGATTGTGACTAAATCACCTTCATTTATTACCACATGGAAAATAAGCCACTGTGCTCTACATGGGAGGTAATCTTAGCTGCTTAGCAATTTATTCAAATACTCAGAAGTTAAAATCATTTCTGGGCTGTTCACTCATTAATAAGGACAGATGGATGGCAGTGTGAGATATTATTTGAATATCTTTGAAAGATAATTCCTAGTTTATATAGGTCAAAGAGGTTTCCCTGTTTACATATTCAGAACTGTACAATATAAAGAAAGATGTATTTCAAGATGGGATTCTGTGAGGAGGTTCAACTTCTGGGGCAAAATGAGCGCCACACAAATACACAGAATTTTTCCTGCCCTGTTTTCTTCGTAATGGGTATGCAGGTTCTGTTAACAGTGAACAAATACAGCCAAGGCAGCAGAAGGCAGCTGTTCTACAAAGACAAGTAAACATCAGTAATACGGCATTGCCTTTTTCAAGCAGCACCTTTTACTGTTTCCAAAGGTTTTGAAAAATCCCTGTTCTTCAGTCCCAACTGGGAAACCAAGTCTTTCCCCCTCCTTTTATGGGGATCCCGCAACAGGGGATTGAGTGACAGGATTTGGGTCCTGCAAAGCATTTTTGCAAAGTATTTTGCCCTTTTCAGGTGGTGCCAATTTGTGTAACAGTGCCTTGCTAACAAAGAGGAAGCATCCTGTCATAGTTTCAGAGCATCTTCTCTATTGGATGGGGGCAGGGAGCCAATGGTTAAGCACACCAACTATGTCTCTTTAATTAGGTCATTAATCACCATCCTTCAGAGCTCTTGAGATTCTTTATTTCAAACCCTACATGCTTAAGATTTAGAAAAAAAATTTCTTCTCAGCTCTGAAACCAGTAAAATACTCTTACCATTCCTATCAGAACAATAATCTGCCTATTTACCTATCACTTTAATTCTTCCGCGCGTATATTTTCATCAGTGCACCGGGTGTTCCTCTCCAATCTCTGCCTGCAGGAGTCCAAGAACAAGTCACCGAGCTCCTTCCCCATACCCCAGGGGGATGCTCTGTTCTCATCCGTAATGACATAAATCCCGAGCAACTTATTTACATCAGTGAAGTCACCCAGAGGTCACAGAGAATGCTTTTGGTTTCCTTTGCTTCACCCTTTTGCTTTATCCATTACTTACAACTTTTAAAAAACAACAGGTGCAGTAAACTAAAGGGTACGCAGCAGAACTCAGCTGCCAAAAGGATTCGCAGTTTGAAATGTGGCTTAAGAAAAACTGCACAAAATCTGTGCTGCAAAAACTTCTATTAGCTCATGGAAAGTAAAATGCCTTCTGACCAGATTATGAGAGTGAAGGGGAGCATCCAATTTTCTAAATTTAAGCTATATAACACAGATCACTGAATTTTAGCCAGTTTCTTCTGTATTCAGAGCAATCACTCACACATGACTAAGGCCTATTTTCCAGAAACAGCTAGTCTTGAAACATTCATAATTATCCCTTTTTACCATACTATTGCTGCTGTATATTATTCTAAATCAATGTGAACAGAGAACTGGAACCGAAACTCAGCTGCAAATCCCACAAAACTTTACATAGTTCAGAACTCTGGGCACTGAAGCTGATTTTTGCCCTTTAACAAAGATATTACGTATAAGCAGCACACTATGTGCTAGCAAAGAAACCCACCTTTGGAAGCCTGAAGTATATCTTCCAGATAGGCTAAGAAAGCTGGCAAATAACTAAAAATGCCATTAAAATGCACATTTTCACATGCCCCTTGTAGTACACCATGAGTCAGAATGGGGATGCCTTGATTTCCTGTTGTACAGGCACACGGGACTGCGGTGCGTGCAGCAGGGGGACGTGGCACATGCAGGTGTGTAGCACACTGACAGCACACTCTGGCACCAGGGACAGAAAATGACAACAGCAGCCTGCCTAAACGTGCCTTCTACCGACGATTCCGAGATGGAAGGCAGCCTGCCAAAAATCAGTATTTTATATTAGGCTTTTTGTAGTTTCTTAATAATCTGTAATCGCATGGGAGATGAGTGGATATTTACTCCGTTTCAGTATGAGTTTTGTTGTTTTCAGCTTAATTTAATAACAGCCTAATCCTAGAAACGGCTGAGCATAAAAACTTCTGGTCTGCATCTCTCAGAAGTGGGCCCCCAAATCCATAATTTTCAGCTTACTTCACTTTCTGTAATGTGTTATCTGCTGTAAGTGGCTCCACGATGGACTAGGATGGACTATACTGAGTTGCTTCTGAAACAACAGTCAAGTGTGGAAATGTGGTAGCCAAAAGAGTCAATAATTCTAAGCTGATGGAAAAACTGAAAGAGAATGGGTAGATGAAAACAGCGGGGGGAAGGAGGAGGACAGCAGCAGGAAAGAGTAGCAGCCAGGGTAGGTCCAGACAGAACTGTAAAGACATGAATCAAATAAGGAAAAAAATATAGAGGCAGATTGTTAAACCATATAAAATGTTATAGTTGCACTGACAGAGGCAGAAAATTCTTCACCCACTGAATCTCTTTTCCACAGAGTTTAAGCTCTGAAAAGACAGGAGGGCAGAGAGAAAAAGAGATAAGGAGCAAAAATGAAAAGACAGAGAGAACACTAAATATGAACAGTTAGAAACTGTATTGCTCTTTGGGCTCGGTACAGTGCCCATAGAGTAGGTTCAATTTGTTTCAGTTCTTGTTTGTGGTGAGTGTTTCTGGAGTTTCAGAGCAGTTGTGAGTAAAAGCTCCACAAAGGACAGAGGCGAGAGCTGCCCCAGGACCCGAAGCCAGCTGGAGTGGGACACGAGCACTTGGGTCTCCTGTAGGTGACAAGTGTTGCTGCCTCAGAAGAAGAATTACTGTTGCCATTATTTTGTTGTTTTACTTAATGTAACTGCTGGCAAACAACATTTCATCTTACTTTGCTTAATTCTGGACAGCCAGTCATCCTGAGATACTGGTTTTACTTTTATGTATTATTATAGAATTATTTGTATAGCTGTTATTTCTCAATTAATGTATTCCCTTCAGGCAGCTGCAGCCTTTGACATTTAGTTCCTTTCCAGATGAAGCCACCATTGCCATCTCTAAGCCTTGAGACCTTTTTAATCCATCAGCCATCATCACCACTATCCCACGTTGCGGGCTCTCTTGTTCCCAGCTTGCTCGGCATCTGGAAGTCACAGTGGGACTCCTATATCCTTGGGTCTTAAGAGCAGATAACCTTACCACCTCCAGTTTCTGCTGCTCATTATGAATATTTCAGTCTAACTTGTTTAGCTTTTCCTTGAAATGACTATGGGTTATTTTTTTCTTCCTTTCATCAAATGCCAAGTATTTACTGCATAAACTGAGAAAAGCAAGTGAGAAACTTGTGCACAGAAATGGTTACACTTTAACGAGCCTCTGCTTTCTCCAGGTACAAGGACAATAAAAGGCATTTAAATGGTACAATTGTTATCGAGGACCTATCATTTGGTTATGAGCAATGTCCCTATTATATGCAAGGGGGAACACAAGGAAGCGCTCAGAAACTTCTCAGGGATAATTTTTGGCAAGGGCTGGCTTCTAAATGAAAGCCATCATCAGCTGTCATGAGGACACATGGAAGGAAACTCCTTGCCTGCAAACAAATGATGATTTGTCTTTCTAATGGAAAGACAAATGATACAGGTGAAGAAAGACGTGGATTACAGCTTGAAAACATAGGCAACAGTAGTAAATCCATTCCATTAGAACAAAATATAAAGCTTTCTGCTTGACTTAAAACCAGTACACGGAAACATGAGACTGAAGTAAAGTATTACCACCAGTTACCGAAACTTCACGTGAAATAGCCTTAAGGAAAGGTCTGTCATACAGCAGAGTAATCACCAAAATAAACACAGCTTGCAACTTGCAACTACACCGCATCCATACAGAGATACTAACAGCAACAGAGAACATCATTAAGGCATCCTATGAAATACTCGCACACTTCTTAGAAGCCACTACCACGAACTGACCTAATGTTCTATCAATAAACTTGATAAACTCCAACATATACAATAATATATTCTACATTTCAGATTTTTTTTTTCACATGCACTGCAAGTTAAAACCTTAGTTCCACACAAAAATACAATTACTATCCCCAAGATAATCAAACACAGGTCGGTATTTTGTCTATGGCAAAAATAAGTCTGAAATTCCCATTTTATACTACGGGATGATGGTAGAAACTTTAATGAATGTCTTTGTAATATCTAGAATAGAATTTCCCACATGGACCAAGATAAATATCATCTTCTTAATTATCTGTTTGAAATATGAAGGGCAAACATCTAGGCACTGCGTGCATTTACTCCAAAGGCTTGATCAGGATTTTTAGATAGTATTAGCAAAATAAACTTGGGACTTATCTGGTGGATGTCTACTTATAGTGCATCTAGAAAAAAAAAATGCTTAATTGGGAGGATGTGAATGATGAGAGGGCTACTGGCTACACCGAGGGAGAGTCTTTCCCATCTATTTCTTCTATACCTTCCAGAAGCTGTAACTCCCTCTAGCACGTGAAGGGATTGCGGGATTGCACATCCCTCTTATCCTTCCCCAGCATGTTGATACATGGCAACTCCAGCTCTCGGCACCACAATCCAACAAACAGGGAAGATCATAAAATATTACGTAGGCACAAATTGAATGAGCATCTCAGCATTCTTGGGACTCCTTGTAGAAGCTGGGGGGAGGGTTATTGAAAAGCGAAAGGAAACGTGGCTTAAGAAAGAAAGGAAATATGCTTTTACCACAGTGAAATAAAAATGCTTTGCAAATAATTATTGGCAAAAATGGAATAAAATAACAGCTTTCTAATTAATCGTATTCTGGTATGAACTATCACCCCACCAGAATATAAATATTTTTGTGGTACCCAGATTATCTGCAATTATGTGTCCCAGTGAATTATTAATATCGATGTACTAACGGAGTTCTAAAAAAAAAGAAAAAAAGCTTTCCTAAGAAAAGGGGACAAAACTAAGTTAATAAGTCATTCTGCCTCAGATCTCTGAAAGATGCGTTAGTGATGATGTTTCACACTTTCAGTAATTTTATAGCTACTGTCTTATCTACAGCCTGCTGCAAAATTACAACTAGTAAGCTGCCAATTTAAATGGCAGATGTTTGTCCCTTTTTCTTTCAAAGCTGAGCTTCCCTTCTAGAGACATGTATTGAACAGTTCTTGCCTGACCTATGGATTAATCAGAATTTAAATACTGTTATTATTTCAACAGGCACTTCTAATATCTGTATTTCCTGCCATGAAATGTAATTAGGGGAAATTAATTTACCAGGGGACCTCTGAAGCTTTACCTTCTTCCCCACTGCTATTTGCACTGGGCGACATTCAAATGTAATTCCCTTCTCTTCCAAGTATATCAGGGCTATCTCCTCTAGACTGCCTCAGAGCAGGAAACGTCACCCAGTATTTGGAAAGTTCACAAATGTGACATTTTTCCAGTAAAACTGTACTGTAGCAGTCAGCTTCAATAGGTTTATCACTGTTAATGAAAACAATTGGAAATACACTGAACATCTTGCTTCATGACTGAAATCAGTCTCTAACTATATTAGAGATGCAAGCCAGTGCTCCAGGACAGATTATCTCCCCGTGAGTCTCTGATGGACCTTTACTGTTTGTAAATGCAGCTGGTACTCACTGTTGTCAGTTAGATAATAAACGAGGTACACCTCCGTTCACATCCCTCCTATTGGTTTTCCTGTTATGTTCTTAACCTGTACCAGCCTTTCTTTCTCAACATTGATTTTGATTTGGAGGGCACGTAATAATATTCAGCTGCAGTGCAATATTTTTATACTCAACTTAAAAAAAAAAAAAAATCAGTTTGCAGCCGCATTCAAAAGCTCCATGGGCTGCAGGCCAGGCTTTAGGAATTCCTGTTACGCAGGTTATCCGGAGACAGAAATGAAGAAACACACTAAGTCATGTGTGGTAAATGCAGCCCACCTTTTGCAATTGGGTTTTGAGGATTTTCACTGTGAAACAAAGGCCAGGGCAGTCTGCAGGAATGAGTTACAGAAGTATGTTCTATTTAACTCAACAGTGTCAGGCGTATAACGTGCCCTTTATATCTATAGTTTATTTTAACACATATCAAGAAGACAGAAAATTAGTGATCAATGTAGAAGGGAGCATGAGGTTTCATTATAAATTAATGTAGGAAGACTCGGATTTCAATGATGAAATGAACATGAATCTTAAAAATTGTCTGTCTATGAAACAGATGAAAATTATTACAGTATATAACTTTTTCGTGACATTTTACTGCAAAGGGCATATTGTTACAAAATTCAGCAATGATGTAGCTAACAGAAATACTGCAGGCATAGATAAGATTATTTATGTAACATGATAAAACATGAAACATGGATGTATTTGAGTCATCGGGTTGCAGAGTGGGAAAAATACTTTGCCCTGCTCTTAAGTGAACCCTCCCGTTAAATCAAGGAGCAACGCAGATGGGACTCGTTGGGAGCCAAGTTTGCACAACACTAGTCAACAGTCAAATCCAGTCCACACCATTGTGTTCCGGTGCCCAGAAAGAAAAAAGAAAAAGGAGACAGTGCAAGAAAGGTTCAGAGAACTTCACTTGGGTGTCCACTTTAATGGTGGGATTTTTTCCCCAAATGCAAACCATCCCTGTAGCAACACGGGAATTCACTGGTAACTGGATGAAGAAGTCACCTACTGAAAATGAGACTGAGTAAAGAACGTCATCTCTAAGTAGTGACATTGCAACACGGAACTGGTGGAAAAAAATCGCTGCAAAGTAATTCTACTCCCCAAGCCAGAGCTAAAGAAAACTCACAAGCTCAGAAGCGGCCCTGGCTTAGTATTTTTGGAGACCTGAAATTAAATTCAGATTCTGGGATATTTCTAAGACAGAAAGAACATACTTTGATTGACTTACATATACACGTGATTGACTGACAAATAAACACAACTGATTCCTAAGAAATAATCACTAGAATACGGAAAGTTCAGAGTTAACAGAAACAAATATTCGGCAGAATAACAGAATCTTTATCAGCTCAATGAATCTTGGATATACAACCATTTTAAAAAAAATAAATCCCACACATCAAAACCAGACTGACTTACATGCGTAAAATTTGGGCAAACTCTGCTGGACACATTTCTCTAATGCAAATGCGATGGAGAAAATAGATTTTCACACAAAACTAAGGTCAAAATTAGGTTTATCTTGGAACTAAAATCTTAGTCTTACCTAAGAAAATATTTTCCCATCTGTTAAGTTTTCAACACTATTCTCGTTAGAATTGTACAACTCAATCCAAATATAAATTACTTGCTATCCTTAATTAATACAACCTATATTCAATCTTTGTCTTTTGTTTTTGTTTCTCTTCCCTTGTCCGTCCTTCCTACCTTGCCAGGATAAACCATTCTGTTACATTCACAAGCTTCAACTCTACTCACACCACTGTGATTTCCTTTAAACAAACAGAAAGACAGTAAAGGAAAGAAAAACAGCAAGAACCACCTGCAAACTATTATGATTTCTAAACCCACCCACACAGCCTGTAAGTTATAAGTAAATGAAAGCAAGAAGATTTAAAGAGAGAAATAAAGTATGTTTGTGGGGTTTTTCGCCCCCCCCCCCCCCAAATACTGTGCAAACAGATGATACTGAAATCTTTAAGAAAAGTTTGGTTTTTTTTTTTTTACACTTTTTGGTTGTGTTCAAACAGCAATTTCAATTTCCTTCTTTGGGAATGGTTTAACCTCATCCCTGTTATCTGAGATGTTCATGATGGGCTAAATCTTTACTGGATGAAGACCACCTGAGCTCACCAGTCTGACAACCACATTCCCTAGCAAAAAGCCATGGAATTTATGATTTTCCTGAAAGGCCAGTTTTCATCTGATTATGACACTGATATTTTTGTTGTTTATCGGACCAAAGAGGTTATCACTTCCTGAACACAACTGAGAGAAACTGGTCAAACAGAGCAAGCTATTGCCTTTTTTTTTTTTTTTTTTAAACACTTGAGAAATCTTCATTGTCTTTCTCCTGTTACCATGAATAATAAATCATTACTTACAGCCGAAAACTTTCTTTTGGAGAAAAGAGAAAAATTGACGTCATAAGCTCTATTCTGTACACGCACTTCACAAAGATCTTCTGTACTGATGCAGTTCTACTACCTTCCAGCAAAACTAGTTCTTTTAGGAGCAGAAACTAGTACTGCTAACCTACAAACTACCTTCTAATGGTTAACTGGAAGGCAAAAACCCCAGAGGTGATCTCATGGCTCTATTGCATCCAGAAGAATTTTGCTGGGGACACGGTAAGCTAGGTTTTCACCCAGTAAATATGTAAAACATTGAAAGTGATCTGAATTATTTTTCCTTGGAAATAAACATAAAGTATAATAAATTCAGTTTAGTACATTAAGATTTACTGTTTCATTTTTACAACAGATCTATCAGCATTCTGTAAAACTGAGCACCTCACTAAGATGTCAGTGTAAAAAAAGCTACTTGAGTATTAAAATGCTTATCACTTACATAGCAACTGAACATAGCCCAAGTAAATGAATTAACTCCATTGCCACAGAATGTACTGGAAGAAGTTCAACATTAGAAAACACAGAGTAATTTTTCTTTCACATATCTGCCTTACTCTTCAGCTGGATGAAATTTAACATAACTGTGTTTTCATTTATTATATGTAATAATAAAGGCACAATAGAAATACTATAAAGTTAAGAGAATGGTGCAGTATTTGCCTAAATGTAAAATAAACAAAGGACGCATTTATGAAATATGAATGCCAAGAATTACAAGGTCTGAGCCCGGCCATAGAGGAAATACAAAAGAATATTGAAATATCCATTTTAAAAAATCCAAAGAAGCTTTATGAGCAGAAGAGCCACCCATGAAGTTTTTTGGTCTGAACTTTCAGCAGGTTAATACAGCTCTCGCTCGCTCCCTCTATATCTCACTTTGCATGTCAAATTGCCAGCCTCGGAGCACATCAAATTGGGACCATGCAATGTAACTTAGAGCAATAAGTAAGCCAAAAATCACAAGGCTTAATATGCATTACAACCAATACTGCTGAGTGTTTACTACTACTTATTTGATTTTACTTTATTACTTTCTTCCCTTTGTGCCTTTGTTTTCTACCAAAGACTTTATTTATTTATTCATTCTTTTATTTATTGAGGAGTGATATCTGAGAAGTCAGCCCTCTTTGGGCAGGATAATTGTGGATGGGAAGCTGCTGTGAAGTTACAGGTTTATATCAAAACATCAAAATTCATCATATGAGTTCACCACCTGCCTTTTGCATCTTAATTTAACTACTGACAGATATGAGTGACCACAACTTTCGTAAACTTTTCAAATTATTGTCTGTAAAACAATTTTAAAACTATAAGCAAAGCAACAGCTCAATCAGTGGAAGAGCGGTGATCTTGTGCTTTGCTTTGTCACACAGGGACACCGCTATCTGGGACCTCAGCTTTCTCAAAGTATATTAGCTGTTAAAAACCCACTACACACTTGCAGAGCACCAAAGTTTATGAGGTCAAAAAATGCTCACCTACCACAAACCACAAAGGCAGGCTCTTGGCATTAGCAGCAGAAAGAGACTTTTCACATAGACCACACGTTTGACCAGGAGAGACCCAGCCCTGGCAGCGAGGGACGTGCCGGCTGCCTGCAAGTCAAAAGGTGTTGCTCAAGTAAACACAACGTGTACTACAGAACAACTTAGTGTCTCCACTAAACTGCTAGAGAAAAGCAGCCAAGGAAATTCAGGCAAATTAATAAAAAACAGCTGATGAGAGTTACTGGAGGTTGCAGTGCTTTTCTTTGAAAAGGGCTCTTAATCTTACTAATGCTCTACTACAAACTGATTAGGGGAAACACAAACACTTGAATGTCACCGTGATGAAGCAATAGAGACAGCGGACGCTGCTCTTCAAGCAACAAAAAGAATAGCTTTTGCAAACACCCCAAAATTTCTACTCATCTCTGGACAGTCCCTGCACAGCCAGTTGAGAGCAGATCACGGGCATTCTTTGGCACCTGCTAAACCCAGTGAAAACGCTGGGGACTTAATGATTTTAGTTCTTTACACTGTAAGTACTAATATTAAGTCCTGATAACAACTGGCATGCAATTTCCATTGCGTACATGTATTTGTATGTGGTTATACACAGATTCTGCACACGCAATTAATAATGAAGCTTGTGATTCAAATGCTCTATAGCAACACGCTTTCTGTAATAGCACAAGTAAAATAACATTTTCACTTCTTCTGTGAACTGGTTATTTATCTACCTGTGATCAGTCATTTACACACTATATAAATGCAACAGTACTTACTTAAAATAAATATATGCACATCATCTATGCATGTGTTACGTATTTATGTGCATAGACAGTATATTTGCATTGACACATACACAGACACATGTGTATGAAAATAAATTTTATAGGAAATTACACTGGTAATTTTCCAATAAAAAATAACGTTTCCTACAACTTCGTTAAATGTCTTTTTTTAGCCCCCACGACGGTGTAGGGAGGCTTTATTCTGTGGTTCTGGGATTTCCTACCATCGTACTTCCTTCTCTCTGTATCACCTCCTCTCACTGAAAAGACTTTCCTCTAGGCTGGCATCTGTGTTTACATGTACACATTTTGTATGTACGTATCCATCTGTTTCCCATAGCTATGAAAAACAGTACTTGAAAGAAATTCCTTGAGGAAGTTTGAAGATCTCCATTTTCAGTTTTTTTTCTTTGTGGTTCTTTGGATAGTTTCCTAATTTTATTTTAATGTATTTCATGAAATACTTTTCCAGGCTATTAACTCCAGAACCATTCTGGACATGAAAAATGCTGTTTATCTCATGTTTTTTTATTAATGAAATATTGTCCACTATGTCTAATGTAAGAGATACTGCAAGAGATGTCACCGGAACCTGAGCTCTCTTGCAGAGGGCAATATGACCAGCGTGTTCGACTCGGTACTTCCACAAGACACGTGCCACCTCCCTGACCTGTGCTGCTGCCGGGAACCTGGCTGCACTGCGAAGTTCTGTTTATCCCTCCACGGAATAAATCTGCAATGGTGATTATTCCATTCTCAAGCCACCTGTCCTAAGGAATAACGCTTCCCGTATAGCTGTTCCCAGATATTGGAGTTAGTTACTCCAGGTTGAAAGACAAGTAGAGAAATTAATGACTGGCGGAGACGCTACTTAAATGGCAAAGGGGCAAAATATGGAAAGAGGAATTCATTGCTGAGGCTTTCCTACAGTATCAAAAAAGGATTTGTGAGTATCAGAAGACGCGCATCAGCGTGAACCTGATCGGACAGGCAGGTGAGCAGTACCATGTGGCTGCGTTTTGGCTTAAATTTGGGTAATTGAATGCTGATCATCATTTTACTTCAAATTTCTGAAAAAGAGAGAGGGATGCTTACAAACCGATCAGTGCAGGATCACTCATGTTATTTAGTAGCTAAAGGAAAATGAACCAAGAGGCCCCCCCGACCCAATCCGTTACAGCACTAGCACCATATTTTCTCAGACTATAATCATTTTTAAAAACAGATATTTTTCCGTAGTTGGATTTGCATGTTACTTAGCTTTTTGAGTTAGTACTATTTATAAAAGGACACTGGTAAATACACACTAAACGCCTTTGCCAGTTATTTCCCACAACAGATCCTTGGGAGCCAAGCAAACTGATGGTTTGTGAACTTTGCTACTTTTTTGCCAAATGGTGCTGGATTGACTAGTTAAATTCCGTAACACAAATACACACATTATAACAAACATTGTCAAAGAAACACACATTTCAACAGCACCTGGAAACTTCAAAGTAGGTTTTTTGTGTGTTTGAAGCTGAAACAAGTAAGCAATACTGTTGTCTCCTTAATTTGTTGATTTTGGTGTTTCTCCAGACCTGTAAAGACCAATTCGGTAACACGCAGAAAAAAAAGAATGCATTTGTTCAGCACCTTACCCAGCAAACTCCATGTTATATACAAAGATGAAGCTTTTTTGTTAATGCTAGAGTATATTGAAGACGCTTCCCTATTGTACTTATTTGCTGTATCACAAAAAGTCATTTGCGTGTAGATTTAATGAAATTCAAATGGACGTTAACATCTAAAGTACCCTTATATCCTGTATGTGTATGTTTAGATTTTTTAATTCAAACTGACTGATTGCTGATGACATTGAGTTAGCCAGTAGGTTTGTAGGGCTAGTATCAGTCAGTATGCAAATTATTCCATCAAAGAAAAAGCCAGAAGTATAGGAAAGACCAGAAAAAAACATCAAATGTTCCTCACTATCCCAATACATCAAAACTGTTGTTTTAGAGCTGATGGGACAAGCCTTTGCCTGGTGCGCATTTCTAAGCAAGACCCAAGTGCCATTTCATTTACACAGTGCTCTCTGCGTTAATGCCTCTCCCAGCCACCAGAGCTTGACCACCTTCTCTCTCCAGCTCAAGTACTTCTGGAAACAAAGAACATCTGCTGTCTAGTTTTGCTAGCTGGCTAGTTCTCTGCCTCTAGTTTGGCCACATATGGTAGGATAAAACTGCATGTTTCTTTTTCAACACTGCTTATAACAATAAATTCCCCCTTTAAGTGTTCCCATTCTCAGCATTTATTACAACCCGAGACCAATAGCTGTAACCTAATGAGCACCTATCGCTACTTCTTATAATTTCCTGCAGACCCATTCAAATCAAGGAAACTTCTCCCATTCACGTGGCTGAGAATCAAGCCACGCTCCTTTCATAAACCAACCACCTCCTGGTAGAACAGAGCAACCTGAGACACCGCTTCTGAATCTTATACAGCTGTTTTCTGCACTGCCACAGAACTCCAAACATTAACGCTGCTGTACGATTTCTATTTATTCCTTTGGTATTATTGTCTCGGGCCTTGGAAAGAGCTTTTCTAAAGGCCCTGTTGTGAAAGACATACCACATGAAGAGTAACGATTACGCTGCTGTAGTCTATGAGCAGACTGACTTGCTTTTCTTTTTCCTTTTTTATTCTTTGTGTTTTTCATTTGCTGAAAAACTGTTTAAGGGAGAAAAAACAAACACTTCCCCAGCTCCCCCCAAAATCCCAATTGTGGGAATGTTTGCTTTTTTTGGCAGCACTAATATTTATCCCTTACTTAATAGGAATTCTCCCTTGTGTTAAGAATGTTGCTTTTACAGCTCAAAGATCTAAACATGAAGTATTTTATCAGTATTCTGTTCTTCTCCCCTCTCTGTGCAACTTTGGAGCAGTTAGGAAAAAGCAAATATTAAAACAAAAATTACTGTCTTTGAGTGTCTGTGAAAATTTATGTAGTAAAAAGCAGCTGTAAAATTTTTAATGTTTAAATTAATGTTTTATGTTTACAATAAAAACTCTCCAGCCATGAAGGGCTTTTAAAAGCTACATGCTAAATACAAGCAAAACCTAAGCAAACAATAACACCCCTGTGAAGCTCGGCTTCAACACACGAAATGGCAAATAAGACTTTTTTGTAGACTTCATAAGTTTTCGTGTATTGCTCTACAAAAAAACCCAAACAAAACAACATAGGAATGTCAAAGCTACAAAAAGAGATGGTTAGAATATGAAGGCAAAAAACTGGAAATTCCTTAATAATAGGTTTTTCTGCAATTCTGAATGTATTTGTGATGGTCTGGTTTACTCTTTTATTTGAATTGTGTTTTAAATAAAACAGCTTCTCTCCTCCCCTATTTCTGCCAGCTGTAAGCACTCTGTCCTCCAATAAAGGTTGAAACAAATGAATAGGTTTAAAAGAGGCCATTATGCACGAGCTAGTGCAGACTGGGGAGATGAAATTTTGCCAAATCATACTCCTTTTAAAATCAATAGGAATTCTTGTTATTGGATTCAATGGGAGTATAATTAGGTTCTAAACTCACACGCTTTCTTGACAATGTGGGTTTCTTTACCTTGTTCATTCCTGTTTCCCTCTCAGACATGGAGAAGTCTCGCTGTTCCAAAGTGCTCTCAGTTTGAACGGCGTTTTAGCCATTTCTCCCCTGAAATCTTTGTGGCACAGCCTAGAGAAGGCAAACTCGTAGCACAAGTAACCTCAGCTACTTATACTGAAATCCAGCTGTAAGTTAACAGCAAGAAGAGCGTAGCCCATTCCCCAGCAGACATTTAAAGCCTTGACACCCTACGTTCCCTCCCCACCCTCACGCTCCTGGGCATCGCTTTCTGAGCGCCCCGGTCAGAGCAATCCCACAGACGGAATCATCACCACTGTCGTCTTCTGCAGCTCTGTTTTGTTTGGGAGGTCTCAGTGTAGGGAGACTGACTAAGCCCAAATATATTTAGGCTGAATCGAATATAAATGTGTCCCGCAACTTGATATGATTTTCAAAACCCCTGACAAAGTAATTATAAGAAGATGATATAAATAACTTCCCCTTGAAAGGTCTACCCGGCATTTACCACACTGGCATGCTGGACTCCAAATCAGCCACCGGGGAGTCTTGAGTCCACCCCCATTAATCTCTCAATGATTTGCTTTTATAAACAATGTATTGAACAACAACAAAAATATATAAAGCCACACCATCCCCCCAAGCCCGAGAATTAAGAGTTATCTTTTTCATTTTTTTTTTCCATGCACAGACTTACGATGGTTCATAAGTCAAATCCTACGCAAATAGTTTTAACTCTTATCCACAGTGCTATCTTCATAAATTAATATGTCAGCTTTTACTTTGTTCCAAAAGAAGGGATACAAGAGCACTTTTTTAACTGTTTCTTGGTCAGAGGTAGTTAAACTACTGGGAAGCATTTAAAATGGTGAATATCCTTTTTTATATTTCTCTAGAAACAGAAAAAAAACCCACAAAAACCAACCAAAACCTCATTTTCTTTCTTCTTTGTTTGCAGTACAAAATATTTCTCATGTTAACTATATTTTTAAAGTACATATAACTCAAAAAAATTAAAGATAGTCAGAGAGTATAAGCATTAACACACAAGCTCCCATGTTTATTTGGATAACCGAATTAAAATTTATTACAGGTGCTAATAGTGGCTTCACCTTTCTATAGTTTAAGTCAGTTGTTCCACTAAGCACAACTGAAGATGACCCCAGAAAAGGCCAATCCTGCCTGCTTAGTGTCTTGGAAGAATAATTGGCAGAGTTGTTTGTAGGAAGCACACACAGAGCTTCTAGCTCCCAGTATTTCCAATTCTTGTCAATGCTATAAAACTTAGGAGTTGAATGATTTTGAGGACAACACTCTCCATTCCTACTGATCTCTCTGACAACTGTTTTATCAGAACTTTAAAGGACGGAGACCTGAAGTTCTTAAGGCTCCTCTCTTCAAGGACAAGGGAAAACTTTAAAAAATTGTGTGTGTGCATATAAAATACATAAATACACATACAGACAGATAAACACCTGAACAAGCAGAGAACTTATCAAATTATTACTGTAAAGATCTTGAAAGAACGTTTCCGACAATTCTTTCTAGAAAAACCATGCAGAAATTTTGCCCAAGTCCATCCCACTGGAGATGGGTCCAGAGAATATCCAGGTCCTAAATATGGCTTTTCATGGAGTCATCTCATAGGTATTCAGAAAGTGAGGTAGCACCACTGCAGTGAACATATTTAAGAACGTGTATTTAGATTATTTCCAAGATGCTCTTCAAATATTTAGCACAATCCTCTCCCTCCCACCCTTTTTCACCATTTGCATGACTACATATTTTGAGACTACCTGCACTCAGCTCATCCTTCAGTCTTTGTGTATCCATAATTAATTTGTTCATAACCATTTTTTAAACATGCAGAATATATGCACTGCTATTCTGTAGAGGAGATATTCCTATTGCAGAATATCTGCTGAAAACAGATGAGGACTTTAGCCATGTTATTAGTTTTACTAGTCCATATTAGGTCTGTGACAAGCAAGTCAATTACATTAAACATCAGGTAAATAAAGATTAAGAGATCTTGGGTTTAAAACAAACCAAGGGAAAAAAATGTTAGATTTCATTCAGTTTTCCCCAAATTTGGAAGGCCTCATGCGAGTTTTTCTACAGTTCGTGACTTGTAATGAATACAGTTTGACAGAAACAAGATATGCCGTCTGATAGCAGCAGGGAAGAGAAACACGGTGTGCATCCTCAAACAGCCACCTTACTGGTGAGAAAGGATCAGCAGCCCTTCAGATCCAGGGAACGCGCATGCAAAGCGAGGGGTAGTATAGAAATAGAAGAAGCCAGGACCTTTTAAAAGAAACTATCCCTGTATGGTCTTGTCCATAGCCATAACTCTAGAAAACAGCTTCTTTTCTAACGTGCCCTCCAGGATTAAAAAGGCACAGATATGTTAAAATTAGTATTTCTTGGCCTTGGATAGATTCAGCTCAGGGTCCTCATGTCCTGGACACGATTCAAATAAGCAACTTTTCCATTAGGTAATTTAACCTGCTCATGTGTCTGGTAGCTAAGATTTATTACCTCATTTTTTTAGTTAAAATTTACAAAATTAGGTTTGGACAGCAGTGGGGAACATACAGTACAATGGAGATGTGAAACAAATTTGAATAGAGTAATTCTTAACTACTATTTATCTGTAGATTAAAACCAAATAGACACAATTAAGCCCCAAGAGAGGAATAATACCTGCACTTTCTCAAACCTCTCTACAGCAATGATTTTAGAGTACAAATGGGATATTTTCACTTACTAAAGAGGGAATTTGACAAACATGCTGGTTAAGAAGACTGCAAACAGCTAAAAAATTCTTTATCAAAATCTATACTTAGAATTATCATTAACAATACAATCTTAATTACATACGGAGCTTTTAATGTACAGTGCTTTAAAAAAGAATTCGATATTCCTATCTCCTAATACGAACAAGTAAAAAGACAGATGTGGAGATGAACTGATTGTCCAATTCACCAGTACACTGGTAGCAGATTGTGAAAAAAGTACAATTATCCTATTTCTTAGTGTTAGGAAGGAGGCACCGCTTAGTGCAACCTACGGATTGTTTGCCTCCCAGTATCCCCAGTGATGTCCCGTACAGTTCCTAAGAGTTCCCAAGACTAAGGCATTTCATTTTCCTCCCCCTAAATTTTATTCCCAGGACGTGCCAAGGAGGAGCCCTTGGCAATGCTACTGTGGTCACTGGTGTTTCTGACAAGTCATAGCGGAGGGTATTTTGATGCATTTTGGCATTCCTCCTAGAAACACAAAAAAAGAGGCCTTAGCTGAAACAGTATATAGGAAATGTGACAGCGAATTCTCTACAATTAGTCACATTTTCTGTCAACAGGCACATTTTAAATTACCATTTTTGCAGAAGCCAACTAGATACAACGCAGACCCCACTGCTGGAGAAAGCCTGCGCTGTACTGCACTCAATATACAAAAGATTTGCTGGAGTTCCTTTCTCTCTCTGCTTCTATCTAAGGTATTTGAGTTGGCCCTAGGAGGGGGGCATTTTGCCCTTATGTTGTTCCGTGCTCTAATCTGTTATCCTGGAGAACAGGAGGGCACAAGATCACTGTGCCAGTTACCCTCCCAAATCTCTAATTAATGTTGACAGTAAAATATTAGCCGCAGTATTAACTGCCAGATAAGAGAGAGTATTCCTGAGGCTTGCACATCCCAATCAAGTGGGTTTCATTAAAAAGAGATTCGTTACCAATAATACCAGACAATTGTGACATTTTCTTAGACTAGCACTAAAATAAAGATGACTCACTTATCTTTGTACTGCTATAAATAGTGATTTGTTTCTCTTCCCTCCATTTCATTCCCTCCCACTATCCTTCAATTAGATGTAAAACTTTCTTGTTCTGTTATGGGAGAAGGGAGAGTTAAAAACCCAACACCCAAAGCTCAACAACTCTGTATTTAGGATAAGTCACTCTGCAACATCGCAGCTTATGAGTTCCAAATATAGATGTACCCATCAGCTCCTCCAAGCAGCAGCGTGGCCTACGCTTCCTTCAGCCCCAGAGGCACATCAAAATTGTACTTCTGAGAGAAAAACCCTGTGGCCCAAAATGCAGTTAAAGCTTGGTTCTTCCCATAGCTTCCAACGGGTTTTATTTCAGCTACCTGCATCGCAGTGCACAGTGCCAGTGTATTTACAGTACTGTTTACATTAATACCCGACCCAACAATCATCCTGCAAATATAGCACAATCATTCCAGGGATAATAAGGGAGAACACTGTTTTGCAGCAATGCAATGTTAAAAAGCTTCCTTGCTCTGAGACTGTCTCTGCAATAAAATTGCTGGGTTTAGCTTGTAATATCCTGGTAGGACACATGCATCATGATAAAAATAACACAAAATCTTCCACAGACTCCCAAGTCCAGAGTAACCCGAGTCCCAGTCACACATCATCATACCAAACTTCAGGTAGGCTCAGAGAAGCAAAACGCCTCCCAGGACACCATTACCACCAAAACTTCCAAGTTTTTGCTCTTTCCTCCATAACTTGCCAGTCTCCTCACCCACAGCGTGTCTTTTTTTATGGCATCACAGATACAATTGTATTCAAATAAAGCAAGCACAGCATCTTCATCTAAATGTTAAGGAAATATTTATCAGCACAAAGGCAGTCTCGCCCTGTACAGTGTTTACAGTGTTTTTTATCTTCAGGCTACATTAGGATTTGCTGTGAAATGGCATTTGGAATGGCTTGTGAATCACTGCCAAATGTGGTTGCACCAACCATATTGCAAAGCTTTGCACAGCAGTAATCAGGGGGTATTTCTGACACTGGGAGCAATTGGTACAGAAGAGCAGTAAAAAAAAGATGGTCTGTTCTTTTCTCACTTAATCCCTTCTGTTGAAGCACTCTTAAAAATCAGAATAAAATATGAACTAAGATAACAGATGCCCTTAATGAGGCCCTCTGTTACTCTACTAGAGCGTCTCCGAAAAAATAAAATATATAGATGCTGTTTCAGCAACTAAGACAATAGAATTACAGAGAGCAGAAAGTTTGTGATTCTTTGGGGCAGAGGGTTATCAGCAGACAGGAAGGAATAGCTGGTGAGCTTGGAAGCAATGATACAAATTGCAGAATGCTAAGATATCATCTGTCTCCACTTCTCAGTATACTTCTCTTGATACCAACCCCCACTGCCCTCCTTAAAACTAGAGGTAAGTATATCAATAAATAACTCTGTAACCGAACAGATTAAACTCATGCAAAGGCAGTTCCCACTTTATAAGAAAACCTGCCTGTAAAGAGATTTTAATGCAGAAAAGTGCCGCTCCTTGTTTAAGGGAAACATCACCTTCTTTAAATGTATAAATGCAGAATACTGGGTATGTTTCATTTAGAAAAGAAATCTGATAAAAAAGTGCAAAATGGATCTTACACGCTTTTAATTCTACAAACCAAAACAAATAAATAAATCACTCTAAGACATTAAAAGGTATGTCCAAATCCTATTAAAATCCTTTTAGACTAAAAATCTTCATATTTAATAGCATTTTGGCAGCTGTGCATGATCCACAGAACATTTACGCCAACTGCCATTTGTGGTACCCAGCTACAAAGTGGCTTTTCTGATTATCCTAGTCTAAATGGCATTTGAACGCGCCGAATACTATCCGAGCACTAGTAACCTTCATCTCAAATTTTTCATAAGATTATGCATAAATGCAGTGCTGATAAGCACAACTTCGCAAAGTACAAAATCCTTCATTTGTCAGCAAACGTTATTTGGCATTTGCTTATTGCTCAAGGAGAAAGATCCAGCAATCAGTAGTCTTAATGTAAGAAATAAAGCTTTATACTCAATATTTTCTAAGAACAGAGTATTAGATCTAAAGTCAGTTTATGGATCTTTAAAATAGATGCTTCTTGTCCCCAAAAGGAATTAATTACAGTAATTGAAGAGGAAACCATTACAAACTGGTTTGTAATGCAACTGGAGAAAATTTATGCACTAATTCCTGAATTAAAATTAAGAATTAAAATGCACAGATTTCTAGTAGAGCATCACCTTTTAATACCATTAAACTTCTCTGTGTGGCTTTATATGGTCAGACCTCATTTTTAGCCAAGGCCCAACCTGAACCAGCCTCAACCGCCCCTCTTTATCAGCATGTTATTTGTAAATATTGCATATGTTCATATATCCCTCTAAAACAAGATACGATAAACCATTCAGAGGCTCAGGAACAGGTTGCTAGGGATTTACAGATAACAATAAACTGCAAAGACTCATTTTAAAATTCAGTACAGAGTGCAACGATTTTTAGTTCAAAATTGCCATCAACAATTATCACTTATTTAAATAAAACAAAAGAGGAGAGTCTCAAAAGAATTGTATGCATGTCACTCCTACCTTGACAAAAGAAACATATTTTTAATCTTCTTACATCACAAATCACAGGAGGTCTCCAGTTACTTCAGTAGAGTAGGAGAGAAAAGGGGGAAGTTATACATTTTCAGGCACTAACAATTTAAAATTAAGACAAGAACAAATATTGTTAGTAAAAGCAGAAGACAGTGGGGAAAGCAACTCAGCTTGTGGAATAACAATATTGTTAAATAGAAATGGTTGTTTTCTGAACACAGTCATTTTATAAATTGTACAGTAAAGCTTTTATATGTAAATTACCCAAACTCAGAAACCTTTCACTTCAAATTGAATTGAGAATAGCTTGAAGTAGAACACTTTAGTGAAAACGTGCTTAAAATGAACAAAATCAAGAACAACTGAGGCGCACACACACTGTTTGGCTGGAAAAAAAATTCCTGTAAATACGTATTTGATTGAGGTACTGCTAACAAAAAAAAGGATAAAAAAATTGGCTTCAAATATATTTAGATAGCCTCTTAATATGTGCATTTATTTTTTCCTTTTTCGTAGGTACTGATTATAATTTTTAAAGTATGTCTATTGCCAACAAATATGTAACTATGTTACATGAAAGATTACAACTACTACAATGGAAGTACATTATACAAATAATCACATTATCAAATTTAAAAGCTCCCTTTGCTAACATACTACAAGGATGCAATTTCCCCTCAGCTTTTGAGCTAAAATTCATACGATTCCATCATTGTATTTTTAACTCACCAACATCCCTTAAAATAATCCAATCACGTACGATGGTCAAACTTGAACAACTGGTCTGTACCAAGCCATCATGCCGGATACTCCATGAAGGGACTGTAGGCTGGAAACTGCGCTTACAGAGCTCACGTGGATTTTAAAAGAAGTTAGGTATGAAACAATTGCAGTATCTGCTGTTTTCATCAGTTTTACAAATGTATTTATCTTGAGGTTTTCTAGCAAGCCTGGCACCTCTAATGATGTACTGGCCGGAAATGACAATTGACGCAGACCACGTTATCGGAATGCCAGCCCCATATTTTTATTTCTGGTATAAATTCCTGTTAATATAAAAACTTTGACAAAACTAGCTGTAATCCAGATTTTTCTTTGATTCTCTGTGACTCCATTTGACTCGACTTGACTGTATCAGGGCCTTGCACAAATAAAACTGTCTTGTGGTATACCCATCAACTATGGCGATGACTATGTGAGGTGGCACATTGAGGTACCTGACTATGCTAATCCTAGGGCAAACGTGAAGGAAAAGAAAGGCCAACCTCAAGGAGAGGACAGAGCCCTTATCAGAAAGTAACCTATATGTAGTAGGGAAGGGATAATCTCTTTGTAAGGCCAAGCCCTTAGTAAAATTATTTTGAATTTGCTTAGTTGTTGTATACTTCCTCCTGGATGAATATGGAAATCTGATTTTATTTCATGCTTTTAGGTTCATTCTCCTTTCGGATTTGAACATGGCTACCAACTACTTGAGTAAGAGCCAGGGAGACATTCGTCCTAGGGGAAAACTTGGTCCTTAACTTATCAGTTTGTGAGGAAAGCAGGCAAATTTAAGTAATAAACAATAAAGTGATGGACTTTTAAAGCTAAATAGTGATCTCCCTCACATCAACTAATTATAAGGCTTGAAAAAACAACTCTAACTAAAAAGATTAACAAATCAAACATTAAAAAAAAGGCGGGGCCAAGTAAACTGTAAGTGCAATGCATAACTCCCTTGGTTTAAAGTCTGAGAAGCTTTCAGCTGGTTAGTCTACTCATATAAGTCCATGTATGTGAGAATATAAAGAAGAATACCAATATTACTCCCTGTTTATCCCTCTCAAAGCGTACTTGTAAAACACAAATGAATATGGCATACTGAACAACATCTGCATAATGACATAATTGTTTACAAATTGGAAACACAAGTACCAAAGCCAATAATATCCAGGGCATTCATAGAAAAGACAAACTAAATTGAATAGTTCATATTTTTGCTGCAAATATATGTGGAGACAAACTAAAAGCTGTATTTCAAATCACCTTCCGTAAAGTGAAAAATGTTTGCAGTCTCGCAGTTTTATACCATTGTGCCTTCACAAGAAAAAATGCCATTATATTAACATTTATAATCTCCTTGCCATTAAAGCACCTGCAGTGAAAGTGTAGCTAAAATGTATAGTATTTTTATGTTAACATAAGGCAACTTAGTGTGACTGAAGAATAAAGAGTGTAGTTCACTCAAATTATGGAGCATGTAGGCTCAAATGTACGATATAACTCTCTTATTAGGCATTAGCTGAGGATACAATACAGATGATAGCAAGAGGTTTAATTTCTACAGATGACATATTGTACCCAAAAGAATTCAACAATGAAATAATAAGCAAATGATGAAAATGGGTTACATTTGAATATTTTTTTTGTTAAACGATCCTGTTAACTGAGATGGGAGTCTGGTTCCACCTGTGCCAGGTTTCTCTCAGCACTGACACCTGTGCCAAGCTGATGCGTTACACTTTAACATTACTCTATGAAGTTCTTTTTAACTTTAAAAGGACTTACTGAATGGTGCCCAAGACCTTTACCAAAAGCTAACTCGAGATTTAAAAAAGGTGTTTGCTTTAAATTTGATCATCTTCTTTTTAATTTCCATTTCTTGTGACCAAGATGGGTATGGCAGACTGAGTGCCACCATGTGATTCTTGAGCGTGTCTGTTCACGCAGCAACCTGGTACAGCCCCACCCATCTTCTCTCCAGAATTTCCCAACCAAGCCAGTGAAAATGATGCCCATTTTTTCCTTTCAGACCATGTATAATGGCTTTAAAGGTCTCACCATCCTCCAGGCTCACACAGGATAGCCATCACTTTGGACTATATTAAAATTCAGCCCTTGCCCTTGTACCAGACAGCATACATTTTTGGAAAAACAATGTTATGTGACATAATTCATTTGAGCTCTGCTTGTCTTCCTTGTGTTTAGCCCAATTAGCTTTATTGGAAAAATAGAACCCAGTATTTTATTTCTTTATGCTTACTCCCCAAACTTCAGAGGTATCTTTAAGGCCTCCGCTGCTTAATTCAGAGTTCATATGATGACTCGGTGTCTTTCGGATTCAGTATTAGCCCAAATCATCAGGAAAATTTAGTGGCTGAAGTGCAAGATCTACTCACCTGCATTTGCCACAAAGATTGATGATAACGAAAAGCCCACACCAAAAAACAACCTGGCGATATTTCCTCAGTTATCAAAGAAAATGATTCACCTGAGGTGAATGAATGAGTAGAATTTTGAAAGATGGTATTATTATAAGCCAGAAACTGAAATGTTATTATACCCCTTGCTAACTGATATTTCAACTATTAATGCTGAACTCCATCTAACTTATCTGAATGCTTTTGCACCGTCTCTTCCTCTCTATTGCTAAATGCATGTACAAGACCATGAAGGAGACTTAGGTATATTGCAAAGGTTATATTTTAAGATGATACGGGATGGATGCATTTGACTTTTTAAATCTTTCTCACTCTACTTCAGCAAAGGGATCAGAAATCTGTGTGGTTTTACTGCACCGCATCTTTTGGTGAAAGCAGATGGATATTTTTAGCATGAAAAACGGCTTATGAATTTTTGAACATTTATTAAAAGCAATACCGCATAACATTTCAGGAAATATAACCCACCAGAAATCTTTTCATGCTTGTATCTAAAAAATTAATATTTTTCTCTCCTGAGTAAAATGATATATCTAATGACAAGAGACACAAATTCTAAAAGCACTTTCAATATTTTCAATCACTCTTCTATATGTTCGTGTGTATTTCACTTCTTCTGGTGGTAAACATGCAGTTCTACTTGCTAATGGAACAACTTCGAGTTAACATTTAGCTTGATTTTTGAAGATAATATTGTCAAAAATTTCCTACCAGCATTACTATAATTGACTCCTCCCAAGGCATGTGCAGCTGGACCGTGGCTGTGTAACCCTTTTTAGGGAAGGAAAAGAAAGGAAAGGGATACAATTTCTACAAAGAAAGTATCTTTTTTGCTCAGTGTGGTCAGATATAGGCATTTACAAACAGGAATGAGGCCTCAGTCTAGGAATAAAGTGACCCTGACTAACGTAACTTCTCTTTCCTCTCATTCTCACACTAACTTGCCACATCTTACCTATATATTTTGCTCCAGGTCTTGTATTTCCTGCTAGTGCTGAAGACTTTAGAAGGCTAACTGATGAAGCAGGGCCGCAGGGTGCTGCCCCAGGGTGCTAGCGGCTCAACAAACAGTGACAAAAAATGCTGAGTGCTCCAGAACATCCCCAAATGCAGTTGCTACCAGTGTATTTTCTGTTCTTCCTATCATTTGAATATAGACAGATTTAAAACACAAAGGTATTTATAAGAGTTATAGTATCTCCTACCTTTTCACATCAGAAAAGATTAGATAACAGAGACTGTAAAAAACGTGTTAATTCAGTCTCTGTATATCAACGATACCTCTGATAACACAAGAAAACTAAAGTATTGTGGACATCTAAGCAGAAAAAAAAAAAAAAGTCTGTTTTTTTTCCTGAAAATAACCTAAACAAAAATGTCATAAAAGATGTGACCAGGTCAATAAGCGGCAGCACTGCAGTCATTTCAGTCCGCAGATTAAAAGGCCCAAAGAAGGGGCAACACCGCCTTTCACCTGTGCCCCAGCCAGGGAGGCTCCGCGCCCACCAGTACGCACATAAAAGTGACGAGCGAGTTGTTGTAATGAAGAGCAGAGGTATACAGCCTTTATCAGATGAGAGGGGATTTGTCAGAGATTAATAGAATTCCATTGTAATATCCATATCTCACAAAGGCATACTCTGACAGGGTCCAATTACTTTCAACAAGCCGGGCCTGCTACATGGACCCTCTGAACCGGAATGGCCCTCCAATCTGTATGCTTTCGTTCAGACAGATAACACCAACGTGTTTCTCTCTGTGATCACTGCCTAACTTAAATGAGTTAATCTCGTTTTCCAGATGAATTGTTATTTTGTCTCCCGCAGGCTGTGATTACCGGATAAAAGTATTGTGTTAACAGGAGGGCCAGGGTCTTTTCAGCAGCGGATTCCACATTCAGATAACCAGCCGGAGAGGGCTTTTTCTTGCTTGCTTTTTTTTTTTTCTTTCTTTTTTTCTAATGTGAAGTAAGAGAGTGGCACTAACAGGAGAAAACTGTGAAATGACACAGAGATAAACCTTCCCAAATAATTACGTAACTCCGTAAGAGGTCAAAGGGGCCGTTTATCTTCATATTTCAAAAGAGCGTCCCGGTGAGCCAATCACCGCTACAGCCTACCTCTACATATTTTAAGATGTTATTTGCCTTTCAGTTCATGCCTGCCCTTTCTTTCTCTAATGGCCTTTGTTTCTTAAGCCATTATAATGTGTTTGAGAAGTTCACAAGGGAGGCTATCAGAACATAAATATTTGGAAGCACTGAAATATATCTGGGCAGTATCAGAAAACAGGAAGATGCAAACAAGCCCGTGATTTCACAAACAGTTCTCTTAAACTGGTGAAGCAAGAGCCATATGGTGAGAGTTCTAGTCTACAGCACATTCTTCTGAGATAATGTATTTTCTCAATGACAGCAGTGAGATTCTTCAATTCCTTTTCTCAATAAAATGTTAAAAAGAACGAGCCCCACTCTGAAGTTAATTCTTAAAAACTACACCTTTGGGGGGATAAGGCAGGAGAAGCACAGACGTGAATAACCAGTTGTGCCTTGACCACCAGGAAAATTCCTTCAGGATGAAGAACGACGGGAACGTAGACCCCATCCAGGCAAATTCCAACCCACAAACAGTAGCAGAACCGTACCCGCTTACGTCGAGTCTGTGTTTTACCCATTTTCATCCATATAGAAAAAAACCATGAAACTATTATGTTAGTTTAGTATCTAGTGCGAAAGGTAAATAAAATTTGATCTGTGAATGCAGACGATTTCTCCAGCGGCTCTCCCAGTATGTCGACCCAAGTTACTCCTGAGGTGGGTTATGTCAACAATTTGGAAACAGGATGCAACATCCGATCGCTGGCAAGGCATCAAAAGCTGCCCACAAAATGCAGCCGACAAGCTTCTTAAAGCTTCCTGACAGAAAGCCACAACTTTGGGCTGCAAAAGGCCAATGTCTTCAGCAAAATGTGAATGAACATTGGTGCACGATGTGCCGTGTGCCCGTCTGCGGGACAGGTCTGTAGTAGAGCAGACCCTGCAGGTCCTGGCCCCCAGCTCTGCAGAGTGGGGACCCAGCGACGTACATCCCAGCTCCTGTAGCCACAGCTCCTGCCGCAGGAAAGGAGAGGCTGCGACTGAAGGGAAAAGCAAATCTGAGGAGTATCAGTCTCTACACAAATGTTTGGGCTCTGTCTTTCTTACGGAAAGAGCAACTGACATCAGCAGATAGGAAAATCAGTCATAGGTAGCCAGGTAAATTAATGAAAAGATAACACGTTTTGGAGTTTCTATATTACAGAGTTTAGATATTTCTGTATCTCATAATGAAGTGAAAAGTCTGTGCAGCTGGAACCGCAGTCATCATATCGCTAACTTCCATTTTGATCAAGTTGGCAGTATTCTCATTTCCGGCCAGAGGCAGTAAGTTCAACCTCCGCACTGGGAACTAAGTTCATAATCTATCATTTAAAGACCCCTGGTATTTTTCAAAATGGGTAGATGATAACCTAATGGTTCACATTCTCTTATGAAAAACAAGCTTTGAGATTATGCATTACATACAACAGAATGCAAAATGTCTATACAGCGTAAGCAAACAGTCAATCAAGTACTTAGGGTATAAAACCGATGCTATAGTAAAAACATGTCTTCGCTCAAGAAGATGAATAGAAAAGATGGTTTTCACACAGTAGGAGTCTCCCTCAGGTACATACAAGGAATCGCGTTGTTTGCTGGGCTACAAAAAGACGTATTCCAGTCGTCTTCTCCACCCAGCACTGCATTTTATTCTGCTTAGCGGGAGACAAGTGATGCAGCTAGGAGAGTGTGAAGTGCTCCTATGCATCATCATAAACAAGATAAGCAGAATTATTTCCTGAATTACAAACATCTACACCTACAACAAATCAGTGAGAGGAGCAGGGGATGCTGTGGGCGCAGGATGGGCACAGAGACGTGGGCTTTTAGTGGCTCTCATCAACGCTGCTGCCGGAGGAGCAGGACGCTGGCGTGACTTTGCCTTGTCTTTGTCTGAAGAAAGAAGGAGGGGTATTTTTCTGTCCTTTTTTACAAGTGTGTTGATTGCTTTGCTTCTCTCCACTTAGTCTACGAAAGGGTAGGCATCAGTAGACATCTCAGAGGCCATAGTTTCCCTGAGGTATATCCTCAGTAGGAGGGGTTTTTTCCCCCCTTTTTCTTGTTTAATTAACAGATGAGATGTGGGAATAATTATGAATAAATATCAGGTAGTGTCATTTAGAGACTGGTCACTTTGACTAACCCGTGATGAGTCTATACATAGCCACACAAGGGATTAAGCTCCCAGCACAGCTGTAACCAGGACTGCTCACATCCTGGCTCCCTTTTTTGTGCAGGGCACAGCCCTGACATCCTGCTTGTTAATACGGAAATTCAGAGTTCCCGGTGAATAGTCCTATTGCAGATCTCAGTGGAAGCGAACACTGGTCCTCCCCACAATAACAGCCTTTTCCCAGACAAAGCCACCACTGGTATAGCAGAAATGATGCTAGTAAGAAGTGATGTGAATTGGTAACAAAGAAGCTTGATCAGCGTGATGGAGACAGACAGTCACAGACACAAATTAAATCTCAGGCGCAAACTAATTTCTCATTCATTTTTCTATACACCGGTGCTACAAAACACTTTGCAAAAGTTGCATTGAAGGTAGCAGCTGGAAATGGTATTGTTTCAAGAGCTGAAAATATTTTCTGTGGGGAAATTTTAAACCCATAAACTTTTCCTTTTCTTCCTGTTTAAAAATAGTGCATCAGAAGGCATGCAGTGCAGATCTATGAATTGCTACATGGTTTTATTTTTTAAATTGACAGTCTTTTCTATTCGGTGGTCTTAGAAACATAAAATTGATAAAATGGACAGCTTTCTTTCTAAGCTAGCTTACGTCTCGCCTTTTTTGAAAGCTTCCTAAACATGCAAGCACTCCATAAAAAAGTAACTGGTGCATGCAGAAGCAATGCAGTTCACAAATGAAGCAGTATAATGTCAATGGTTTGAAATTGTTCAGTCTCAGTTGTTTTCCAAGTCAATGCACTGGCAGTCTTGCCTGAATGCAACTAGTCAATAGAGGGAAAATAAATAGAGCATTTCCAGAATTCACCCATCAGCACTGAAAAGTGTCTGCTTACTATTACACAGTTTTAACATGTCATAATCGTTTTTCACAGTATAGAAACCCTCCTCATACCTCGGACAAAGGATGAATGACTATTTTAGCACCTTATACATATCTTCTAATAGAAATTCCAAGCAAACTGTATTGATTATAGCATTGTAAGTGGTATGTGTTATTAAAGTAGAATCGGAATCCTTTAGCCTATTTTTAATGCTACATTATGAACAAAAATTTCTAATTTGGATATCTAAAAGCAGAGACTTCTGTATTTGGATTTCTAAACAGAGTCATTTAACATTTCCATTTAACATTTCTGTAAGTATCTGTACATTGAAAGAGCCCCCTGTAATTTCAGGTAGGGACAAACCCCACAATTTATGCACAGTATTATTATTCCCATAAAGAATCCTTTTGACTATTAAGTTGGGCAGGTTTTGCTCACATAGGTAAAAGCCTTAGTGGCACAGTGATAGGACTCTAACCACCTATACATTAAGCAGCTGAGAGATACAACTGTCCCCTATCTTTCTATCTTTTATTTCTCCCGTGCCTGTACAAGTGCTATGGCAAATAGCACCACTAGGCTGAATACTACACAAAGAAAGAAAGGAAGCAGACAGGACAGCCACATTGCTACACTTTCCTTTTTCTTTTTTTTTTTTTTTTTAAAAAAAAAAAAGGCTATACCTGCCTCTCCAAGCTATCTAGATGCTAAATTGCATCTAAGGTGCTATGCTTACTTAGATAAGGTCCCTCCAATGCCACGTAATTACAGAACGGATCTGCCATAGTCTGAAAAATAAGGAGAAGTACATCTTTTGCAATCCCCTGCCTTGTTATCTGTCACCTGGATGAAAATCATGTGAAAAAAAATAAAGAGGGGAAAAAAATTCCCCTTCAGACCCAAGAACACACTAACGCCCATGGATATAAATGTTACAATAAAAGAGCAGGACGACTACTAGCAGAGCTTTTATAGCTTAACAGTATTTTGACAACAAATGTTCATATTTCATTTGAAATTTATGAAACCTTTGTGCCTGTAATCCCATGAGCAGCTACATGGTAAATGAAAGTAGCAGGCAGTCTAGATTAATAATATTTTGCTTCATACTGGAAGAGCATTCTAAGGAGAAGAAATCTTGCTTTATCTGCTCTCCCACTTTTTTTTTTTTTTCAGTCTCTGTACTAGAACAGATTCAGAGCTCTAAAACCTGCTTGCAAATATTCACAGATGCCTTATTAATTTATGAGAAACTGAAGGACCCATCACAAGGTATAAGCAAGCAATTTAGGAATAACAAGTAGAGGGGCATGATACATGGCAAAATACCACAGCTCCTAGCGTTAGAGAGCTACCAGTGGTTTAAATCAAGTTCAAGGGGAATACCTGGAGTAAGCTCCTGTACTTCATATTCTAATAAAAAATTGGTATGAAAAAAAACAGTTGCCCTATGAATCATAACCTTTGCTTTCACATTTTCACAGTTTAGACATACATGTATGCTAAAAGCTCAAGTGTGGCTTCTTGCACTTAAATATCTAAGTGTATAAGTGTCGTTTTCAACAGCTCTATTTATCTTCAAGCATACCCAACACAAAGTGTTGGGTTTTTTTACCTTTTTTAAAGTAGTCTCTTAGTGCAAGCTATCATGGCAAATATGATGTGGGCCAATTATGTGCCTAGAAAGTAGGTATTTATTTTTATTAAAATTGTTATACCTTTTTTGAACTCTCATGTGGACGTTATCTCACATGCATAAGGTATATGAGGTAGGTAAGACCACAGTCTGATTTCTTGCTTTTTTTCCGAAGCATAAGCCACATGAAATGTAAGAGAGAGAGAAAAAAAAAAAAAAAAAGTAACTTATTTCAAACAGGTATTGGGGTACATTTTTTTTAAACAGGTATTTAAAACAGTCCCTTTGTCACCCTTTCGTGAAAAATACAGCTTTTGTTAGCTATTCTTAATTTCAAGTAGTTCTGTGGCTTTTCACTTTCTGAATTTTATGTCAAAACTTAACACTTTTGCCTTTGAAAAACAGTATCTCTGAAAAAGAAATACTGAATTTGCCATTAAGTAAGATACACAAAAATTCGCAGGTACTTGGTCTCTACGATATTGCAGTAAAGCAAGTACTTGCTAAGGAAACAAGCATTTAGGTCAAAAACATTGTTGACTGTTGGGAGAAAGACTGGGGAAATGTTGGGTGAAGCAGACACAACTGGGGAAAAGTGAATGACAGAAAGAAGAAAGAGTGATATAATACCAAAGTTAAAAACAGTGTCTAGGCAAACTGGTTTACCACAGTAAAACTGTAAAACAGGGCATGAGACGACTCTGGGAAAACCACACAGAAGACACACAAAGGTGATGGGAGGTGCCTGAGAACAATGTTATTACAGCTGCAGTGTCACTAAGTGACTCTAATATTTCCAAACTACTAAAAAATGAAATTACAAAGGAATTGAGATATGCTATTAGAGTCCCAAGTATCTGAAAATAAAAAAAATATATCTTGTTATCTGTGACGCACAAATAATTTCTTTGACTGAAAGTGTTTCCAGAAATATATCCTCAACCTACAGGTCCAAGACTTGCCATCTGGAGCAAACCACACGTCAACATTCAGGCAGTGATCAAATGAACATGTAACAAAAAGCTTCTCTTTAATTCAGAGTTGAGTTATAGTTTGATATATGCGAGAGTGCTTTAAAACCTTCTTTCTTTCTTTTATTTATTTAAGAATCATCATTTTTGGAGTCATCTTCCATGACTACTTTTGGCATACAACTTCATGGACTCACCGTCCACTACGTGAAAAATCTCTTCCTTTATATATCTTCCTTCCTATAGTATCTTCCTTTCTAAGAAAAGGTGGGTGGAATAGGAAAAAAAAATGCTCTCACCCCTACATAAAGAAATGGTGATGTATTCCTCTCTTCTTCTGACCCATCAACTATTAGATTTTTTTTTCTTTTCCTTTGAGAATCTAAAGAATACCATGTTCAATATGACACATTGGAGAACACACATCTAAGGCTTTAAAATATTTAACTTTCATAATACTACGTGTTTTCTCTTTTATTATGGAAATACAGACTGCAGTTAAGCTTAATAGATTTCTTTTTCATTTAAATCAAGACCACAACCTCTTTGTTGGAAATAGTGTTTTCTTCACAAAATAACGCACTTTCAGCATGTTTATGTGGGTATCCAGTAACACCAGCTTCTGCTACTGAGTAGAGGAAGATCAGATCACCAGAAAGGAGACTACAAGCATCAACTATTATGGCATCTGAGTGTCTCAAAGCTAAATTTTCAGCCTTCCATTAATTTAAAATGCCTGTTTCAGTCAGCTGCTTAATCCAAACCTGAAAGGCATTCATTCAGCCCATTAGCGCACTGTGCACCTTCTGGGGAAGCCCTTCTTGGTGCAGACCTCCCACCATGGGCAGACTCTGCACGGTAGACCATCACACTGATGTCTGCCTTTCAAAAAGCAGGTCATTTTAGGAAAGGTGATTTAGTGGTTCATTGAAGAAAAGAAAAAAACCCACCAAACTTACAGCTCCGTGTTTTCACTAATATATTGCAATTAATATTTGCCACCAAAGCCAGAATATGAGTTATACTGTTTGAGTTCTTTCCTCATAAATACACTTTGGATTGTCAAATGTATTAGCAACCAAAGGAAGCCTTCCATCAGCATCTGTGCTGAGCGGATTCAATAAGTCTAACCAATTTACTATAAAACTTTTATAGAAGCATTATATACTTGCATCAGGTTCACAGTTTTATTAATTTACACAGATTTTATGGTTTCTTGAAGTTCTTACGTCTGAAAGAATGAACTGATACTCGAAGAAAGCTGAGTCTAGTGAGAAAATGATCTGCTTAAATACCATTCAGTCTCATAAAAGAGTAACTATACAGTAGTTATACCACCATCTAAATTTCCATATTTATAAAAACTGATATAGGTATAATCGGCTAATAACTTCTGCTCCTTCTAATGCACAATAAAATAAGTTTTACTGATCAGCTTTGTGGTTTAACTGCTAATTTGGAGGAGAAGGGGGCGTCTTGAAGGAGAGCAGGGCAAAGGGAGGTTTAGGGGATTTTTTTTTGCTTTCTAAAGAGAAAGGTCCAGGAAGTAATTGTTCCTCTGAGTTCACTTTTTGGATGCTCCAGAGCAATAAATTAAAGACAGGAGTTTTCTTCCTTTCCAAAATAGGACCAAAACATTAACATATTTTAACATGAATATATTTTATGAAGTGAGACCCAATCAGAAAATGTTGGCTTTGTTTCTGTGTCCTGCATTGGGAGCCAGCTAAGTCCAAGAACCAGCTTTAAACATCGACACCAAGGTTTGGCCTGAAAATCAGATATTGCTTAATGAAGCATACACTGTACCATATCATATTGCTTATGATACCAGAAACTATCCAATTATTGGGCAGCTATGCACCTATACAAAGCCTAAAACCCAACTCCATGATTTGTACTTACATAGTAATTCCATGACAGAACGCCTCCTGTAACTATTACCCCACAAATAAGCACAGCTCACGCAACAGTATAATTACCTAAGAATAGAATAAGACACGAGAACAGTGCGGAATACAAACTTGCTCCAAGTAGGGTGGATTGTTGCCTACAGGGAAAGCGAATGGGTTTGCTAAGTAAGAGGTAACCGCCTCACCCTCCTACACCCAAGGAGGACTGAGCACATCACTTCAGAATCTGAGCAATGTGAAAAAATGAACATGTAGTCACATCCTGCACCATGTGGACAAGCCCTGCCAAACACATTATTTATAGAGTGTGTGTATATATAGAGAGAGTATAGAGATAGCATATATAAGTATGTATATATAGAAGTGTACATATATAGTGTATAGAAGGATAGAAGTATATATATAGTATCCAGAAGTGTATATACACATGCTATATACACTATTTCTATGTATATATAGAAGTGTGTATATATCCAGAAGAGTGTGTGTATATATATACACACAGAAGTGTGTGTGTGTATGTGTATATATATACACACAGAAGTGTGTGTGTGTATATGTATATATATACACACGTGCGCACACGTGTGTGTACTTCTGGATAAAGGAATGGCAGAGGCAATTCCGTGGAATCGACCTGACCTGGGAGCCAGTCCCTGGGCTGAGATTGAGCCATCAAAACCTCTTGGTGGCTCCTCCCAAGGCGCTGCACTGCACCCCGGCACCACCAGCAGTCTGTTACTCTGACCAAGCACAGGGCAAAACACACCTTGAAGACAGATGGACTCTCCTGTTTAAGTTTAGTTTCCTGTTTGCTTAAAGCTTTTTGAGCTAAGGAAATGGACTGAAGCCAGAAAGTTTGCTAGTTTGTGTATTTTCAATTAAACAAAAGAACTGTAAATAAACTGGTAATGCCAGGGGATTGAGTGTGCTTAACCTGGGCCTGCTCTGAACCATTTTTTTCCAGCTGCTTAAACTTGGTATTACCCCAAGAAACAAACAAAAACTTTTAGCAAGTAAACAGTGTTCAGTGGCTCTTAGGGGAGTTCCACAAGAGCAACACTGAGAAAGAAGCTGTCATGATTTTGAAGTATCATTGTTCCAGATGGCATTTTTATAATTTTCACAACATCATGTTTTTACTAATACTTAGATATACACAAGTTCAAAAATAAAACTACATTAAATTACAAAGCCAAGTCCAAGTAATTTTGTTAATTTTCCCCATATTTTCTCCACACTCAAATTAGCTGAATCAAACTCAGCTAATTTAGCATCAGAGCAGTAGCTTCGAAGGTGTATTTCCTAAATAAGATAACATCCAGTCCACACTGTATCTGCAATAAGTAAGAGATCTGTAATGTACGCTTTAAGGAGAGAAAGGCGTGAGAAGATCTGATAAAACTCAGGATACCTAATCTCAAATATATAGAACAAAAGGAGAGTCTTCTTCAATGTATGACACAGACAAGAGTGAACAAGTGAAGGAAGTCAAGAAGAAGTTTTACAATAATATCAAATAGATCCTTATTTCTGTAATGCATATGACTTTGCTTGCATGAATCCTCTGTGTATTTTAAGCCCACAGTTTGCCAAGGGTTCAGTTGGATATTCCCACTCCCCTTCACCCCAGTGCTCTGAGCCATAGCTGACCTGGGATTATATTACAGGCTTTTCTTTTTCTAAACAAAAATTCTGCTCTCACTTAAGAACTACATTTATAAAAAACAAGGAAGAGAGCCTGAATTATCATATTTAGTATGCTATACCATAAATCAAGACATAGTACTCTCATAGAACTCTAAATCACTTTCCTCTGCCACCCACGAAGACCACATAAACCAGGAGCGTTGATCCACAGATAACAGTTACCCATCCAGAAGGTATTTATTGGATTCTCTCCCATCATCCAACCCCATAAAGGTCAAATATGAACTTCCTAATAAAATGTAGAAACAAAAATACAATTACTATTAGAGAATCCCAAAAGCATAAAAACGTACCTACCTCTGAATTTAATTCCAACTACATTAATTGTTTATAATACCTCAACTGAACAAGCGCTTTAACGTATTTAAGAGTTGAAGGCTACAATAGCTCAGATTTCCAATCTGATCTCTTCTGCAATTTCTGAGCACAGCAACAAACCAGAAACCCAAATGAAATGCAAAACCTTTTTTTTTCTTCAAAAAATTCTAATAAACTTTACAAATACACATATTTCAGCTGTTCAGACTAAAGACTATTTGCATTTCCTCAACCAAGCATTGACAACGTTGAACAGAAACACAATTTCTGTGAAAATATCATGAATATGGTAGCTATACATTCAACCCAACTACTATCTTTTAGCTGTCTTTATGGCATTAGTCCAGTTCTGCGACACCTGAAAAGAAAGGAAGAGGGTCTCCTTTTTGTGCGTGTTCTTTCCACTGGGAAGACGAAGATTGGTCTGGTTTGGGAGAGCGGTTTAGTACTACCGATAGTTTGGCCCTCCCCCATCTGTGTCATTCCAAACCATACTGAAAGAAGTAAAAATAAAAAGAAAGCTATGCTGAATTTTTCTCAGCAGAAGTGAAGGAGAGGATTATAAATTGTCGTGAAAGCTCCCTTGACTTTAAAATTATAGCAGATTTTTCTCTTTTACATCTGAGAACTGCCTTCTCTGCTAATTGGCAATTTGTCCCAATGTTTCATGTTTCCTCTGCTACTCACGCTCTTTCCTATCCCTCCTACTCGACCATTTTCTGTTCTTTCTACCCATCCCTGTATCCCCCCAATTTCTTCACACATCCAACAAATTATCTCCTTCACCCTTTCCCCTGGATACTACCATGAGAAGTTTAAACTAACAAAAAACCCAAGATGAAATGAACATAACAGTTACCTACCATTAGGTAGGTATCATTGTGACTCTTTTTAAAATAAATAAAATTCTAGTATGAGGGATTCTGCTTAAACCTTTGGCATGATAAGAATTTTAATAATTCATATAGTGAAATGACTGCAAAAATTAAGAACCTTAGTTAGTTTTAGCTTTTTGGTGGAAGTCTCCTTCATCATCCACATGTTTTGTAGTTAGAAATTTCAATTACTGCCTTCAAGAACTTAAATAAGAAATCAAAGGCCAACAAGCAAAATAAAAACAGTCAGTTTAAATGATGTATCGACCAGGGAACCATAAGGTAAATTGAGATATATACACTTACGTTACAAGTAACTCATGGCAGTCACGACTTCTCTTTTCTCGTATAGAATCAATACCTACATGGTTGTGCTTCTTCAAGAGAAGCCAAAGTAAAACGTACCCTTTTGGAAGAGATCTTCTTACACGCAGTATAAACAACTGAAGAACAAAGTAGATATTAATAAAATATATATAATGGTTATTTTCACCTTCAGTTAAATGTGCCCTATTTTATAGTGCTGAAATCAAAAAATCCTAAAATAACAACAAATCCCTGGGCATCTACTAACAAGGGTACTATAGAGAGATCTAGAGGCCTCTAATGATTTCCAGAGCACTAGTTTGTGTACCAGCATCAGACTGATGTTTCTGCATTATAAACCTGCAGCCAATCATTCTCATATTGGTTTGGTTTTGTTATGTGTGGTGGGGAGAGTATTATTTTCTATGGCATTAGCACTCCCAGAGCTGAGCCAAGATCAGGTTTCGTTGTTCAGCACAACAGGCCCATGCGCGGAGAGCAGTCGTCCTGCTCCTGCAGGCAGAGACTGCCTCGCATTCACTGTTTCAGAAGGGAAACCCCACTACAGTACCTGTGTCTGTGGTACATGGCAGGTTGCAGCATGGATTAGCACAAGCAACATGTGTCACCCAGAGTCCTATTTGCATCCACCCGGGTGGTAAACAAAGATACCAAGTTTTGACAGAAGATTTAGAGGCAGCTTTTTGCTTATTTTTAGTTAAAGAATAGTATGCATCGGTTAGAACAAATGAAACCTATGAGTGGTGAAGCGTTCCAGAATTTTCCTGTTTAGATCCTCTTGACACACCTTTTCAAGATTACAAGATGTTTCAAGTATTATCATAGAGCAAAGATACATGAAAAAATTCAACTGTTGTCTTCATCATACCAGCAGGCATGACATACTTTTCATGTGTAATCCAAAAAACACAGTAACAACTCACCAAAGCTAATATGTAAAGGCATCTTGGCATGAACCCTGACCAAAACGCACCATTTAAAAACTGCAAGTCAGATAGGCAGCGCTTCTCAAGAGATACATATTTTTTGCAGCCCAAATTCCTCCCCTCCCACACCCTTTCCTACAGAGTTCTCAGCAGCAAAGCAATTTACTCTAGTTACTAGATCTACATCCCTAAGAGCGTTTTTCTTCTCAAAGTCGTTTAGAGGGATGGGTAAACCAGACTAGGTTAAAAACAATAACAAAAAAGAATAATTACAGTGCTGAATTTTCACACAGATAGAACTAAACCTCTTTGCAGGAGGGATTAGTTTGCCATTCCTCTGAGCCCTACGATTTGCAGTGAAGCTGCGCGCCTGGAACTGCGGCAGGGAAATACACGGCTGGCACAAAGACGCCATCTATCCTCAGTGCACAAAAATTCGCGAAACAACCTGATAGCTCATAAAAAAGCAACAAAGGGGTCCAAAGAGCAAAGTCCAGAATAATATTTAAGACAGAAGATTAATTGGTATGCATGATCCCAAACATTCCTGTTATTCCTGAAGAAGAAGTCCCCAAGGAGAGAAGATTACGGAAACTTTCCTGGTGGCTAGGAGAATAAAGATGCTGGCGTTCTCTATAAAGCAACCTGATTCTCAAAGTAATTTTTAATAATCTTTCTAGAAATACTTTCTAAAACCAGGTATTTTTCCTGTCTCACAAAAATAAGAACAACTTTTAAAGATGTTGATTTAAACCCATTTTTAAGAGTTTGCACCTTGTTATTGTTCATCTTTCTTTAGTCGCTGGAAATCATGAATATGTGTTGCACTGTTTTCCCTACATTTAACTCACCCGCAAACGGATGATTTATAGTTCGTGGTTCAATACTACAAAAACATCTCAGTGCGGATTCATCACTAAAAAGAGCTCAACTCTCTCTTTTCCTATATTTTACATCCTGCCTCAGGCTGAAGATCTGGAAAAAAAATTCAAGCACTGAAGCCTCTTACACTGTCAAACAGTTTTCCTATGGTGGTAGTAAATGCCCCAGAGCATGAGTCATTTATAACTTCTCCAGGAACAAACAAACAAAAAATATGTAAGGATATACTCTAGGAAGTTATCTTAACCTCACAAGGGGCAGGTAGGCAGAATGCTCTAGTATGAAGTTTCCACCTATGATGCCTATGACAACAGGAAGAAAATAGAAAATATGGCCAGTCATCGTGTGGTTTCCATCTGAAACATGCTTAAAAGCAGGAGCAGCAGATGGCAGGCAAACTGGGAAGGGATTTTTCTTGCAGTGATTTTTTACAGCGATTGAGTCAATAGGGGTTGTTCAGTTCCCCTTCCTCTCAGCTACAAAAAGATAAATATCCTCCTGCAAACAGAGAAGATCAGATATTGGTTAAAGATGTGTACAGGGCGACAGAGGCAAAATCAGCCAGACTGGTAATAGCTGTCCTGTACTGCAAGTTCCCTGCGAAGAGCCGTGAAGATACTGGCACAAAAATCTGCACTGCATATTGCTGCGGCATAATTAATTAAGCCTGACAACACCCCTGTGAAATACAATAGGGCTAACCACTAAACCAAATCATCCCTATAAACATCCAAATGTCAGCAAGTGAATTTATGTCAGATTTACTATTCAATCGCAGGGGGGAAAAAAATCACATATAGCTTCAAAAAAAGCACTTTACATTAAAGTAAAGCTCTCTTATATTTTTGAATAGTAATAAAGAAATCAAAGGTTTGACAGCCTTTTACAGGGATAACACCTCAGAACATTAGCAGATAAATCTTTGAAGAGGTAAGAAGTATTATCAGGATTTCCAGTTGCAGAACCGGACACTGTACTTGAGAATTCTCTGGGACTATACATAAAATATTGTAACTATTAATTCATCATGACAACCTAAATAATTAAAATAAGCCAAAATCTCATTAATATCAAGATTTTGATAGTTGGATGGGTCAGGCGGTAAGGCAAAATGTACTTTATAGGATATGACGCCTTAGGATCAGGTATCCCTAATAACACACACCGAGACAAACGTAGACATATGTTCCAAAAGTAACTCCAGCTTGGTCCTTTATGACTTTAGCTTGAAGGATTTTATTTTCTGTATAATCTTTAAAGTAGAAGTGCAGTCACTAGCCGCTGGCTGCACTGTTTATCATAAAGTCAGCTCACTTAGTGCTGTCCAATTAAAATAAACTACAGCTGCAATGTATCACTGTTTTTCTAAGTATCTGAAAATATTCCTGCAAAGCCCAACCTCCAAAAATAAAACATAAATGAAAAGCAACAGTTCACTTGGCAACCATCTAGGAGAGGATGTTTTGACATTATTTTCATGTTATTAAATGCACATTTTCCACTTAAAAACAAGAAGCTCCTGTCACAAATGATTTATATTTTAGAATACTTTATATGACATAAGAAAGGCATATAATGGCTTGCTGCTGTAACCTTTTAAAATAAAATATAGGAATACAGACAATATATTTTTTCTTTGATAATTTCTTTGACTATTTTGCTGCTTATTGCGACAGACAGATAATTCAGTGCTAGCCAATGTAATACAGTACTATTAAATAAAATGTCCAAACTCCATCTGACTTCTGACAATATGTTCACTTAATTTTAAATTACTTTCCTTCTATTGGTCTCTTCTTGCTCATGCCTGGAAAAATGACAGACGATAAAACTTTTCTTTATCATCTTTTAACCAACTATGGTTTCAAAGTGGTTTATTTACGTAACTTTGGGAAAACCAGGGTTTGTGTGCTTCATTTCAAGCGTGATGAAAGAACAGCAAATAAAATACAAACTTTTTTTTCTTTGTTACTGACTTTGTTCTAGTTCTTCCAGACATCGCACTTCTAAACTCAGGCTGCCACCAACAGACAGCACACCGACAAGAGAAGGTGATGTTCATCTGCAGCGCACAGACGTGAGGCAGCAGGAAGGCCTCGTTCACCAAACAGCAACTAATCAATCTATACAAAACAAAACCCATGTAACTTCTAGATGTTGTGTAAAGTTCCTGTGCAGAAGATGTCTGGGTAGACAGCACTAGAAAAATTACACAAACATCTCGAAATACCTATAGAAAGCCTATAACTAAAAGAAGATTTTGTGAGGCTGGAGACACACAAATTTTCCTACAGACAATTTCTAAAAGTTAGTCCGTATGTAGATAAAGAACAACACTGCACCTTTAAGAAAATGTTATTTTTCCTGAGGCCCTATCAAGGTAAATTTCATCAGTATTCAAAGAATGAGCAAAGCACTTCAACAATTTATTTCAATAAAAGAAGACTTAGCTGAAAGGAGTATAAATGATGAGAACTTGCTTTAAACTGATTTATTCCCTGCAGCAATAAAAGGAATGTTTCTTCACTCAGCTGTTTAATATGCAAATATGCAGAGCATCCAGCTTCTGACAGCACATCATTAATAAAACCTTGCACTAAGCAGAGCTCCCGATATTTCATCCTGATGAAAATACATGATGATGATTTTAGACTGTATAATTTCAGAGTTGGAACAATGCACTTCCCAGTGATGGAAACTCAGCAATCCGCAGTTCTAGCGTAGATTTTTTAATAAGTTAACCTATTTCTGTAAGAGAGAGACATCTGTTTACAAGAATTGCAAACGCGGAAAAGCTTGTCACCAAGCCCTCTCAACTGGACAAGCTAAACCTTAGTTTGGGAATCAGTACAAAAAGAACCCTGTTGTTTATAGAAGAACACAAGAGTTGATTTCTTTTTTAATCAACTAATTCCTCTCTTATTTACCAAGCTTCACATACTAAAAAAATTCCCTTTACCTGTATTTCTTATCAGCCACTATACAATCTGATACATTTTCAGCAAATGTGGAAATTGATGCTATCCCTTAAAATTAATTAAAGCAAAAAAAAAAAAAGTCTGCAATTTTACTTCTTTCCCTTAAAATTTATGATGATGAGCTCCTATATTTGATCATGCTGTAGCATTCCACTTCTGTTAACAGCCAAATTAAGTAAGTACACATGCTTTTTTCTTCACTGCTTGTGCTAAAACTCTTAAGACTATTTCCAAAGAAGTTTTAAAAAAGGTTAAAACTATCAACTGTTTGAAATAGGGAAAGGAATATTTGCCAATACTTTGCTCTGAAGTCTTTCCAGTCCAAAGCTGGAAATTGGAAGCTGTACAGAGACGTTAAATTTTTTAAAGCATCCCTTTGTGCAGAATTGATCCTAATGGGCGACACAGAATGTCCATTTCTACGTTGGAATTAATACTTACCCAGACTATGTCGATCACTTTACAACCTGGAAACCTGAGGGGCATTGATTTGGTTGCAACAGTAGGTAACAATTAACAACTTGTTAAAGTCTGGTGGGCTTTTTTTTTGGCTGAAATACGCTGTTCTTTTGCCACTGTAGTGCTAGGTCAAATATAAAGAGACCTCTTGTGCACCGCGAGAACAAAAAAAATTATGACTTTGTGTTTTAATTCAAAAATATTTCTACTATGAATCAATCATTTAGCGTATTTCAAAGAAGTTTGAAGGATTTTCCTTTGAATCGTTTCCCGCTGGGTACCTAGGAAACAAAACATCTTCAGGGCTAAATTTCAGGGGAAGTCTTGCAGGTTTTAGTAAACTTCTCCTAGCCAGTACTTTACATGTTTCTGTTTTCTGTGCGTGGCAATACTCCCTCATAACTCAAATGGGATTAACCAATTAAACATTTCCCAGTAGTCTCTAAAATAGCTGCTCTTGGCATGTTTTTTGCATGGAACAAACCTCAGCGGGAGGATATGATAGAAATCTTGCACTATTTAAATATAGAATTGGGACATCAAAGAAAGGGTTGTATTGAAATAACATGGATAATTAAGGAAGTGGAGAACAGTAATAACTGATTTACATAAAATGCTAATAAGCCTCTTGACTTGTTCGGCAATTTCTGCTTTAGGCATCGTAACTGCGGGTTCAAATTTGTGTACTAATTTTATTTTAGTATTTTCTATTTCTTCCCTTTTCTCCCCCTATTTTTTAAGCGCTCTATAGCCAGGCCAGTCTCTACCTGGCATCAAACCTTTTTCCCAACAAAACCCCAATGAAATCAGCATCTGAACATAAACTTGTGTAAAAGTTTTGTACGCATTCATACCCACGCATGCATACAAAGCACAAAGTGTAAAGGCCTTTAATTACTTGACTGCATGTGTATGGATTCAGATTGCAGCCCTTCTAGTTTAGCTCACTTTCATGTCATGCTGAATAATGTGTTACAAACAACCAATGACATATGAAAAATGTTAAATGCTCTTCGCAATTACCAGGACTGAAAAACTTTGAAAACAAGTGGAGTGTAATGGGCAGAATGTGTTTCCATGGTGCTACTCGGGTGGGATGATTGGGGCACCGCACCAACGCTATAGGTTATAGCTATTTTATACTGTACCCTTGTGCCATTTGCTTCTGCGAAGAAATTATACGCTCTGAAATTCTTGTTTTATTTTACTCTCCTACTGATCTCTCCTCGCAGTGCTACAGCAGCAGTGGCTTTGAGATGTGAATGTGAATGAGTGTCTGAGCCGTTCCTTCAGGACATGTCTGCGTATTGACCTTCAGCTTACCCTGTTTCCCTGTGAGCCCTCTAAGCATGATCCATCGCTTTCTCAGGCCATTCTCCCTTCACCCCATTGATGGGTTTCAGAGCTACTTAAATTTCAAAGTCCTGATGCGTTGCAGCAGTGGCCAGGGCTCAGCTTTGCTCACTTATAGATTGTACAAGGTCACAGTAAGGGAAGGGGAAAAAAAGCCAGAGCATTTATCAGGATGTATTGCTTTACTTTTTCTATCCATCACAAAGGCGATGATTCTATTTTAGTGAAAATCCATTGAACTCAGATCAAGTCAGATGGCTGTTATCATTGGAAACTCAAGAGCTGTCACACCATAATCGGTACAAATGATGAACACTGAAACGTGGGGCTTGAGGCCGCTTAATGGTCTTTAGTGAATTTTTTTCTGTTGCTTTTTAAACACCACAAAATCACTTTACTTAAGTGATTTCAATTTGAAAATGCTGAGATTTTGTTATGCAAGCAGAGTTGATTCAATTACAGATGATCTGACAGCTATTGTGCGATTAAATGTTTCCTACCAGTGCGCCCTCTCCCCCATGCGCACCCCAGCACAGGCATGTAGGCCACCCATACAATAATCACAATTATTTGCTTCAAAGCTATTCTGATTCTGGTCATCTTCTGTGATACACTTTCCACTTTTAATAGACAATGACACCACGCAATATTAACAGGAACTTCTGCAGCAATATTGCTTTTTATTTTGTGAATGAGCTTCGGTAAAGCTTCCCTGTTCTGGAGCGAAGAGAAAGGGGAAAACAAGTCAAACTTCATTTCTCTTTCTTTTTCTCAAATCACAAATAGTTTAGTGACTGTTACATTTTAATAAAAAATTGAGTCTCTTGACCATACGTAAAGGCACCAGAAAACTTTCACTGCAGAGATATGGAATTAATGGATATTATTCAGTATAATTACAAGTATATTTGCATTGCATCAGAAACACAGCACGGTGGAGTGCAGAGACACAGGGTATCGCCATCCTACTTGACAGAGTTCGTTCTTCCCTGCCGTCCAGGCATGCGGATTATTCTCATACTTAGGCTTCATTCTACTTCCTATCAGTTGTGACAGACTCACCCTCTACTTACTTGTTTTGATTTCATCACATATAAGAAAGACCAGCTATCCCAGGTTCTAGGGGACCTTGACAGATAATTAAAAATGCCTCTCTAATTAAGAGAAAAATAGCAACAGACAACAACTTTGCTCCAGAGAAAAACAAGCCATTCCACAAAATTGTTACTTTCCTACTGAAATCCCATAATAAAATAATTGCCATCCAATTTTTGAAAGTAAAAAAACAACAACCCAACCCTCTTAGCTTCCCACACAAACCCATTCCCCAGACAGATGATTTACAGTACTTATTCAAAATAAACATAGTCAGCTCCACACGTACTAGCAAATCTGTGCCTTCAACACCCCCTCCTCCACCACACCTACAGAATATGGTAGTGGAAAGACATGATTGTTATGTAGGAATGTCCCAAGCTACCTGGAACTCTTTATTGTTTAACACTATGTTTAGATCTTAGGTTTGACCTGCTCCCATAGAGCTACACCACCATGTTTTGAACGAGAAGCATCTCAAACCATACAAGATTTCAGGAGGGAGCAAAGGGACAAAGGACACGACCATTTCCACTGAACGATGAAGACCAGTAGGTATTTATTATTACTATTATTATTAAGCACACATAGCACCTTATAACGAGAAGAGTCAAAGTCTGTTAGTTAACTTGGCAGATTTAAGTCACCTGCCACTGCCATATTCATGAGGCCCGTGTGGCCTCTCCAGTCACTTACGGCAGCTTCAAGGCTGTTCTAGTACAGTTTCTACTTCTAGTGAAGTGCAAAATTGAAAAGGGAAATAAACCCAGTGCAAAACAGACTTAAGCCATGCTTCTCACCTGCCTTCTTCCTAGAGCAGGCAGTCTGCTGTGCAAAATGTGCTTGCACATTTTGTAGTGTCGAGCAGGGACTTTGCTGTCTCCAAAACATGTCAAGAGTCACCGGAGTGGAGTGGGGATCACACAGTGAAGATCTCTGTGCATCTGTACATCTAATATAAAGACACATTTCATATTTTTCCTGAAAAAAATTTCCCAGCAAAGCCACAGGGAACACGGGCCTGTAGTTTCTCTCTGTTTTCCGCCATCAATGCTTCCAGGAATCTGGAGCAGGCCACGGTGAAGACCATGCACAAACTCTTCAAGAGCCCCTTCAAAACTCCTGCAGAGCGGCATTAATAAGCCTTAGTGTAATGGAGGATCAACACCTGGGCTCTGTGCTTCAAGAAGCAGAAAATCTGAAAAAGGCTGCTATTATGTCTTCAAATCTTTTTTTATAAACATTAAACCAAATACAATTTTGGGAAGCCCTACGTTTAAAATAGTATATTTTTCTTTAGTGAGAAAACTACATCTTAACCTTCCGTCTCATAAAAAATGATGATAATTTTTGTGGATATTTTAAATGTACCAAGTAACAATTCACAGACTTTTAGCTGTAGTCACCTGTGCATAAACTACACGCTCAGGGGAGAGCATACAACATAGTAAGAGCTGTGCTATGATCTATTTTGAGCAGCAGTGAAATGTCTTGGGCAAATAACTGATTTCCTCCTATATTATAGGGGATATCCAAAAAGATGTAACTGCTAAAAATATGCTTAAAATGCGAGAAACTTTTTATTGCTCACTGATTTGCGAGATTGATCTAAAATATCCAATTATTATTTTCAAAATGATACATTTGTTTGAAAAGCTAGGCTGGGCGCGCTAGTGCCGTCTTGACTCTTTGCTCCCATATTTCGGGCCGGGGCAATGACAGAGCACGGGCTGAGCCAGGGGACTCTGCACATGATCGCAGTTAAGCAGAATAGTATCTTGTTTATTTCCTTCACTTGAACTCTGTTATCGCCCAGGGGACGTCTGGAAAGTAGTGTTGTTCAATTATACCAGTAAGGACTAATTTGTCCTTAACAAAATTTCTGATGTCACCTGTTTTTGCAAACAAGATTCTAGCTCCTCTCTGCCTTTTTTTGTCAACTACCTAGGTACCACGCTATTTGCAAAAGAGATGTACAAATCACGCACTCGTATTTTTATTCTTTAAGCCTCTTGCTTCCTAACTTGCCTCAAACTTGTAACGCAGCTTTTTCCTCCCACAAAAGGGAAATATCTTCACCATTTCCAGCAACCCTGGTGTCTTCTGCTGGCGTTTTGGGAGTGCGAGCGGCAGTGGGAGGCACTATTTCACACGGGCCTTTAACTCCTTTGAACATTTTCATCTCCTGCTGTAGGGAGCCAAGAAATGGATATGCTCAGTTCAGGGCATGTGCTTCATAGATCCCACTGTAGCACAGCAAGGCCTGGCTTCTCCAAGTTTAAATGTCACACTGTTTCCCAAAGCACAAGGGCCTATCCAGGTTTTCTTTCTTTTTCCCACAAAGTCAAACTTCTCAAGAATGCAGCTGTAAAAGCCTGAATCTTTCTGGCAAATAGCATATGGGCCCAAATCCTGACAATTCACTTTGAGTACAATTGAAAACTCTCTCTAATTAGCTAATTTAAAAAGAAGGAAAGAAAAAAAAAAGCAAGCAAAACAAACGGAAAGCCTTTAGCTTCTATTTTATATCAACAAAGATGTTTTCGTCATGCTGCTCTTGCAGGTTGTGAATCTTAATTGGCTGATGTCTGTAAAGTGCTCTGAAATCCTGATATGGTATTGAAGTTACCATAGAAATATGTAACGCTTGTCATTGATTCACTAAATACAGTCCATAGAGAAACAGAAATAAAAGACAGAGCATGGATTGTGGAATGAAAATACACACAGCGCCTTCAACACGCTTCAAAAAATGAAACAACAAAAATGTCCCTCTTAAAGAATTTTTGCTGGACACAAAATTCACTGCAACTTCCAGTACCTAAGAGGTGCTTTTCCTTTTCTATGGCTTATAAATCTTTCAGGTATGGATGGCGGCTGCAGCAGGCAATGTAAAAGAGGAGAAAGCCCTGCGTGGCCAGGGAGCACGCTGGAGTGCCACCAGCAGCACGGCAGCCACTCGCAGTCAAAGCAGGCCTGACATTACACGTCCCCATCCCTAATAACAGCTTTATAATCAATTCCATCCACTGGAGATGTCAGCAAGGGAAACAAGGTTATGTGGCAGCAGCTACCATATTTTACCTATCTATAGAAATACATTTAAACGTGTCGGAAATAAGGTTAGGGGAGTGACCTTGAGGTAGGGACTTTTAGGCTAGTAACCCTCACACAGCTTTAACCCGAACACTGCAAGTGGGAGGAAAAACAGTGCACAATACCGATACATCTACTATAAACATCCACAGGAAAGAATTAAACCTGTTCAGTGCTTTAACACAGCCCCTGTCTGTGAGCTGGGAATGCTTTTGTAGCGCGCCGCCTCCCAGAGCAGACAAGCTTCTTAATAACTGGATGGTAGGAGAACTGAAGCAAAACTTTTATCTTTAATGTTAAATCTCTCTTTTCAATCCCTAAGCTCCCTGTGAAACAGCACAACAATGCTGCTATTAGGTAAGCAAGGGACAGCATGGATGCAAATCCCCGCTGAATTGCCGTGCCTGCTCCTGAGTCAGCGCGGGGCCTTCCAGCAGCGACCTTGCCAATCAGCACGTCTGGTTTTCCCCATTTCCCACTGGCACAGGGCTCATCTTCTCTCTGAAGAAATCAACCCCAGCATGTGGCACGTCTCCAAATTAGCACCACAAAACCAGGGTGGGGTTTAGAGTCTAATTAGCATTACTGGAAGAGTGTCCATTTTTCAATAACCCCCACAGTACTTAAGCAAAGCAAATTAAAGATTGGGGCCCTGTGAAGTATCGGGTTAGTTTGTAATGTCGGATACTAAGATGCGCGCACCCAGCAGTGCTCCTTGCCAGTTTTGGTTAGCAGAATTGGGGCATGAACTAGGGATCTGTCAGCGACTAGATGCTAATGTAGCGGTGAAAGGTCATCAAAGCAGGCTGACTTGGAATATCCTGTCGAGGTACTGAAGTCTTTCATTCCCCCACTATCCTTTGTCCCTATCCGGTTTACCTAATAGATGATCCCAACAATTCACATTGGCAGTCCTTTGTAGCGTAATGAACACTATGTGGTCTGATGAATGCAACCACTGCACAGAAAACGTCAGTTCTTTCATTAAGAAAACCTTCCCAAGTTCATTGTATTGAACCAGCGCTCCAGCTATTAGGCTGATACATGACACAGTCAATTCCAGTTACACTTTAAGTGACTATTCATGTTCAGTGAATTCAATTTTTAAAGCTAATTTATATACGTTTAGATATTTACATGCATGCACATTTCTTCCAACTTCTTATATGCCTTTTTTAGAGCTTTCTGGTTTTATAGTAATGGGGAGGGAGAGAGAGGGGATCATATTTCCCAACACATCCTGAAAATGCACAGCTGATGGAAAAGACACTGAAAACCAAATCAGCAGCTTTCTGAGAATATACTTGCATAGAACTCTGAATTACTTGTAGGTAAAATAAATTGCAGCGTATGCATTTATTAATGTTAAATAAAATATCTGCATGAATTTCTTGAAAAAATGACTATTATCATTTCACATTTATTTCTGTGGACCCAGTAATAGTACCTCCTTGTTTATAGTACTACAATTAGTGGCATATAAACTTTTGAAGTAGGTAATTAAAAAAGTTAAGCTATTGCTGCTACTGAACAGAAAGCATCAGTTCTTTCATTAAGAAAACCTTCCCAAGTTCATCGTATTGAACCAGGACTCCTGCTATTAAGCCGTGCAATGACACAGTCAATGCCTGCTATAGTATCAATTCAATTTAAGCATCTTTTTGTTATTGCTAGCCTTTCTGTACTTTCTTTTAACTGACTTTGTTTATTGATAATTATTAGAGGACCATTGGTTCCAAAAGATAGGCATATTTTCATTATACATATCCTCCACAGCCCACAGTAGTACCAGTATTGCCGTATAGATCATGCTGAAGTCCTTGAAGCATTTACAGTGTGCATAGATCATGACACAGTTCTTTAGAAATAAAAAATAAATAAGGTCTCTAATTGCATCATTTGGATATTGAACAACGGGAATTTAGCTTTCCATCCATGTATTCAAAAAGAACAGGCTGTTTACTTCTTTTGAAATATATTGCAAAAATGTTTCCATTTATACGGATATGTTTTAAATTAAACTATCAAGCCTACTTTTCTACATTAAAAAGAATAAAACTATTATATCTTGACTTTACCAGGCTTAACATGCTTGTGGACTAAAGCTCTACTGTTTGGGAAATAAGAATATCTTTCTTAATACTGTATTTTATAAGAGAAATTACAGTTACGGGATGCAGGGACTTTGTGGCTTGATATACTTCGCAAGCGGAGAAGGGGGATGCCCTTCAAAGTTAGAGGGTAATCATTATTGACCTTGTGCATTCAAGACAGCATAGCAGGTTTCTATATAAAGAAACTTACAGAGAGGTCATTGAAAGCACTAGTGAAGAGACATAAAAAAGGAGATAGAGCGTCAGTTCTACAGAATATAGCGTCGGTTAAGCAGGTTAAAAATTTAACGATAAACAGATCGGGGAAGTGAGGACAAAACCAAAAGAACGTTTTCTTTGTAAGTGCCATACAAATTTATGGTTCTGCATTAAATGCTCATTATCAGTTGAGTAGCCTTTACAATCTAATTATTAACTTTTATAGTTTCTGCAAAGTTTTTTTCTCTTCTATACACAGCATGAGCACTCTGGGGTGTCTGAACAAAGGGACACGTGCTCAGGGCTGGCCCTGGGCAGGCGGGGATTTGGGTTCTGGTCTTCCCTCCTTTACTCATTCACAGGGAGTCTGTTCATCTCTCTTTGTTTGAATTTACCTGTCTGCAAAATAGGTACAATAAAACCACCAGGCATCTCCCCGGGGTTATATGACACTTAGTTTGGCACTTCAAAAAGCACACTTAGTAGAGCGTTTTGAAATCATTGAATGAAAAGCATTATGTAAGGAAAAATAAATTACTTTAGTATGATGAGGTTGTTTGGAAACTGTTCAGTTAAAATGCTCCGGTTAGGAATATTAAAACACCTGGGATACACAGTGGATAGCTGTAATACGCTTTTTTCTTTCTAACAACATTTTAAAATAAGCTGTAACACAGAAAAGGTCCTATTCACATGTACTTTCTACTCCAATTTAATTAAATCACAGTCAGTATTATTAGACAGTATTACACACGTTTTCTGTTTTCCCTTCTAGATAAAGAATAAAGAAATTGAAAGAGAAATAGAAAGGAAAAGACTGAGATCTTACTTTTTTACTTTTATAAACAGAAAGAACACAGAGAAGACACAAATCCGCTGCCCTTTCTGTGACTTGTGTTATTTCTCTTCAACCTACAGCCTGGCGGTGGCTGTACAAATGTGGGCCGGTTGGGCAAACCTCTCCTTTCTATCAGGTCTTTCATCTCAAGAGCACCAGCCTCCCGTGCAGCTGGGAAACGGTCATCTGAATACACTGAAAACCTCCACCAGAAGAGTCAATCATTCTTATTAATAGATGCCCACAGCGTCCTAGAAACAATTCACTCGCGCGGCTGTCCTGCCCCTTAAACTTCCCCTGCCCTGTCAGCCAATAGCACAAGGTTTCCCAAAATATGTTTCATTTTCAAGAGATAGATTTATTACAACCCTGTTATCATGTTCATACCCTTCCTGAAAAGATAAAAATAAGAAAGACCTTACAAGAAGATGTTGTAGCAATAGCTAAATCATAAATGTTTGATAAGGAATGGCTAAATCCAGACAAATAACTGTTCAATCCCACTTTGTATTAGGCAGATAAAGTCACACAGGAAATCAATGTGATCTATTGAAATGAAAAAAAGTCCAGCTTAGGGACTGTACGGTATTATAGAATATGTGACATTATAAATGGTCTGCTTCCATAAGTGCTATACAATGAGAAGTTGCATAGTTTTTATTTATTTTTGTGTTTATGAATGTAAAAGCAGGATGTGAAAGTCACTATTTGTCAACAGGGCAAATGTGGGCAGCAGTGAAGTAGGTGAGTATTTATAACCTTTTTATTTTCCCACTCTTGAAGGGAATACATAATCCTCTCTAGGGATAAAAGGATCTTCAGTCACCCACTAGCCCAGGGCTCCTTTTTAGCACAGGCTGACAGATGTGCTAAAATTATAAGTGAAGTGTTGTGATGTTGACTCCTAAAGCAGCGATCATTAAGGTTGAAATTAGTATCCCCTCCCAGCCATTCAAATGTTAAAAAGTTCTGACACCAGGAGTAATTGGACAACTTTACCTAGTGGGGATAGCATTACATTTTATCCTACTGACTTCTTTCTGCCTTTTTCATCCCTGCTCCAATTTAAATGAAGCAAAACAACTTTTTATACATCTTTCACTTACACAAAACAAAACAAAAATCTGCTTATGCAGAAAGACATCTCAAAAGCAGACATATGAGCTCACAACTACACATACAAGTAATATTGTTTAAGGCAATACTATTTCAGCTGACAACAGTATTTTAAATAAGATGCAGTTAAAAAAAAAAGACTGAAGGAAAATATAAACAGATGTCCTAATATGTATTAGCATCTGCTGAAAGAAATCTCATTGGAAAATGTAAAATACACTTTTCTGGCTATATGTACTAATTAGTTACACACGGTGTTAACATACTTTAATCTTTTGAATTTAAAGTTTCACGTGTGCTGTACCTAGGTATACCTGGATATAACTCCAGCAAGTATAGCAGTTGCTATAAATGGCAGTAAGTGCTAAAAGATATAAGCAATCCACACAATTAGATTTTGGGTCGTTTAGATCAGTGTGAAGTCAAAAACATGTTAATGTGCTATACACACTGCCACTTCCTCAAATACTGCTGAGTTTGACACATTAACTAATGGACCATCACCTGAGAAATACTGGATGTGTGCAGATGAATGAAGTCTCAAATTGTCTCTACTGACTCAGACCAAGATTTTGGCAATGACACAAAACCAGCAGTGCCATTGTAGTATTGCACTAGTCTTGTGCTGTGTGTCAAAAGAAAAAAGAAGTATATGATTCAATACAGTTTTCTGATAAATCTTCCTTCTTTATTTTACAAGAAAAACTTAGAATGTATCTCAAGGCCCACATTCTAATATAAAATATAGGAAACATGACTGTGAAACCTTAAAATCAATTAAAATTCAATGTTTGTGAATGCTTAACACTCTGCTATTGAGTTAGATTCAATTTATAAAGGTTGATGAGCACATGTATTTCTGGCAGGAACAAAGTGTTAATACCGTGGCGCCCTCATAGCCCAATACTGTAGATCATAGAATCACAGAATCATAGGATGGTTTGGGTTGGAAGGGACCTTAAAGATCATCTAGTTCCAATCCCCCTGCCCTGGGCAGGGACACCTCCCACCAGACCAGGTTGCTCCAAGCCCCGTCCAGCCTGGCCTTGAACCCCTCCAGGGATGGGGCATCCACAGCTTCTCTGGGCAACCTGTTCCAGTGTCTCACCACCCTCAGTGTAAAGAATTCCTTTCTAATATGTAATCTAAATCTCCCCCAGTCACCAGCTTCACCAGCCTCACTGAGTCCCATCCTTCATCCTTCACCTGAACTGGGCAGATTGCTCCATCTATACTGGGCTCCTGCCCAGAACTACTACACATCTCCACCAAACTACGCTGGTCTCCTGCAGACACACCTAAACCTCTGCTAGCTACCTCGCTCTGCTTCTTCTCCACTCTGTCGCTCACATGTCAGGCTACTGGAGACTTACTGGGCTAATGCGCAAATCTTGCTCTAATTAGAGGCAGGAGACAAGCTCACATGCACAACTGTGTTCTGCTCTGGCACCGCACTGCAGCTGGGGTAGCGAGTGCTGAACTCCTTGAGAATTTTGATAGTTAATGATTCATTCTCAAGGCACTCGGTGGGCCCTTCTATCTCGCATCAGGTCCCTTGCCACTCAACACTACCGAGAACATCGTCTCCAACACTGCACTAGTAGCTGACCCAGCCGGGACAGCCTCTTCCAAATTGCTTTCTCCCCCTTTTAAGGCCACTCAACACTATTAGATGGGGAGCACTAACACAGTCTGCACAAATGCTGTGCAAAAAACAAGGATAAGATTCCTGCCTCTTGGTTTTGAAGATATTCTTGTCTGTTTCTTTCATCTTGAAATTAAGTTTTTTGACTTGTACTTGCTGAGTTCTGCCTCTCTAAGGATGTGGCTGGTCACCTCCCCTTCTGTAGCCTCTTTCAGTGTCACCCATCAGTCCTCTGACTTGCCAGAACCACCAGCTCACCAGAATTTACTGCTCATTCGTGCTCAGATTTCTGTTCTCTATCTGTTTCTGTCTGGTTTGTTGCCAGTTCTTTCTTTTAACTGTAAGACTTTTATCCTACGCACCCACATGAAGGTCCAACCCACAAATATTTCGCCCCTTTTCTCTCTGCTCCTGCACTCATTATGCTGAGCATCTTTGGTAGAAAACTTACTTTTTCACAACAAATTCATCCTTTCTTCCTCTAGTACCGTAGTCTGTCTCTATAGAAACCTTCAGTTTAATCCAGTTTATCCTGATTCTCTATCAACATGTCAATGCTCACCCTAGATCAACTTCAAGATAGTCATTTTCATTGATGACTTCCTAAATTTTCAAACAAGCATTTTCATGCTTTCTTTTATTCTGCTTACAGATCTGCCCACAAGCATTTCCAATATTATCTCGTTATCTTTCTTCATAACCCACATTAAAATTCTCCCTTTCTTTGGTATCTAATCTTTTCTTTGGCATCAAAAAAAATCATGCCTAAAACAGGGCCTACCATATTGATTAATATTATCTCATTATATGCTTGTTCTTTTTATCTATCTGTATCCCTGACTTTTGATTAACACTTAAATTTTAAGCAATATGAACTTGGAACAATCTTTTTGGTTAATTTTGCATATTTATTAATATGGCTGGGTCCTCATCTGTGACTAACAATCCAGGCACTGCACTAACGATAATTATCATCATCTTGTTGTTCCTTCTTTGTTGATATATAAGCATGTAAACTGGATGTTGTTTTCTGGGCAGGACTGCCAGGGATGACTGTTAGGAGTTCTACTTGAAGAAGAAACTCATGCGCTTTTAGTAATCATTTGCTAACGAAGGGCTGTGTTTTTTTGGTTTTTTAATGGAAATTAAGGATGGGAATATTTTTGGAGTAAGGGAAAATGGTTTGGAAAGTACTAATTCGAATGATTTTGTGTTACGTTGTCAGATAAGCAGCATACACATAAATTTTTTTAGGAAACATACTGTAAGAAAAGAAGAATGAATTGCAAATTCTGCTTGCATGTGGATCAACAAGGACACAAGAGGATAACACACCAGAGAGACAGCCAGTCTCCACATAAGAGAGAGAGCATGAAACGCAAACTCTCAGAGACAAATCTACCAAAGATGAGAGAGTTCAAATGCCAGAGGACCCCATTTAAGAATGGCAGCACCAGTATTCTTCTCCCAAATCTTCATGAATTGGAGGAATTAAATTATCTAGTCTGATGCCAGCACTCGGATTAAATTTTAATACATTGCCATGCACTAATTCTATTATTAGGGAATGAAAGGGGAACAGAACATGCAAACACATTACCATGACTGTATAAACTGTATCTTTATTTGGAATAGGAATTACTTTAAGGACATCTGAAGCTCTGTTTTTCTTGCATGAAATCTGGGGTGTGAACCTGAAAAATCAGCAAAAGGGCAAGAAAAGCTTGAAAACAAGCTGATTATGACAGTCCTGTCACGAAGAAAGTAAAAATGCAAATGAAATAGACATTTTCTAAATATAGTTTCATTTATAAATAAGACTTCACATCACAGATTTGTTTATCCTCATTTGGTGATAATTGTTCACAGCAGAATATATCAGAAAATTCTATAATAGGAGCCACAGCCAGGAAATGTTAAATAATTAATCACCCTCCCAGCCACTTGCATTTCTGTTGATATAAATGACCGTATAATTCCAAACCCAATTATCACTACTTAGCCATTCCATTTTGTAGTTAAAATCCCACAAAATTAAAGTGCATCAATTGTTAATGGTAATAGACCAGACAAGGGATTAAAGATTATTTTAATGTTTATTTCCTGTCAGGAGGTTTTTTTGGCAGGAAGCACTATAGACAAAAGGCTACATTAAGATGAGATTCATACAATGTATTTAAATCTACTAACTTCTAAAAACCTTATGGTATAATTACTTGTTTAATCTACTTGTTCCCTGAAGATACCAATGGGGGTTTATCACGCCAACTTCATTATATCTGCTTCACAGAAATCAAAATATTCCCTTTAACTTTGCAAAAAGCAGTCAAGCTTACCATAAACACAATTCTAACAACAACAGACTTGAAAAAGCAATAGACTGTACTAAAATACAAGGGGAAACAGATCACTCTCAGGACTTTTTTGTGTCATATTCTGCTTGGTTTATCCTCCATAACTACTGGCACTATGTATTTACATACAAGATTTGGTCCTTGTAAAAACACTTGAAACAATCACTTCAATACCAGTGAAACTTCATTAATTACAGAACTTCTTTTTACCTGCTGGAAAATGGTGACTTTTCTCCACTTCTTAGAAAAGTAGTTATGCAAATGCGTTATACAGAGAAACCTCTTAGTTTAGAAATTGCTTTGTTTTCTTAAAATGATTTTTTTTTCTCATAAGGTATTGCCAACCAAACTGATAAAAGTACTTTTTTGCATGAACACAGCGACTAGGACTCCGCAGAACTGGGCGTGAGGGCTGAGGGACCTGGGGAGGGACTCTTAACAGTTTACTGTTTGAATAGGCGGCAAGCGTTGGCTGAATTTTATGTGCTTCAAAAGGTTATACATCTGCATAAAGTTATAGACATGCATCTGTATCTTGGGTCTTTTGTGATGAAACCATCAGATTCCGAGCTGGCAATAACCGTGGCAGTTATTTTAGGCTTACACTCACATTACTCTACACAGCCTCATTCATTTGATTCTACTCTCTTTTCTGCATAAGCAGAAATCTACACATGGACGAAATATAAAAGCCAAGGGGGAAATATTTGTGTTCTTGTCTACATGCGTTCCCTTCCTTGCCCATTCAGCAATACTATCCAATTCTCAAAAATCTCAGGACAATTTACAGCATAAGAACATTATAGTACTCTGTATCCGTATTTTTTTTTTCTGCAGGAAACCCTTACCCTGCATATACCCAACGAAATAACACACTAAATCATGACACAAATAGCACGGTACATAATCCTTTCACATCGTATCAAGGACAGATATTGTTTCTTTGTCTCTTTCAAACGTTTCGTTAGGAGCACGTTCACTGTTTGGCTGAAGACGCCTTCCATTCTTTCTCCTTTCTCCCTGCTGTAGAGGAGATAAAGAGCTGGGACAGGTCTGTGGCAGTAACACTTCGGTGCTGTCACAAGGAAGGGATTTACAGCCTAAGAGATTGCTCAGGAGGGCAGTGAAGAAGTTCCTATCTAAAACCAGGATCGCCTGGCAACGACATCACTAATTTGTGAACAGTGAGTTTATTAAATGGCCAGTGGTGTTAATAACTCAAATGTCATCAGATGCAGGTATTGAGAAAGAAGCTTCTAACTGAGACGTAGTGAATAGCTGTTCATCCCCGAGTCCCAGTTCTTACAGGATACTACACTGCTGATGCACATTTGGCATAAAGGAGCACTGCAGAATTAAAATTGCTATGTAAGGTACTTTCCCCTTGTTTGCCTTGGTACGGACCACCCCCCCTCACTTCACACACACACCCCCCCAAAAAAAAGGAAAGCAAAACCCACACCAAAGTTCAGAGTCCATATCTCTTCTGAAATTTGCGAGAGGGAGTAGACATGATACGGAAACCCATTCCATAACCTTTCACCAACATAAAATTTACTGTGAATAAGGCCCTAAAACTCTATGCTCAGCTCTGATTTAAACCTCCAAAACCCAGCCTCGCAAGAACACTTCCATTCTAATAAATACCTCACCGTGACACGATATGCTAATTACTTGCGTCCTAGGGGGAGCTTAAACAACTTATCCATGAGCAAGCTCTACCACAACACTCGCTCAAATGGCCAGGACAGGATCTGGCCTAAAGTAAATATTCTTATTTAGCAGGTTTAAGATGTTATTTAAGTTGCAGATTTAAGTTAGAGACATGCCAGCCATCCCAGCTTCTCTTCCCCAAACACTACTGCTGGGGCAAAGAGCAAAGCAGGTGCGGTTTTCGAGACTGTAAATTTCTCTTTTAATTTTCTACGGTATTCAAGACTTTATCAATGAGAAGAATTAATCTAACTTGTGGAAACGAGACTTCCTTCAAAACTCTAATGTTCTGTATCTTTTATTTTTAAATTGTGGCATTAATAATGGTCTCAGCAGCAAGTGGAGAAAATGTGTGAAATATATGCCCTCTTTATAGATTTCCTGTTTCTGCAATTTCACTTGAAAAATGGCAGTGCCCTGCCATCTGAAGTTTTCAGTTTGTTTAACTCCAAGCAAAAGACAATTAAACAACTTACAGTATATGGTCATGAGACTATAATTGCTCACCAGCGGTACTTGTTGTGTCAGCTGCCACAACGAGCAGCAGCGGTTCAGCTTTACCAGGCTAGCAAACCTGCCGGCGGTTACTGACTCTGGCAACGGTCTCACGCTGAGAATAAAATACTTCATGAGCAAAAAAATTTCCATAACATTCTTGAGGTGCTGAGTTAGCAGAGAGTAAAATGAAGAGACTCCATGCTGGACAAGCATCCAGAAGTACTGGGTGGCTTTTAATCATTTTTTCTTAGAAGCCAACAAATTAATATTTCATTATCTTTTTTATTTTCTCACAGTTTCTTGCAATTTTCCCATTTTCCATAAACTTTTTTTTTTTTTTCAAAATTCCTGTAAGCAAATTTATATCCCAAATCTATACATCTTAGGTTATCCTCTGCAACACAGAAGTTTTATGTAAGAAATGACATATCACTATTTTAATAAGAAGCTATAAACACTTGAAGAATGGATGGTTTATGTGAACACCAATGATAAATCAAGCCTTTCAAGTCCTGTTTTGGGTAGAAATCATTCCCAAACCAGACTGACCAAAATGAGTTCCCACTTGAGAGATGTTCACTGCAGTTGTGTTTGTTCTCACAAAGACATTGTCAGAGTTGGTCCGATTTTGGCGTTCGTAGACAAGCGACTTGTAGACCACAGACCAATATCTGCTCTACCATTATTGATATCCTCTACCATAGGCTGAAATAAGAAAAAATAACTTAGAGCACCAAGGCACATCCAAAACAGTGTATTTCTCAGTCTAGCAGACTCTCAGGACTACCTGTTATCCACATCAAAGACAAAAAGCACATCATTAACATCATTCTCTGTAATGGCAATGCAAGGGAATTCATATTAATGGTAGCTTAAGAGTAATCATGGTAGACTCTGGGCATTAAGATGAGGAATATTAATTTTCCAGAACATAAAAGCATAAATGACACCTACATCTCTATGCAAAGCCGACGCAAATCAATTGCCTAAATGCCATTTAATTCAAGATTCTTGGTATACCAACATAGAGACAGAGCTCTGGATGATCAACAAGATGAACAGGAAGGCTCTATTTCTAAGGCAACGTGTCATTGTCTAGTGATTCTTTTGGTTGTTTTGGTATGCAAGAAAATATTAGGGTTCTTAATGAATGCAAAAATAGAACAGAAAGCATATGCAAAATGATAATATAATACCTGGACAATAGAGCTTAAGAGTAAAAGGATAATGAAATAAATTAAAAGGGAGGCAATAAAACCATTTAATATGATTATGACATTTGACATTCTAATCTTATTAATATCTGTACTGGAGAGTAAAATAAGTTTTCACTTTCAGTTTAACAAAATTGTTTTCATGGATTTCTGATTAGTTCCCTTGGTTATTTATTTGACAATACAAATAAATAACTGTATATAAGCTCATAATCATTACCAATGTCTATACTGTGAAATGTGACCCTCTAAAGTGCCAGAGCAAATTTCTCAACATATTGTCTCTCGCTGACCTCCAGCTCAAGTTTGCTCAGTGTCTGACTAAAAGAATGTCCTTTGGTTTTGTTTTTGCTTTTCTGAATAACTGCTTGCTCTACAAATTCATTATGGAACTAGAATAAAATCCAATCTATTCTTCCATAGCTATGTTGGCTTAGCATCACCAAAGGAAATAAACCGCATTTTAGTTACTAAGGTGACCAGTTACAACAGTGATTCCACACAGGCCTAAGATACAGTAAGATAAAAGCTGCCGGTTTTATGTGGTAATCCTTCTGCCTAGAAGTGTCTATTGAGAGACAGCATGCAGGAAAGAGCAGGAAGTAACATAATTTATTCAGCAAGAACACTATGGGGCACAAGTGCTGAAAAAAGGCTTACGCATACCCCTCCTGCCTCATTTTCCATTGAGCTAAAACGTACCCGTGAATATTAAATATTTATTCCATTTCTCATACTCTTGCCTTTTCTTCCTTCTCATATTTATTTACTTAATTTCTTTATAAACATTTAGATTTTACTTTTGCTGAATAAATAAATTAAAAGATGAGGAATCTCTAAACAGGCAAAAGGCTCTGGGAGTTTTGCTACCGGCAAAAGGAGAAATTGCTGCTCATGAATGTAATGAGCCGACTACCAACGTGGCAAACTGGCAGAAATCCTGCACTTCAGAATCACGGGACATATGACTTCATTTTAGCGTGTACTGCTTTTTCTTACGGAGTTGACTTTGTGGAGTTTTTTGCAGTTGGTTTTAGTTTCTTCTATCTTCATGTCTCACTCCAACTATTACGAGTTCGTCAGCAATAACCAGCTGACATCTTCCCCACCTCTTTTATCAAAGTCACTGAAGTTTTCAAATATACCAGATTGTCAAGCACATATACATCATCAGACAAACTAATTCCTGGGCATAACCCTATTCAAAGAATGAAGTAAATTCATCAGACTAAGTTCAGCTCAGTGTATTTTACTCAGTGGAGTAGGTAGTAAAATTTTCTTTCATCCCAGAAGACTTTATTTTATAATTCTTTCATCTGGGATTCCAGGAAATGTTAAGATGTTAACTATCTGACAGAGTTCAAATCAGTGCCAAGTAGTTTATTATAGCATAGGTTTTATTCCCCGATTTCAGGGGACATGGACTTCTGATGAAAAAGGCGGAATAATTCTTGCCTCAGTGTGTAAAATCAAGATCAATTTAGTAACCCACTCCTCTAATACCGTATGTGCAAAGAAATAATTTAGACTCCTAGTTAATTTGAGTATTGAACTGAAATTCTGCAGCTGCTTTCTGCCAGTCCTGAAAACAGAAATTAATTTCAATGACCAAGTCGAATGGAGTGCTGCTCTGTCAGGTAATTAGTCATCGTCTTTTGCTACTCAGGGTCTATCACCGTGCTAATCCATACATAAACCCCAGTATTCCCCTAGTCACTCACAATCTAAAGAGCTCTTTAACTACCTATTTCTCCCATTCAATCCTACCCCAGATATCAGCTGCAAAATGAGCATTCTTTCATGTTTAGCTTTCTTCCTACTATTTACTGCCAGCAGAATTAATGCAACTGATTTACATTTTCTTTTTTCTGTTTGATCAAGTCTGCTGTTGATTAAGTAGAGCTTAAGGGAAAAAATTATACTCCTGCAGCTTTCCTACTTGACTTGCCAGTTTATTAATGAAAGAAGCAAGGATATTGATGGCCCAGAAACTACAAGTGCAGCAATTAAAGGGTATGTCCTTCCAAGCTTCTAATTAAAAAAGAGTTCTTTTGTATTAAAAGATATAGTTTAGTGTCATATTTATATCTAATTCTCACTTCTGCTGTTTTGCTTTTTTTCTTTGTTTATTCTTTTTAAACAGAAATCTACTGGGAAAACTTAGATCAGGCAGAATAAAGAAACTTTCCCTGACAACCATTTCTGGAAGCTTTGTTCCCAAACAACAGTCTTAATGATAACAATACAAACAACCCTGCTCTCTCCCCGCGCCACCCCCCCCCCCAAAAATCCTTACAATAATGAAACATCCACTGATAAATACCACTCTGAGGGCAACTCTGTGTTATTTCTTCCTTGTGTGCATTACTAGAGTTTGTCCAACATCAGTTGCAAGAAAACGGAAGATTTTTGATACAAATTCTTTTGGACATATAAAGATAACTAGACCCTTCCCTCCTCCTAATACTTTCTTACTTAGTATCTAAATTGTAGATTCATTTTTTCACGACAGGTATTTATATGAACAATCTCATAGAGTTTCTTTCTGTTTCTTACGTAGTTTGATTTTTGCAACTCCTCCTTCAGAAATAGCTGAAGCCGTAACATTGCCAATATTTTATTACTCTGCTGAGTCAATCCCTTGTGCATCACTGACAATACCTTCAACATCAGAACTTGTCGTGGTTTGTAGTTCACAAACAGATAAATAAATGACTCCTGTTGCTATCTAGGACTTTTGTTCTGTGGTGTGCAGTTCATCTGAACCGTGCAACAGAAGTCTAACATGTTCTGGCTAAATCAAAACTTTGAATGTGTCCAGAGACTGACTCTACCGCACCTGCAGAGTAAGCGCTGTGGGCTCAACACAAAGACCGTCCTGCCTCCCCACATTCAAAACATCTTACACACAACTCACAGAACATTTCCATCTGCACACCAGGTACCTCTCCCAGATTTCTGCACAGCAACATGCTCCTCTCGTTACCAGATGTTTAGAAATCCCTGGGAAATTATATTAAAAAATAGGTACAATATACGAGTTATAACTGAGCATCCCATACAAGTAATGGCAGGTATTTAACGCGTTGAAAATGTTCCCTGCACTGCTGTTCAAGAGGGGAAGCGCAGTAAAACCTCTTCCTCCTCCTGGCCTCTGTCCCTCATAGCGGAGACTGGTGAGAACTGCTGTGATCAGATTAGGTAGGTAATCTCATGTATTATCGGATTCCCAACAGGCAGAGATAGTTGCGTATTTAAGGACAGTAAGCTTTTCTTAAAAGAGGCACTAAAGTGAATCACAAAATTTCCCAGAGCTCCCAGCTAGACAAAACAGCAATAAACAAGCGTGATTCTTCCTTGGGGCTAACAGGGATAGCGAAGTTGCTCTCAGTCGTCCCCAACAGGGCTGTCCACATTTCTCCTTGAGTTATCCCAGACAGGCCTCCTTCTCTTTGCCTATTAACCTGAAAACCCTTGTGGCAGAGGGGGCTGGAGTTGTTCTAACAGACCTTTTGTGATAGAAATTTCTCAATCACTTCCAGTTTTAAGGTGACTTCATAGAAACGGTGACCCTCACAAGTACCACTTGAAAGACACAGAAGCTTTAATCTTTTTCAATGGAATCGGAAGAGCTCTTATCTCTCCTCTGACCCTTTTTCCCCTCTAGCCTTACACTCCTGGCACCATTGAAAAGTCAGAACCATTAAGTTGGTGTCAAGTGGCTGTGCTATTCATATTCTATTATAGTCAATGACAATTAACAGTGCCATTCAGAAAAGCCAGGTACTGTATTACACAATTGAAAAATTGATCTTATCTGAGGCTCAAAAATCAGCAATGTTCAGCCCGCAACTCACAGGCAAAAAAGAAGAAAAAAAGAAAAAAAAAGGGGGGGGGGGGGGGGGGAAGTACTGCCTGACCTCAGGACCACAGAGCAAACAGCCATGTGCGAGGCTCAGAAACAGCTTGAAGAAGGCCAAATCTCTGTATGAAAATAAGCTCTGATTTTTACCATCAAGCAAAATGATGTTAGAAAGAAGAGTACAAATTTGACTGAATGCCTGATGATCACCTTCAAAGCTGTTATTGCGGGCAAAACGCAACATCTTAGCGTTGCTGACACATCAGAAAACCTCCGCGTGTGTCAATTCCCAGCTCTTTGCAGCGCACGCCCACAGGCAAGCGCCCCTGCACCTACAGCATCAGCTTCATTTCTAGTACCAGCACCGAACATCCATTTTCATGAATGTTTTTCCTAGAAATGCGCGCAGACACATCTTTCTTCTAATGAGTTACTGAATGGATCCAAAAGGAGAGGATTAACAAACAACTCTCTACTTTGGAAACGGAGAATGTTTTCCTGCGCCAGTGAATCTCAGCGTTAACTACAAACCGGTACAATAGTTGATTACAGTTTAAGTCTATCTGCTTGAAACCACAGGGGGAATTTTAGATAGCAAAACTCAATTAGCTAGCTTGAATTTAACTAAAGCACCTGAGCTAAAACCTTTTCACACAAAGGATGCATTGTAGAATCAGGAACAGCTCCAGCCCACCATCACCCTCCTGATTTTTATACCTTGTCTCAGAGGGTTCCTCCATGCCACGTGCCCGGGGACACTGGCTTCTAGCAGAATCCAAAACCAGAGCAAGTCTTCCTGAATCAGCCAATGATTATGTCACTTATATTCCCCAACCAAGTACTGAGTAACCCACACAAGTACTACTTAACCTGACAAGTTCACACCCTGGAGTATATTGCAAGATCTGTAGAGTCACTACTTCAGTTCAAGCACGTAACTGAAATACTTCGCAATTAAATGGGGAAAAAAACAAAAGAAAACAACAAAACAACAAGTATTCTTCCATTTCAAATGCTGAGTCCTAAAAACTCAATGATGCCACAGACTGAGGGAAGGAGTGTGCCATTATGTGCAATTCTGCTTCAGATTGCTGTTCTCCAGGCCAGGAGCAGTGAAGTCCTTCCTGGACCTGGGCCTCTCTAAAATGGCCTGGGCCTCTGTGATGAATTGAGATGTCTTTGGTTTTCCCCTCCCTTCCCTCAAGGTACAAGGTATCTGTAGTAAACACTGGAGAGTAAAACCTTACACATCTCACCCTGGAGACCCACGTTCAAATCCCTTCTAGTGGAAAAAGCGACAGTCCCAAACCCACCTTTGGTCACCTGGAAGAGAACAGCTTGTATTCTCCCCGACGTTTCACCCGATGCCAAGTTTTCCTGGGGAATCAGGGACAGACTGAGCACAGAAATCATCTTTGTTCATCATTTTACTTCACCGAATACAATAAGAAACCATCAGCTAGCTTCAGTTCTCTGGGAAAAAGTCTCAGACTGTTGCCTTAATGAAAAACATAGAATAGGCGCAAAGCCACTACAGTTATACTTAAAAATCAATACTCCCTATTGGTCTTATAATTTGTGTACCAAATATCTGCTTTAAAATGTGCACAAGCCTCAAAATAAAAGCTAGGCGGTTTATATCTCAGGCTTTTAAATGTTTTCTACAGTTTTAATATTTGCAAAACAATGCGAAATGCTATATAGGATTCTCTGCTTGGCAGTGAGAGTCTATTCTATTTTTTATTTCTTTTATTGAGAGGTAGAATAAAATTCCCAAACTGCTCCAGTGCAATTAAAATGACTTTTATTCATACAGTTACCTCTACGTCCACCCTAAGCATTCCACAGTACTAATCCTTTTAGGCCCTGATCCAGCAAAGCACTTTACTGCATCTTATTCTTAAAATTACAAGTCTCCCCACTGATTTCAATACAGTTATATTAGGGATGAACTTGGCCTACTATAGCAAAAATAATGTTAAAAATACAGTACAAAAAACAAGCAAGGAAATCAAAAGCCTAAGAGACTTCAATATTTCTCTGTCTTAAAGTAAGGCATTACTAGTGTGCATTTGAGTACAGTCCAATAGTGGGTTATTTTTGTACAGTTAGGCCAATTCAGGTAAGGAGCCTATTGTATTAGAGATGCATTGATTTCAGATCTAGATGGTTTCAATAAGCTTCTTACACCTAAATGTTACAAGGACAGGGACATAAAACCGTCAATTACATAAATAAATCTGTAAGTATTGATAAATGCCCAAAATTAAATAAACCCACTTCACTCTAAGAGGCTTTGCAGCTGATACAGTTGTAAAACAATAAGAAAACCATCATAATTTGCATTTTTATAGCTACATTCATCAATAGCTCAAATATTTATCACAAACAGCAACCCACTACAGGCAGGAACTGTATGATGGTATAGCCCTCCTTTGACTATAAAGACACTGAACCATGGCTGGACACTTGGCTACAACCAAAGCTTCTTAAACTGGTTTAAACAGTCGTTGTCTTCAGCTACTTCCTTCTGCCTTGTTTTTGCTGGTGCCAGAATTTATATGAGCATGCAATGAACTGGATCAGGAAACTAATCTCGCTGAAATATAAACCATCGAAAAGTGCTGACTTCAATGAAGAGGGCAGCTCAGGGAAGCAGGAGCCTGAGACTGCTTAAGATAGCATTGCCCCAAAATAAATGTACATCAAACCACACATCCCGAGGCTCGGAGCAGCAGCCAGCAGCAGAACCATGGATGTCACCAATTTATCCACGTAAGCCATGGGGGTGTACTGGGATGAGAGCCACAAAATGGACGGGGGACGTTTCCTGAGCAGCTGCACAGCACAGCTTCTGACCGCCGTGGAGGGACACCACCACTGAATTTGCCAAGGATGGCTAAATATCCCAAGCAAGAGGACTCAACGTGTAAGCGTTTTCCAGCGCCGTCCAGATTGTTTCTCCAGCCCTATCAGCCAGCCTTCCTAATTGGCTCTCAACAATATTTTTAAGCGTGTGCTTTGCCACCATTTAAAGCAGTGCACATGAGAGAGACTGAATACATTAGGTAAAGGAATTCCTGTGGACATTGTGAAGGGAACAATGCCCTCCTATTTGGTTTATCCTGTTCTGCAATAAACGTGGGTTTTTTTTCAGTCAAGGTGCTGCAGTAACCCAAATGATAGTCATATTACACTTATAAAAGACAACTTTAAGAAAGATCTTACTGCAATAAAAGTGAGGCTTTTTTTTCCCTTGGCATCCCAGCTTGCCATAGAAATGAGTGAGTTGCTGAATTTCTGCCAAGTATAGATGGCTCAGCATGCTATTAGATTAGTCTGTTTATACAGAAACAGCCAAAAATAGGAAACACACAGAAGCTATTAAAGATATTGTCCTGTGAGGGAAATATTTGAATGTTTTGTTACTGCAACTGGGAAATAAGATATGAGTCAGTATTAATGTGATAAAGAAGTTAATGTGTTCTAAAGCAAACAGTTAGTTTCTTCAGCTTGTCTCCGAGTTGACAATAAAATAAATGTACAGACAATTATGTAGGGTTGGATGAGCCTGCAAGTAAGTGTATCCAGCTTAAAGCGCGGCGCTGCCAGTGGGTTAGAATTGAAACTCTGTTATCAAGTAATGATATGCTAACCCCAGGTAGTCCTCAAAGAAAATGGATGATTCAAAACGCCATGCATCGCTGAGCTGGTGGAAGAATGGTCAATAGTGTTTAAGCTATTTGAACTGGTCAAAGAGAATTTCATAGAAAAGTTCCTTTGCCTTGACCATTTTGCAATGGATTTCCTAAATTCTTTTCACTTTTGACACAGTCTAATCAAAAATAAAACCACTTTTATTTTATTTTATTTTATTTTATTTTATTTTATTTTATTTTATTTTATTTTATTATTTTATTTTTAATTAGAGCAGTGGCAATATTTCATAGTGGATTTTACTGGCTTTTTAAAGAGCCAGCACAGGGAAATTTGCCTGTCCTGTGTGTGACACTGAGCATTCATTCCTGAACACAGCCACACACACTCCGGATGCCCTGACCTCCTTCTCCCTCGCTTTTCCACATATTAACAAACCTAACTAATTCTTAAATGGCTGCAATGCCTTAAAACTTCTAATGTAAAGGAGCAGACTATTATATTGTACATATATTTAATATATACACATATATATCTCTCTCTACAAATAAAAGGTGTGCATATTTTCTCTGCAGTAACCCACTTCGCCCACACACCCAAAGACCACATATACCATTCCTTAAGGGCCAACACATTTGACCAGTGAAGAAGAACCAGTCCAAAGCTAAATGACTCTCCCGCTGAGAAATGCCCCTCTGCGGTAGCTTCTTTTTTATGGTGAGAGTGCCCTGGGCCAAGCCAAACCTCCTCCCTGATCTCAGCTCACTTATTAGGACATGAGAAGACAAGCAGCATCTTAAAGTGCACACGGAAACTTAACACTAAATGCAGAATAAAATTTTGCGAGTACACAGAGGCACTTGATTAGCAGGAGCCTCATGAATTCTACACCGGTGGCTCATGTCCGGAGGGATTTGAAAACCGGCCCCAAGTCGTTCTGCCCACCTTGGGTATAGACAAAGATTGCGCACAGTGTTTGGGAGAGGAAGCAGCTGCAGAAATTCTGTCAAGGTACCACAGTTAAATACATTCATGTTGCAGAGACAAAAGCCTGCAGGTGGCCTAATGATCCTGATGGCACAATTTAGGAACTCTGCAATAACGAGCAGCCAGAGCTTGGAGTCGGGCTTTTCCCTGGCACACACCTACTCAAAACCAAGTCAAGCGGTTACGTCAACAAGTCTAAAGACTGCAGTCATTTTGAGGCCTTAGTTGAAATTTATCTCTGGGATAAGTATACCTTTCCATTCAACTCCACGGAAACCAGGTTAGTTTATTATTTCTTGAGCCTAATTCCTTACTTCAGGCAATAGGAAGCATGACTTACGTGTCCCCTGACACCAATCAGATAAGGACGATACTGTCGCCTTTATGCAGAGGACCCTCCAAAACTGAGGGGATGCATTGTATTTTCCTTCCTCAGCCCGTTTCCTTTGTGAACATACAGTCCATTTCTAGAACGGGAATTTCTTTAGCTGGAGAATAAATTTGCAACATCCTTTCAGTATCTGTGGCAACGTAATCCCAACCTGAACAGTTTAGAGCATATATTGCTGTGCTATATATATATATTACTACATGTGTTTAAAACATATATTGCTATTGTGTAGACAGAACACTGGAGTCTCTATAAACAAACAAGTTCAATTTATTACTTGTTTGTGATTGGGCACCCAGCATCTGTATTTTTAAAATGCCACAAGCGAACAGCAGAGACACAGCAGTTACTGTGACACGAAACAACAGACACAGGAAACGTAATCCGCCTTAAAGATGTATAGAGGTTTAAAAATAGAGAACTTCCTTTTTCAGTAAAGGGACAAAGTAACCCAAAAAGAGAGTAATACATTTGTGCTTGAAACTGGAAGAAGAAAAAGGAGCTAAGTAAGTTTTACTGGCCACATGTCTCAAACCAAATGGATGCCTTTTAAACAAAAGCACCTCTCTTGCTTCGTTTCATTTTCAAACTGCAACGTCTGAACAAGACAACGGAAAAGTTTAATCTCTAAAACATGAACGCTGAAAACAAATGCATTAGAAAATACCAAGCCAAAGCTATGTTGGTGACACAAATGTGAAAAATGGAATTGAAATAAACTGTGCCAGAAATCTATTTCTAAAAATATGTCTTTACAGTAGTGATATTTATAAATTTGACATACTCTAAAATTTAGCTCACTAAAGATTATTTCTATGCAAATATGCATTTCTCAAACCCCATAAGCGTGCGAAAAATCCAAAACACATTTCTTGAAAATCAATTTCTGTGCAGTACAAATGTATCAAGTTAGAGGCAGCACGCTGATAAATATTAAAAAGGTCTACATTGTGCAAAATGAAAACTTATAACAGGACAGAGCGGCACAGTGCAGTATGTAGAGGCTCAGAGAGAACATGAAACAGCCCCATGGTTTCAAAAGGACTCTGTGGTCTGACATTAGTCATTTTGGTTCTGATAAAGGATGTTGTAGAAGGTGCTGCCCACATTATGCAAATCACTAACCACTTAATTTCCTTCCCAAGTGGTAAAGCTCAAGCGTTTTCCCTGAACATACAGTGCTCATTTTCTTGTAACTCTGTGGTTTCTTTTCAATAGCCTGTGAACGCCAGCAAGTAAGAAGAGAGCAGTAAGAAACTAAGAGGTTACTCAATGATTCCAAAGGTTATAGGAGTGCTTTTTAGATACAGATCTGAACATAAATTCTAGACATCCACAAAGCATTTTTACTTCTAATAATACCCCATTAGCTGCTTCAATTTCAAAATGCTTGGATAAGTCTCTCTCTCTCTCCCCCCTGCCACCTCATATTCCAAGAATTAAATATAGTTCACTCTTGGGCTGTTTCTAGCCTGAACTTCTCTTAAAAAGAGATTTTACTCTTCTAAAAGCAATATGCTACGAATTGTGTGTTATTTTTACAGAAGCTAATTTTGTGCTGGAAAATATTTCAGGTAGGAACTATTCTGATTTACAAACATAACCCAGTTTAACGATTTCTACAAATGTCTAGCTTCTTTTCCCCTAAAATCTACTGTTTGCTGCTACAAAAGTATATTTGAAAAAAACTACATAAATCATAAACTAAATAAAATACAGCTAGTACTGAATGACCTTTCTTATTAATAAACAAAACCTGAAACATTTCTTAAAAATATTGGTTAAAATGCAAAAATAGAATCTTGGAAAAAGAAAAACAGGAAACTCATCCTCAAACCTCTTCCTATAATTACTGATGTTATCCAACATACACAGTTTCTAAGCAGATTCTTGTTACTTCTAACTAGAATATCCCAAATTTAACCAGTGCACAAGACAATAAATGATTTTCGTGACAGAATAGTACCCGACACAAATTCTGAATGTTTCCCCTATAAGTATGTTTGAGTTTTAGAAGAGACAGTTAACACCAGATGGTGTAACATGAATATTTCTATCCAAAGCAGCAGGACTTTATGAAGTGTCCCCATGAAGTTGCTGCAAGCGAAAGACCCTCTTCCCTTCAGAGGCTAAATATGACAACTCAGATGTACTGTCTTTCAGCGGTCAATGAGCAATTACTATTATTATTATTGTTATTATTATTGTAAAAAATCTAGCTGAATGTTAACAAGCAAATTCGAAGCAGTATCAAAGAAACACTCTGTGCAACAACAGCTTATAAAGCACTTTCAAAACCCACTGGTCATAACAAAAAAATGAATCCACTGATCTTTTTTTTCCAGCAGTTTCTTTGATACTGACAGTATATATGGATGTAATATTAATCACAATATACTGCACCAGGATGGCTAGGAAAAGATGCTCGTTTAATGAAACAATTACATATCGTAAAGCCAGCGATCTAAATAAATGTATGGCTGTTCCAGTGTGT